>NW_026126571.1:9400000-9797500 GCF_943737965.1 Phodopus roborovskii | reverse complement strand
TGCCTATACATTACCTGGCCTTAAGGATTTTGTGATAGCAGCAGAAAATAGACTAAGAGCAGATCAAAAAGGCCCCAGGGGCGCTGGCTCTCTCTAGCCAAAGGGGTAGGAGAAGGGCAGCTGGTGAGTCAGTCCGATTGAGAGGGCATCTAACCCACTGGACCCAGGAGCCCTGGGCTGGATTAGAGAAAGCCAAGTGTGAAGCCTGGCATTTACCGTGTGAGGAGGTCCCTGTCCCTGCCCCCATCCCTTCAGTGGAGGGACACAGGAGAACAGTAGTAGAGTCCTGCCATTGCTCCCAGCCAGTGGTATTTGTGGAAGCTGAATGCAATATCTGGCCTGTCGCCCAGTGGGTGATGCCAGTCCTTACTCCCTGGCCTATTGGAGGAGGCCTGCTGGAAGAGAGGAGATTAAAAAGGCTCAGAGACTTACGATGTCTTAATGCCCAGAATGTCCAGGGTGCAACTGGACACACACTGTGGCAAGAACAAGGGTAATCTCAACCTGGACAGCACCCGAGGTGAGACAGACTAGAGAGCAGCTCTGGTGGTCGGAACAATCCCCTCTTCCAAAGAGTCCACACTAACCCTCAGAATGTAGGAACTCCTACACGGCACAGGATGAAGACGCAGGCAAAGGCAAGGCTCCTGTTAGCAGGGAGGGAGTGTCTGGTACACATGACAGGGCCCCATGAAAGCAGAAGGAGAAAACACGGGTAGAGAAAGACAGGAGGAGCAAGCTCAGGGATGCTGCTTCTGCCCGTGACGAAGGTCTGCAGGAAGTTTCTAGAAGCTCAAAAGGTCAATGAAATGATTTTCCTCCCAGGTGTCACCCCCCCCCCACCACCACCCCAGCGGCAGTGAAGTCAGCACTGCCCACCTCCTGGTCTTCTCACTGAGTCCTGTCAGACTGGGCCTCAGAGCGAGAAGACAACAGTTCTAAGTCACTCTCTCTCCTCATGGCTGAGACAGGGTTTCCTGGAGTCCAGGCTGGCTGCCAACCTGCTATGTGGCTGAGCATGAGCCTTAAATTCTGATCCACGGCCTCCATTTTTCCAGTGCTGGAAGTGAAGGTATATGAAACTCTTTTTCTTTCTTTCTTTCTTTCTTCCTTCCTTCCTTTCTTTCTTTCTTTCTTTTTTTTTTTTTTTTTTTTTTTTTTTTTTGATGTCCTGGAACTCACTCTGTAGACCAGTCTGGCCTTGAACTCACAGAGATCCACTTGCCTCTGCCTCCAAGCACTGAGACCAAAGGCATGAACCACCTCCACCCTGAGAAACTGTCATTTTATGGGGTCCTGGGGATTGAACACTCTAGTAACTGAACTACACATCTCTTGGCCAGTGGAAATCTGTTACTGCGACTATAGAAAACTACGGCGGGCCTGGTTAGCCTGGAACTCCACACAGAACTCAAACTCACGAGATCTGCCTGCTTATGCCTCCTGGGTGCTGGGGTTAAAGGTGTGTGCCGTTCTGCATAGTTTCTTAGCCTTCACAGATGTAATGATAGGACTGTGGGGAAATAGTACCGGGCTGAGGATGCAGCTCAGTGGATAGACCACTTACCTGGCATTAAAATGCCCTGGGCTGGATGTCCAGTACTGTATAAAGTGGGTATGGTGGGACTACCAGCTAGGGAGGGGGAGCAGGGGGGTCAAAATTCAAGGTCACGCTCAGCTATCATCTCCTAGGCGATAGGAGACCCTGTCTCCAAAAAAAAAAAGTATAATCCAAAAGCAAGTGAAGTAATTGCTTCAACTGAAAATAGCTACAGTTTTCATTTAAAAAGAGTTAAGAACGCAAGCAAACCAGACCCAAAGGACATCACTCTGCATGTCCCATCTCACACCACAGAAGTGCTTCCTAACAGATGGCAGAGCTCCAAGTGACATGCGCTCCATGGCTGCTGGCCACGTCAGATGAGCAGCAAGTTGCAGCTGGGGTTTGGGAAGTCAGCCCAGCGGCAGCAAAGCTCGGATGGGTGAGTCTCAGATGGGCCAGGCCCCCAGGGCTCCGGCTCCAGAATGTCCCCTGCTGCCGCTGTGCCTTTCCATGTTTGCTGCTGCCATTTTTCTCTGGTATCAGCAACGGCGTGAATGGATGTGGGAGGATCCACGCTACCTTTAGTGTAGTGTGGTTATCTCATAGAAATACCCTGTTCTACTGGCATTTTTACCTGTGGATTATTATGAAGACGATTTCCTCCTAAGCTGTACTGTTTAACCGGAGTAATGATTTTATACCATAATAGTGTTAGTTTAAATAGAATGTTGATGATTGGGGCCTTTAATAAACATAATAGAATATAGTAAGTATAGTAAGGTAAACGCAGGGGATAGTGTTGCCCCGCCCCTGATAAAGCAGGGCTGGCTGCAGAGGACAGACATAAGAACAAGGCAGCGTCACACAGCTAGAACACGAGTTTCTCTTGAGGAGTCATACGGGCTGTGACTTAGGTTAATGATTATGAGAAACAACTGAGTCCCAGAAGCTAAGGTAGCTCAAGCTCTTTTAATCTTAACGTTGAGAGGTGTGTTCACAGGTTTCGGTGTGCATCATAGCTAAAACAACGCTTCAGCTATGACTTAAGGAAAAATTAAGATGCTTTTGTTAATAGCTTTGAGGTAAAAGACCCTGGGAAACTAAGTTTAGAAAGGCACATAGTTGAGTGAGGGACCTGTCCAGGTCAGGGAACAAGAGCAGAGCAGCCCAATTATTATTGCCTGATATGCCCTTCTTGCTAGGGTGGGTTGGTAATCAAAGGTGATGATTAATTCCTTGTACCCATTTCTGCCCTCAGCTTCCTGATATAGACACTATTGATGAGTACACACCCTGAGGAAAGTATCTTGCTTGCTTACTCTGTTACTCTATACAAATTGCTTAGATATGAATATATGTGGGTTCTTGGGATAATTTGTTTCTCATCTATAACACATAGGATATTTAATCTTGTAAGGGAAATGAAAAACAAGTTCTTTATACTTAAAAAATAGAATGTAACCTCACTGTATTGCCTGAAGCTGCAAAGGAAAATAAAGACATAAAAGAGAGAAAACAGAGAAAGACCCTAAGAGTGTGTGTGTGTGTGTGTGTGTTTTTTTTTTTTTTTCCTTTTTTGCCTGACCCAGCGAGTTAAGTCCAGCCTCCCTCACCAGCCCCTGAGACTTAGTCTGTCGACTCTGCTGGCTCCCCCTCAGACCCTGAGCTGCTGGAGGCCGGGCTTCACAGCAGCCACCCTCTGCCCTCTCTTCCCCTCAGCCGTGCTTGGCACACTCCTGTGTGCTGCCCCTAGGTCCCCTGATTCTTCCTAGATGTCCCTCCTCACTCAAGACGGTTTCTCCCTCTGGAATCTGGAATCAATCAGACAAGGAAAGAAGGCAGGCACTTTCTCTCACCCTGGAAGCCCAGGTCTTCCCAATGGTCTCCATGAAGGGCACAGTCGAACTTGGAGCCGGTCAGCTTCTTATAGATGGTCTGGAGCACTCGGCCATGCATCGGGTCTTGGCTGTCCAGGCCACCTGCCCCAAAACACACATAC
The DNA here is from genome assembly GCF_943737965.1 of Phodopus roborovskii. Taxonomy (NCBI): domain Eukaryota; kingdom Metazoa; phylum Chordata; class Mammalia; order Rodentia; family Cricetidae; genus Phodopus; species Phodopus roborovskii. The sequence goes on along the minus strand of NW_026126571.1, from coordinate 9,793,958 downwards.
ACTTTCTGCTAGGCTGTCCCCAGGTAGAAACCCGTGCTTCCCAGAGAATGGGAAGCTGGACGAGATGTGGAGCCATGCTACCATCATTCCTGCTGTCATGGCAATCCAAACAGGCAAGAGCCTCAGCATGTGCCCGGGGCTGCCCCAGCACTCACACTGAGCTATGGTGAGGACTAAGTCTCTTTCTTCCCGAAGGCCCTGGTGCAGCTTGGGCGGCCCGAAGAGGCAATGCCGGAGGGCAGCGAACCCGGTCCTTTGAATAGTTGGCTGGATTCTTTTCTGGGAAGAAAAGCACAGACAATCTACTAAAACTTTTATCAAGCAAGGACTGTCCCCACAGCTAGTGTTTGGGTCAGGAAAAGGAGTCAGAAGCCACGAGGGAGGCAGCAGTTAAGATGGCAGAGGCAGGCACTTCCAGCTCCCAGATTCTGTGCAAGGGTCCTTAGGTACAGACACTCGCTGCCAATTCTCTGCATTTGATCTCTTGGACTTTTCTAGGACTAGCTATTGACGTCCAGGAATCTCAGATAGGGCAGGCTAGTATCCTCAGCAAGGCTGTATCTGTCCTTCACATGGCAGTCTGATTCTCTGAGGATATGAATTCCAAAATTCAGCTCCTTCCCCACTCCATCATGCCAGGGCCACTGGGCATTCATGAGTCAGATGTACCTTCTAAATTACACCATGCTGGCTCCTCCCAAGTCAGGGTCGCCTCTGCCTGCCTTACAAGGTTCTGGCTGTTGCCATCTTCTGGCCTTCTGTCTCAGTGTCTGTCTCTTTGGCCTCTCTCATGATCCAGGTTTTAGGGCGAATACCCGAAACCACATTCTGCTAAATGTACCACAGTTCACTTAAGACATCCCAGAAAACCCTTGGTGTGCTTATTCCCCTAATACTCTTTCCCAATCCCATTTTATTATTAGTGTGTGTGTGAGGGACATACATGTCATGACTCATGTGTAGAGGTCAGTTCTCTCTTCCCATCTTCCCAAGGATTCTGAGGATCAAACTCAGGCCATGAAGCTTGTATAGCAAGAGCTTTACCCACTGAGTCATCTTACTGCCCCATAAAACTTTTTTCTTTGTTTTGTTTTTCAAGACAGAGTTTCTCTGTGTAGTTCCAGCTGTCCCAGAACTCTCTCTGTAGACCAGGATGGCCTCGAACTCAGAGATCTGTTTGCCTCTGCTTCCTGAGTGCTGGGATTAAAGGTGTGCACCAACACTGCCCAGCTCTCACACAGCCTTTTTGAGACAAGGTTTCTCGACGTAGCTCAGGCTGGCCTTGAACTTATGATCTTCCTGCCTCAGCCTCCCAAGTGCTAGAATAACAGATGTGTGCCATCATACTTAGCACCCACACCTTTTTTTAATTTATTTGTGTGTTTGAGTGTTTTTCTTGAATGTGTATCTATGCACCTTGTGTATGCCTGATGCCTGAGGTAGTCAGAAGAGGGTGTCAAATCCCTGGCCCTGAAGTAATGGATGGCTGTGAGCTGATATGTAGGTTTTGGGAATCAAACTCAAGTCCTCTGTAAAAACAAGTGCTCTCAACCGCTAAGCCATCTATCTATCTATCTTTCTAGGCCCAACATCTTTCCAAAATTATATCAGGTGTGGTGGTGCATGCTTATAACGCCAATACTTGACAGGCAAGAAGGTGGTTACCTTGAGTTATCGCCAGCCCTGGCAACATGGTGAGTACCAGTTCAGTCAGGGCTACATAAAAGACTCAGTTTCAAAAATACACAAATTTAATTAAAATCCCAAACAGTTCCTGGCTCCTACAGGGGAATCTCCTTCACTTGCAACGAATCATTAGTACCCCCTTCCCTAGACAATCTGTCTTGCTTCCCCAAGGAGTTACCTGATCTGGACTCAATACTTCCCATCTCTAAGAGAGAAACCCAGAAGATCGCTGCACATGCTCTGAATCACAGGGCTGCAAGAGCTCCTCAGGCTCAGCCCCACAATGGCTAGCAGGGCCCTACGTGGTTTTCCGAGATGGCTCATGGTTTAATAAGGGCATTTGATGTTCTTCCAAAAGTCCTGGGTTTGGTTCCCACATCACACCAGCTCACAACCACCTGTGTCAGAGGACCTAAGAGCCTGTGGCCACCACAAGACACTTGCACACACATTATCAGTCAGTCAGTCACGTGATGGGGGTGTCCTTCTGTATATATGTTTCTCTTGTTGGTTGATGAATAAAAACACTGATTGGCCAACAGCCAGACAGGAAGTATAGGCAGGGCTATGAGATGAGGAGAATTCTGGGGAGAGGAGGTGGAGAGAGGCAGCCGGGAAGAGACGCCATGTAGACACCGGGAAGATAAGATGCACCAGGCATTCTTTGATAAGGCCACGTAGAAATACACAGATTAGTAGTTATGGGTTAATAATTATGAGAGAGCTAGCCAGTAAGAAGCCCTAGCCATGGGCCAACAGTTTTATAATTAATACAGAGTCTGTGTGTTTATTTGGGGAAATCAGCCATGGGAAAGGCAGGACAGAAACCTCCATCTTCAGGCGTGGGTTCTTAGCGTGGAGCATACGCTGCAGCTGGCCTTAAGCATGGGGCAACCCTCTTGCCTCTATCCCTAATGCTGGGATTATAGGTGTGTGCCAGCCACCCTGGTCCTTTGGCCACCTTAGATCTTAGATGACAGAGAATCAGTACCCAGCAAGCTGCGGAAGCTGAGCACCCTGGATACCTATACTTCCCTACAGCCTTACCTTGAAGGAGGAGAGGTCCAGGGTCTGGAAGTGCTGCAGGGCCTCGCTGAAGGAGATGAGCTGGCCAGGCTGCTGGGAGCTGACCCCACTCACTAGGTAAAAAAAGACACCTGAGGGCTTGGGATAGTAGTTGTCCTGACAGCAAACATCCACTGATGGCCGGCTGGTTGTCACCTCTAAACCAAGCACTGGCTACCAACTTGTCACCAACAATACGGTGGTGGCTGGTGCCACTTCACCGTGACACCTCTCCTGAGCTCGGGTGAGACCCAAGTCTCCACCCTTCTACAGCTCCATCTAAATCTGTCCGAAAAGTTACTTGAGGTAACTCTCCCTGGCTTTCAGAGACTGCCAGCAGAGGGCACCAAGGGACCCTCACTACCTGACTCCATCCCCGCCCCCATCGGGGCCTAACAAGGCTCTCTTGTCTTCTTCCCTCAGCACTGATGGAGGGTGCAGCCACGGCAGGCTTGCTCTGTGCTGCCCCTTTCCCACTTCAGGGTCTGTGGGAGAGACTTTACATGTCACATAACTAGATGAGACCACTTCAGGACTGGCCGTGCACGAGGGCTCTGCTGGCAGCTGTGCTGGACAGCACCATGGCCACACTTACCTGGGTCTGGATGGATGGTGTCCACCACGTCCCATTCTTCCTGGGCTCTGAGCACCTCTGAGTTTACAACTGCAACAGCGAGAAAGGAGTTTCTGTGAGGTCTGGGTCTGTGAGGCCACTCTCACATAGCCCTCCCCTCCAAACCGCAGCTGTCCTGGTCAGATGGCCGTCATAAGGTTAGACGAGGCTTCACTGGAGACCAGGAAGAGAAAGGGAAGTGAGCAGACACTGCAGAGCCAGAGAAAAAGGGCATGGGGAGCACCATGGCCACAGGGATCCCAGGGAGGTCAAAGGGCATGGGGAGCACCATGGCCACAGGGATCCCAGGGAGGTCAAAGGGCATGGGGAGCACCATGGCCACAGGGATCCCAGGAAGGTCAAAGGGCATGGGGAGCACCATGGCCACAGGGATCCCAGGGAGGTCAAAGGGCATGGGGAGCACCATGGCCACAGGGATCCCAGGGAGGCCTCGGCACAGGAGCAAAGGGCGATGGGAAACTGAGTAGTCCAGAGAAAGCTGAAGGAACACTCTTAAAAGTCAGGTTTCTGGCTTGGGGTGTGGCTCAGTCAGTAGAATGCTTGCTTATCACGCATAAGGCCCTTGGTTCAGTCCCTAATACTGCATACACCAGGCACAGTGGTGAATGCCTGGAATCCCGGCATGTGACAGGTAGAGAATCAGAAGCCAACTGAGGGTACAGGACACCCTGTCTTTAAAATACTAATAAAATAAAAATACGCTATTTCACTGGGTAGTGGTGGTGCACATCTTTAATCCCAGCACTTGGGGGACACAGACAGGCAGATCTCTGTGAGTTCGAAGCCAGCCTGGTCTACAGGGTAAGTTCCAGGACAACCAGGGCTACACAGAGAATCCCTGTCTTGAAAAACCAAACCAAACAAAAAGATTGAAAAGAATAATAAACAAGTCATTGCTCGGTCTGCCATAGTCAAACCTTTTAGTTTGTCGTGAGTACTCATGACTGGCAATCATCTTGTGTAAACAGGGTCTGTTGCTTGGGTATATCTTTTGTCTTCTCCAGGAGACTTCACTTTGACTTTTATAAAAATTACAATTCATACAATTAAAAAAATGCCAGGTATGGTGTTACATATCTTTAAATCTCAGCCTCTGGGAGGCAGAGGCAGAGGCAGGCAGATCTCTATGAGTTTGAGGCCAGCCTGGTCTACTTAGTCTCTGTCTCAAAATAAAACAGGAAGGACAGGAACTAGAGGAGACACTGTGTATGTAACCTTTCTTTTGCCATATGAAACCCTGCACCTATTTGGGACTCCAACATCAGGCAGGACACCAGATGCAGCCCCTTCTGAACTTCAATGAACTTGGTTTTTTCTGTTGTTTGTTTCATTTTGCTTTTGTTTTTTTTTTTTTTTTAGGTCTGACATAGCCCTGGATGGTCTTGAACTCACAATCTAGCCAAGGATAACTTTAAACTTCTGAATTTTCTACCTCTACTTCCCAAGTGCTGCTGGAGACACAGGCATGTGCCACCATGCCTGCTTAAACCCTTATTCCATATAAACTACCCAGCCTCTGGTACTCTGTAGTAGTAATGTAGGGTGGATTTGCAGAACAGACTTGCAGATTAAGTAAGACACTACCAAATGCTAATGGAACTGAGTAGAAAGAGGCTGGAAGAGGAGAGGGCTCATTGCTGCTTACTAGTTGTATTAGTTTGACCAAAGTACTTAACCATTGTATTAGTTTGACCAAAGTACTTAACCATTTGTGAGTCCTCTAGGATTGTTGTAAGCATGAAGCAATTCTCCAGCTTCTTACATGGGATGCAGCCCAGAAGGGAGGGGTTAAAAAGTGTTCCCTATGGCCTTGAGCCAGCAAGCTAGTGGGATCAGGGGAAATGGATTCAGGGTCCTAAGCAATGGACTGCTAGGAAATTCCATCTTGCTACTTCCAGATGGGGTAGCAGACATTGAGACTCAGGAAGACTTAGCTACATAATGTCCACAGAACTTGGCCTTACATGGATAGAGAAAATCAAGTCCAATCTTTAGCATGCACGACATGAGGGACAAAGTGGCTGAACAAAAAGAGACAAATGGGGGTTGGGGATTTGTCTCAGAGCATCTATCTAGCAAGCAAAAGGGCATGGGTTTGGTCCTCAGCTCGCCCTCCAAGCCAAGAGAGGAATAGTTAAGAGCACTTGTTGCTCATCCAAAGGATCTGAGTTTTGTTCCTAGCACCAATACTAGGAGCTCACAGCTGACAGTAACTCTAGCTTCAAGGCATCCAATACCCACTTCTGGCCTCCACAAACACCCAGTAACACACACACACACACACACACACACACACACACACACACTCACCAGAGAGAGAGAGAGAGCCAGCGAGAGCAAGGCAGGTGGTGAACTACAATCCCAGCACTACAGAGGCAGAGGCAGGAGGATCACAGCACTTCAAGGCCAGCCTGGTCTACAGAGTGAAGTCTAGGACAGAAAAGCTACTTAAAACATTGTCTCAGGAAACAGAAAACAAGCAAGGAGTGTGGGACAGGGAAAGTAGTAGGGCTGAACACATCTTCCTGAGACTCTGGCCTCCAAGCGTCTTCATCATTAACAGACCTATCTCTCTCTCACGCTCTCTTACCTTCAAGCAATCTGACCACATCTGTGAGCCAGAGGCAGAAGAAACGCTGGCCAGAGGGTGACGGAATTAGTTTTTACAACAGCTATACAACAGGAAGTTCAAGGTCTAATCTAGCCTTAACCAGCTGGTGCCTAAAATCTAGAGAGAGATGGCCAAACCATGTATGCACTGTCCCTGCCTTCTTGGAGCCAGGCCAATCCTCCTGGCTCTGAAGATGATCCTGACATAGGGACCCACAGGAGTGTGTGTATGTGTGTGTGTGTGTGTGTGCGCGTACACGCGCATGCGTGTGTGAAGCAAACATCTCTAGGGTAACTCATGTAGCTCACATGTTTCTTTTTCTTTCTTTTACTATTTAATTGACTACTTTATTTTGCTTCTCCCATTTACCCATCAACTAAATAGCACCAATTTAGTAATCCTCTAAATGGGAATTAGCCAAAAGCATTACTTTTTTAGGGGGGAGGGTGTATCAAGAAAGGGGTTCATCATGTAACAGCCGTAGCTGTCCTGGAATTTGCTCTGTAGACCAGGCCTGCCTCTGCTTCCTGAGTGCTGCTGGCATTAAAGGTGTGCACCACCACTGCCCAGCCCTGTACTGTCTTTTATTTTCAGACATTCGTGAGGATGAGAGGTGTTTACATCGTCACTGCTGGGTCCGTGAGATGGCTCAGTGCCTCCAAGGCTGGTGGCCGGAGTTCATCTCTGGGATGTGAACGTGGAAGAAGGGGCTGACTCCAGCAAGTCGTCGTCTGGCTTGCACCTCCCCTCAACAAATACATGTAGTTAAAAATTTTCACATTGCATGGCTTGCTCAGAAGCACACAGCAAACCACCAACAGACAAACTGGCTCCTGAGCAGCATTGCTTCTGATTTTTGTTGGGGAATGGTACATACAAAATCCTGAAAGCGTAGGAGCACGGGTGACCCAGACAAAAGGAAAGTGGCTCCCAGGTGGCTCTGGCCTGGGTCCCACCCAAACCCGAGGGCCCTCGGAGTCCTTACCACCCAGCTGCCATCCATTGGTTTCGGTGGTTAGGGCTTGCAGAATGCCATGGTTCTTCAGCTCTGAGATCTGTAGGGGCAGGCGACCTTCACAGTGAGGGTGCACTCCTCCCCCCCCCCCCCACGGCTCTTACCCACCCACTGTATACGAAATATCCTGGAAGAATACAGTCTACTCTGATGGGCTGGTTAAAACTTTGCCCGTGTGTGCGCATGCTTGCAACCGTGCACTCATGTAGAACAGAGGTCAACCTGGGGTGTTGCTTCTCAGGGGACTTCCACTTTGCTTTTTTTGCAACAGGGTCCTCACTGGTGCCTGAGGCTCCCCATGCAGCTAGACTAGCTGCCTAGTGAGCCCCAAGACACTTCTGCCTCTGCCTCCACAGCACTACGACTACAAGCACATGCCGCCATGCCTGGCCTTTTCTGTGCATTCTAGGGATCAAAGCCAGGCCCTCATGCGGGCAAGACACCACTTTACTATCTCCTCAGTCCTAACTCACTCACTCACTCACTCACTCACTCACTCACTCACATGAGTGCATGCTGGGAACTGAACTCAAAGCCTAATGCATACGAAGCGCTCATTCTACACTGAGTTATGTCCCAGTTCTAAATTCAATCTTGTTTCTCTTCAAGACACAGTATAGCTACGTAGTGCAGGCAGGCCTTGAACTCTTGTCTTCCTGCTGGGACTTCCAGGCCTATATCACCTCCTCCAGCCTAAAAGTTATTCTTAAAGTGGAGCGCCCAGAAAACTTTGTGAAGTTGCAATTTGTTGATATTTGGGACAAGCGAATGCCCTTGCTGAATGATAAATAAACACAAACGCACACAACTCCTTTGAGACTGTGGTATGCCTCTGCTATCCCTAGTGCATCCTATGCTCATCCTCTGGGTGGTGTGATCTGATCAGACGGACGCTGTGTGGCAGGTGCGCACTTTCCCTGATGTAAGCTCCTGGAGTTCATGCCCTGCCGTACCCCAGCACACAAGGGCAGGAAGGATTCTGCAGAGGAGTGATACCTACAGACATCCCTCTGAAAGCCATGAGTGCACCACTGTCCTTGTACAATGAGGGATGCTCCGTAGAGACACTTTCCACCTGCAAGACAGACAGACAGACAGACAGACCAGGGTCAGCTTCCTGCAGTAATCTCCCACAGGCCATAGTTTAATTTTCTCATTTTTTCCCTAGAAATCAGCTCAACACTGTGAAGACAAACCACTGGGCATGGTGGTGCACTTGGGAGGAAGAGGCAGGGGGTAGAGGCAGGGGGATGTCCTGTATGTATGAGTATAGTATATGTTTCTCTTATTGGCTGATGAATAAATGCTGATTGTCCAGTAGCCGAGCAGGAAGTACAGGCAGGGCTAGCAGAAGTCTGGGGAGAGGAAGGCAGAGAGAAGCTGCCAGAGAGATGCCACGGAGCTACCCGGAAGACAGGACACCAGGCATTCTCCTGTAAGCCAAAGCCACACGGAGATACACAGACTAATAGAAATGGGTTAATAATTAAGAGAGAGCTAGCCGATAGGAAGCCTGAGCCATCGGCCAAACACTTCATAATTAACATAAGCCTCTGTGTGTTTATTTGGGGCTAAAGGGCTACGGGACCTGGAGGAACTCTGCCTACAGATCAAGAGTCTGAGGCCAGCGTGGGCTACAGAAGGGCCCATCTCAACACTCGCCTCCCACAGACGGCATGGTGGTGAAGGCTTTTGCTTGAGATAATGGGTTCACATGTTTTAAGATAAGCGTGTAGCCCTGTACATGTAGAACTGTAGGTACCACACTGTGTATCATGAATATGGCCAGGGGACTCTCCAAAAGAGAAAGGAAGGGAGGGGAAAGGGTAGAAGAGGGGTGGGAAAAACTATAAACGGATTACTGTTATTTAAGGAGCCATTTTATGTGTATATGTATATGTGTATGCTTGTACATATGTATGGGGGAGCATGTGTGCCGCAGCCTGCATATGCAGGTCAAAGGGCAATCTGTAGGAGTTGGGTCTCTCCTACCGTGTGAGTCTGGGGAACTGAACTTGTGCCATTCGGCCAGGCAGCATCTTCGCTGCTGAGCCATCTCACCAGCCCCTACGAATCTTCTGTTGGTTTCTCCACCATTACAAGTCTTGGAACTCAGGCGCTTTGCCCGGCCCTTTAACTCCGCAAACCTTTCCCCTCATAGTGTTTTAAAAAACAAAACAGCTAAGTAGTGGTGATGCATGCCTTTAATCCCAGCACTTGGGAGGCAGAGGCAGGTGGGTCTGTGAGTTTGAGGCCAGGTGGTCTACAGAGTGAGTGCCAGGACAGCCAGGGCTACACAGAGAAACCCTGTCTCAAAAAACAAACAAACAAACAAACAAACACAGAAGAAAAACCAAATGGCAGCACAAAGCCTTTGCTCAACCATTTGCCACTCACATCCCAGCAGAATTAGGGACCAAATATGATCAAATGTATATACTGTACGTATGCACAAAATTCTTGAGGAATCAATAAAATAAAATTTAAAACACACACAGGAGATTTTTGTCTCAAACCAACCACTCCATCATTTCCACAAAGAAAACAGTGGTAGTACAGCCTTCAATCCCAACACACAAGAGGCGGAGACTGGAGGAAGCCGATTTGGAGGCTAGCCTAGGCTACAAAGCAAGACTGGCACATACACACATGAGTGCACGTGACTTACACAAGAGAGAGATCACTTTAAGTGATCTCAAGTGTGAGTGACAGTGAGGACACACCCTGCTGCCACTGTCATTGTCTGTCCTGGCTCCCCCTTTGCTCTGAGGCAGGGTCTCAGGCACAGGCGAGCAGGGCCCTCGAGCGATTCCATCTCCACCTCCCATCTCGCCATGGGGGTTACAGGCACAGGCACCCCATGCGTTTCCTGGGTGCTGGGGACACAGATTCATGTTGCACAGCAGGCGCTTCACCCTGGGTCATCTGCCTGGCTCAAAAGCACAGTGCATTATTTAAATTTTTATCTTGTTTGTACTGTGTGCGCCTTTCTGTGTACGAGAGTCTGCCATGTGTTCCGGTGCTCAAGGAGGCCAGGAGAGGGCTCTGATCCCTCCGTTACAAGCCTCTCACATGGGTACTGGGAGCTGCACCCAGGTCCTTGGGAGCAGTAAGTACTCTTAAACTCAGAGCTGTCTCTCCAGGCCCCAGCATTAAAAAAACAAAACAAAAACAAAAAAACATGGATGTGATGACTATTCTTGGTCCACTTGACTATATCTAAGCTGCTGGATAAAAACCAAGAGACAGATATTGGGGTTCAAGCTGACGATCAGAGGAGTAAAGCAGCCAAATTCACCAGAGAGCTCTCACCTCTACCAATGCTCAGACTGAAGGGACGACCCTCAGATTGCATCTCTAGATTGTACTGCTTCTCACTAAATCTGCAAAGATAGCCACAGTCATAGAAGCTGGGCAGTGGTGGCCACACCTTTAATCCCAGGACTCAGGCGACAAAGGCAGATGGATCTCTGTGAGTTCAAACCCACCCTGGGCTACATGAGGGTGGATCAGTCTAGAAGAGAAACAGAGCTCATGCCCTTTATCCCAGCACTAGGGAATATAAGGACCTCAGTGTGGTCTCTGGAGCAGTACAGTCTGAGGTTGGGTGGATCACCCCTTCCGTCTGAGCATTGGTAGAGGCGAGAGCTCTCTGCTGTCTGGCCTCTTTGCTTCTCTGATCTTTAGGCAAGCTTTGTTAGATTATAAACAATATTTCACCACACACCTGTGAGAGATTTTCCTTGACTAGACGATCTGAAGTGGGAAGACCCATCTTAAATCTGGCCCACATCTGCAGCTGGCAGCCTACATAAAGGACTTGAAGAAGGAAGCTTTGGCTCTGCCTGTTGGCCCTGGCTCTTACTGGCAAGTCCATCCTCCACTGGCATTAGAGCCTGCTTTTTCAGAGACATCCAGCCTTATCCTGACTCATGGACTAATCAACTACTGGACTTGAGACTTTCTGTTAGACTCGAAAGCCACTCTAATAGATGGACACACACATATACACACACACACCCCAGTTCTGTCCTCTAGAACCCTGACTAGTGCATAAGAACAAATGGCATATGAACTATTCTGAGATACTGCTTCAGTAGTTACATTACCAAAGGTCAAAAAATGTGATAAATATTTTTTGCTAGTGGTTCGGGTTACAATTCACCAGATGCAGGTGTGTCTAACCTTTTAACCTTGCAACACACACTGTCATCTATAAAATTCGCACTCAAGAACCACACAATTGAGTTATAAAAAAAGAGAAATGCAAGAAAGATGTTCAAATGCTGTAAATGTCTTCTTGAAAAATGTAGGGTTGCCAGAAGGTGGTGGCAAACACCTTTGATCCCAGCACTTGGGAGGCAGAGGCAGGCAGAGCTCTGTGAGTTCGAGGCCAGCCTAATCTAGAGAGTGAGTTCTAGGACAGCTGAGACTACCCAGAGAAACCCTTTCTTGAAAACAATTTTTTTTTTTAAAAAATTAAGACTTATTTTGTGTGTATGAGCACATGAGTGTTTTGCCTGCATGGATGCCTGTACAGAGGCCAGAAGGCATCAGGTCCCCTGGAACTGGACCTACAAAAGGTTACGACCCACCACGTGGTGCAGGCACTGACTCTGGCTCCTCTGCAAGGGCAGCAAGTGCTCTTAACCACTCAGCTACCTCTCCAGCCCCTCATTTTATTCTGATACAGGATCTGAGCACTGCACTGGCTGGCATGGAACTTATTAAGGAGACCAGGCTGGCCTCTAACACACAGAGATCCATCCACCTATCCCTGCCTTCCAAGTGCTAGGACTATAGGGTTCTATCTTGGTTTTTAAATTAAGTGCGTATCTGTGCCAGTGCGTCCATGTGTGTGTAGAGGCCAGAAAGGACACTGATCCCTGGAGCTATAGTTATCGCTGGCTATAAGCCACCTGACATGGGTCCTCCACAAGAGCAGCCACTGTTATTACCCATTGAGCAGTCTCTCTAGCCCCCTCTTAAGTGCTTGCATGCAAACCAAATTTTCCTGCAAAAGGTTCACTTCATTCTTCTCTGTCTACACTTCAGCCCCCTTCCGGATACTTCCCTTTGGAAGAACAGTTTGTCCTCTTTTGAGAATGAGGAAACCTCCCTGGAGAGCTCAGCAAATGCTTGGTATTCCGGCCTCTGAATCTCATTTCTGGCCAGAAGACAGAGCAGAAGGTCCAGGATTTGGCTAGCTGCCAGGCTCACACGGACATACTCTGAGACTGTGTGGAAGCAGGTGGCCTCAGGGTGGCGGTCAGGGAGCTACTTCTGTTTTTGTCAACTTGACATAAAGCTAGTGCCATCTGGAAAAGACACCTCCTCTGAGAAAATGCCTCTGTTGTATTGGCCTTCACACAAGTCTGTTGTTTTTGTTGTTGTTTTGAAACAGGATCTCACTTTGTAGGCCCAGCTAGACTGGAATTCACTATGCAGACCCAGGTGACTTTGAACTCACAGAGATGTGCCTAAGTGCTGGGATTAGATGTGTGTGCCCCTCTGCCTGCCTGACGAACAACTGATGAGGGAGGGCCCAGCCACGGTGGGCAATGCCACGCCTGGCCAGGTGACCCTGGCAGGTATAAGAAAGCAGGCTGAATGAGAGCAGTCACTAAGCAGAGTTCCTCCATGGTTGTTTCAGGTCCTGCCTGCAGGTTCCTGCCCAGGTTCCCTCAGGGATGGGCTGTAAGCTGTAAGATGAAATAAATCCCTTCCTCTCCAAGGTGCTTTTGGCCATGGTATCTATCACAGCAATAATAATAATAAAACGAAGTTAGGGAGCTGAAGACATGGCTCAGCAGTTAAGAGTATTGACAGCTTTTCCAGCAGACTCAGATCCATGCCCAGCACCCACGTGGCAGCTCACAACTGTCTGTAACTCCAAGATCTGACACTGTCACACAGACAGACATTCAGACAAAACATCAATGCACACTAAACAAACAAACAAACAAACACATTCTTAAAAGCTAAGACAGTCAGCCAAAGCCAGTGATTGACAGGGAAGAGAATAAGTTAACTGATGTGAGTCCAAGCAATGCTGATTTCTTAGGGTATCTCAGACACCACGATGGCTTAGAGTCTCCTGGCCTGCCTGGTCCTGGACAGGGGACCCAGCAGCTGCAGGCACACTGGGCAAGCGCTTTCTTACTGCTACACCTTCAGCCCAGAATCTCCTAGCATGAGGGTATACGATCATCTCCCCCAAATATCTGTCTCATTAACAGGATAGCCCCAAACAGCACCTTCTTTTCCGAGTAGGAGCGCTCACCTGTCCATCTCGTATTTCATTCTCGGTCCCAAGACAGCAAGGTTTCTCATTCATGCCTCAAGGCCACTGGTTCAGATGAGCCTTGTCCTTGGGCTCTGAAAGGGGTTTGATACGATGGTCTGAGGGCCAAAGCCACAGGAGAGCAGGTCCACGTCCTCTACCTTTGCCTTCCTTCTTGGCAGCCATTCAGGCTACAAGTAAGAAAACAGGCCCTTTGTGCCATCACCAAGGTGCAGAAGGTCCCTGTGAGTCCTGAAGGAGCCCCCGGGGACTGTGAAGCCTCAGTCTGGAAAAACAGAGATGGGTTGGGGCAGGGAGAAGAAAAGCGGGCTTCATCATTCAATCGTGAATTTATTCTAAACAAGCACGATGCTTAGCCAGATGTCTACCGCTTACTGCCCACGCCACAGGATTGGATGGGACAAACAGGGGACTGGGGTGAGGGTGGGGGCAACTGCCAGTGTCTGGAAGGTGGTGGCACTATTCTAAGTAGTGGGGTCTGTTTCTGGCCATGATGTCACTGAGACCTAGCTGGCTTATGGGGGTCAAGTCGACTGGTGGTTGCGTTTTCCTGAAGAGCTCTGGCTTTGTTCAGATCCCAGACACAGGTAGAGCTCTGGGGCTTATGACCCTGGACTTGTTTCCTAGAGTGACAGAAAAACTCAAAATGCAAGACAATGTCCTATCCTTGCCAAGCCAAAATGGTCAACTCTGTGTATATGAGTGTGTGTGGGGGTATGTGAGTGTGTGTGTGAGTGTGTTTCTGTGTGTGTGTGAAAGTTGTGTGTGTGTGTGTGAGTGTGTGAGTGTGTGTGTAGTTTTGGTGCTGGGGATCACATCCAGGCCTTTATGCATCCCAGGTGAGTGTTCTAGCACTGAGCTACATGGCCAGCTCTCCTTACGTGTGGACACACATGCATGCATGCATGCTCCCTTGTGTGCAGGAGTGCATCTGTGTGAGAGATGGGCAAGAGGACGACCTCAGCTATTGTCCCTCGGGGTCTGTTCAGACAGGAGGTCTCAATTGCCTGGAACCCAACAAACAGGTGGGCCGATGAGCTTTAGAGATCTGCCTGTCTCCACTGTCCTAATGCTGGGATTACACGTATGTGCTATCACACTACCACACTCAATTTTTAAAAAGAAATTATTTTTGTTCATGCGGAGGTGTGTACAGATGTCCACAGGGTATTGGATCCCCTGGAGCTGGAATTACAGATGGTTGTTAAGTTGCCATGTAGTTGTTGAGAGCCAGAGTTGTCCTTTGCAGCAGCAACAAATGTTCTTAACTGATGAATATTGCGCGCTCTCTCTCTCTCTCTCTGAGCTAGGGATATAGATATACACAACAGGGTATATAGATGTACTTCAGTCTGGCCCCATTACTTGCTATGCCTGAGGCTCGCTTCTACTTCTCAAGGGCTGGGACAAAATGCTGTGAAAACGCCCTATTTTATGCCTTTTATCTCATGATGTCTGCCAGGAAGAGGGCCCGGTAAAGATCACATCTTAATCACGAGGGAACCAGGCATCATGAACACCTATCACATCAGATGTATGTGTCAAGCGGAGACAGTCTTCTCATGGACAAGAATTTCCAAGATTGTAGTGGCAGGGATTGAAGTGTGCAGGTGAAGACAAGAACAGGAGGCCTGGGGGTGGGGTGGGGGTGGGGCTGGAGAGGTGGCTCAGAGGTTAAGAGCATTGACTGCTCTTCCAGAGGTCCTGAGTGCAATTCCCCGTAACCACATGGTGGTTCACAACCATCTGTAATCTGTGATGAGGTCTGATGCTCTCTCCTGGCCTGGGATATAGATCAGAGGTAAAGCTATTGCTTATTATGTGTGAAGGTGTGGGTTCAATCTCCAACCCTGAAGGGGGTAAAAAGGAAAAAGAAAGGAAAGGAAAAGATCAGAGATCATCCTCAGTATGGTGGTGCATGCCCCTAGAGGCAGAGGCAGGAGAATCACTGTAAGTTTGAGTTACACAGAGTTCCAGGCAAGCTGAGGCCATAGCAAGACTCTGTCTCAATAAAAAACATAATAAGGGCAAGTGAAATAGCTCAGTGGGTAAAGGTGCTTCCCAGCAAGTTTGAGGACCTGGGTTCAATCCCCAGGGGGGACGGTAGAAGGAGAGAAACAAACAAGTTGTCTTCTGGCCTCCACACATGCACGGTGACACACACCATTCCACTCATCCCCAACTAAATAAAATTTAAAAACAAAACCAGGGGCTGGGAGGGTGGCTCAGTTGGTGAGAGAGCTTGCTTCAGGTGTGCGGACCTGAGTTTAGCACTATGGGAGATGAAGATAAAACCATTGCTGGTTGCTGGGCCTAGTTCCAGGGTCAGTCAGAGCCCAACCTCAAAGGTATAAGGCACAGAACAGGGCAATTGGCAATCCTAGGCAATCCTCTGGTCTTTCTGTTCCTATATGCGCACGCACACACCCACACACCAAAGAGCTGGGTGAAAGCCTGGTATTGTAGCATAGTGGTAAGGCACTAGGTTCAACCCTTAATACTGAAGGGAAGAAAATAAAGATGAAGGGTTCTCACACAACTGACAAGCATGCTTCACAGGCTCAGAGGACTAAGGCAGGAGGCAGGTCTCTCCATGGAGTCAACTCTCAACACGGGACATGGGGAATATAATCTACATTTCCCAAGGACTGGCTGCCACTAACAAAATGGGATCATTGTCAGATTTTGGGCTGTGATCTAGGAAGGATGTGGTAATCTTTAACCTGCAACACCCAAGAACTAGCTTTCTCTCCCTGGAACCTCAGTATCCACCTCTCTTTTCCTTTCTTCCCATCTTGGCCTGGATGATAGCACAGGATCTCTGTCTCTGTCTGTCTCTCCCTTTCTCTGGATGACAGCACAGGATCTCTGTCTCTGTCTTTCTCTGTCTTCCTCTCTCTGGATGATAGCACAGGATCTCTGTCTCTCTCTGTCTCTGCCTCTCTCCGGATGACAGCACAGGATCTCTGTCTCTCTCTCTGTCTCTCTCTCTGTCTCTCACACACACACACACCACACGAGCTAACCTAACCTGGCAGGCAACAGGTAGATATGTCAGCGGCAGTCTCAGGAAGCCTTTCCTGTTACTGTATGGGAGCACTGCCGGGGCTTTTTTGTAAAAGGGACAAAATACTCAAAGTTATGAAGTCACTACTCCTGCTGGTTGTTATCTGAGGAAATGGGCTGCCTATAAAAACAGTCGGTCTCAAATCAAGTACTTATTTCAGATCTACTTTCTTCAAAGGGCAACGTTAAGAAGTAGGCTATCTAGACTGCCTGCTGGAGCTAACCTCCAGGGTGATTTAGAAGCGGATTTATCCTTAAATGCAAGCACACACATACATTAACCTTGACGGCCATTCTCGAGGCTTGTCCCTAGGTGATTCCGTATTTAGAGGCCCCAGCAGAGTGATTGCATTAGGGGGTCCAGCTGGGGACGAGCAGGGTTCGGGCTCCAGTCCCGGGGGTCAGGCAGAATCAGGAGAGCGCCTGCGCAGTTCTCAACAGGGGGAGGGGGTCCTCAACTCATCAGGAAACGCAGACAGGCAGGCTGTGTGGGGACTCGGGACAGAAACTTTCCACTGCTCGCAAAGGGAAGTGGAGGCGAGCAAAGAATTGCCCCCGAGGTTTCGGCGACCCACGGCAGAACCGGCACCAGAGCCCAGGTCTTCTCTGCCTCCCAGGCGGGATCTCTCCCGACCTCCAGCTGCCAGCCCTGTGTGGCCCCGCGGTGACCCTTCCCATCCCACACCGCCCCCTCAGCCCCCCTCCCTCACCCCACCGCCGGCTCACCGGACGCGTCCCCAGCGTTCCGGTAGGGGTCCGCATCCCCGGCGGGGCCTCATCGCGCAGGCGCTCAGCGCCTTCTGTCCCGCGCTAGAACTATATTTCCCAGCAAGCAATGGAAATCCGCGCCTCAAACGTCCTACGGAGAGCCAGGAAGGACAATGTTCATCAGCTTTGCGCGGGCACTGGTCAAAGGTTCTCGCCTTTCCTGGTGGGGCGGAGCTTCAGCCATAAACGCCGAGCTCAGAAGCAAAGGACGCGCGCGTTCTTTCCAGCCGGGACAGCGAGATGTGGGTCTCCGTGCTGCTGCTGGCCGTGCTGCTGCTGGCGGTCCTCCGCAGGGTTTACGTGGGTCTCTTCGGCGGAAGCTCCCCGAACCCCTTCGCCGAGGATGTCAAGCGGCCACCTGAACCCCTGGTGACCGACAAGGAGGCTAGGAGGAAGGTTCTCAAACAAGGTGAGCTGCAGGGACCGAGTTCCAGGACTGCTCTCGAGCCTTCTATTCATGCAGGGCACGGACCTCTGACTCCGCATTGGAAAAGTGCTGGGGAAACTCACGTGTACGGGGAGGCTCCACGTCTTAGTGTTGTGTTCTTTGCTCCTGAAGGTTTGGGTGCGCGCGCCACCCTCGGCACGCCAAGATGTTGGCGTAACCTAGTCCCAGCCCTTCCAGTTGGAATCTGTTCAGCTAACAGCTCACACGGGATGAGAGACCTTTCCCCTACTTAGGGCTAGAACCAACTTTTCCTATGCTCCTCTCCTCGATCAGGGGTATGGGAGAGCAGCACAGAAAATTTTCTCAACAAGCGGTTTGACAGGCAAAGTGTAATCCCAGTTCATAGGATTGAAACTTGATAAAAAACTTGGAAGTTTCGCTACTGCTTCGGGATAAGAACCCTGCTCTCCAGTCAACCAGCCATATTTAAAACACAAACACATGCAGAGTTGCTTCTAAGGTTTTTGGTGGGTGTGTGTGTGTGTGTGTGTGTGTGTGTGTAAAACAACTGGTGTTTTGCCTGAGTATCTGTCTGTGTGAGGATGCCAGATTTCCCCTGGAACTTGAGTTACAGTTGTAAACTGCCATGTGGGTCCTCTGGAAGAGCAGCCAATGCTCTTAATCCCTGAGCCATCTCTCTAGTCCCCAAGTTTTTTGTTTTTGAAACAGGTCTCACTTTTACACCGGACCTGACTTCAAACACACCATGAAGCCGGTTCAAACTCAGACAGTCCTGCTTTTGCCTACAGGATGATGGGATTAGAAGCAAGGTTTTAAAAAAGGAAGTTTTGGAGTTGGGCATCCCAGCCTGCACTACACAAACATTGACATTGAAACCCTCAAATGTAAAACCTTCAAAAAACAAACAAGGATCTCTTGTTGGGCCTCTAGTGGTCTCTTGCTTGTAAATTTTAGCCTAGGCTAGCCTCAACCCTCCATTTATTGGGGATTGACCTTGAACTCCTGACCCTTGTGTGTCTAATTCTAAGGTGTACCACACCTATTTATTTTATTGTTATTTTTTGTGGATTTGGGGAGGGGAGAAGATCTCATACTGTAGCCCAGGCTAGTTTAGCACTTGCTATGGAGGTCAACTGTACTTCAAACTGAGTGATCTCCTGCCTTCCACAAGGGATTACAGATGGTGGGATTACAGCTATGAGCCCCCATGGCTTGAGTGGTTATTTATTTATTTTATTTACCTATCTATCTGTTTACTTAGAGATAGTGTCTCTCTCTATGTAGTTCTGTATATAGACCAGGCTGACCTTGAACTCACTGAGAGATTCTTGTTCTGCCTCCTGAGTACAGGGGGACTAAAGCTGTGAGCCCCTACACCTGGCCTTGAGCAGTGATTTTTAATGAACAGATTTTGCTGGACACATTCCTGTAATCCCATGCTGGGGAGGAAAGGCAGGAAAGGAGGAAAGGGAATTCCAGGCCAGTTAGGACTACACAGTGAAACCCTGTCTCCAGAAAGTCCAAATCAATAAATCAAGGAAAGTAAATAAATGAAAGAGGAAATGAAGGAAAAGAGCAGGAGAAAACAAAACCGGAGTCTTGTGCTGAATGTGCTTTCGTTTGGTTCTGTTAGTTGTCCTGTCGAACCAGTGTCGTCCTTTCGTGAGGTTGGTGCTGTGACTTCTCAGAGTCATTGAGAAGTCACCTCCATTGGCATTCACAGACCTTGCCTCTTCTGAAGAAGCCCAGTTCCCTGAGCCACCAGCATACCCCAGATCCCCATTGTTTTCTTTCCTTGCTTGCATTCCCAGAAACGTCTGCACTTACAATACCTGTTCTGTTGCCCTCTTTCCGGGTTTGTTCTACAGTAGTTAGCTGATTCCTAGTAGGAAAGGGATGAAAATCCCCAAGAGCATAGTAGGCGTCAAGACCTAACTCATCACTTTTAAATCTGTCTGCCTGGTCCTGAGTATTCCCTGGTAAAATGCTTAGACATCTTAGACGAGAGTCCTGTGCCAAACTGCCCTAGACGGGGGTCTGTCTCTCTTTCTGTCCTGTTTTGAGACTGGGTCTAATGAGCCAGCTATGTGGCTGAAGATGACCTTGAACTCCAAATCCGCCTTCCAAGTGCAGGGATCACAGGAGTGCACCACCATTCCCAGCTTGCTTCAGAGAGCTCTTACTTAGTACAGGGTACACAAGTCCCGTCTGGCTTCTCTGGCTTCGCTGCCTTCCGGCTCTTGTCTGAGAAGCCCACCCTCTCTCTTCTCCCTTCTACAGCGTTCTCAGTCAGCCGAGTACCAGAGAAGCTGGATGCCGTGGTGATTGGCAGTGGCATTGGGGGGCTGGCCTCAGCTGCGATTCTGGCCAAAGCTGGCAAAAGAGTCCTTGTACTGGAACAACATACCAAGGCAGGGGGCTGCTGTCATACCTTCGGGGAAAATGGCCTTGAATTTGACACTGGTAAGGCTTATGTGGTAAAAGGTCGGGAGCATGGCTTTGTCTTTGGGAGGCTAGGAATGGGCACTGTAGTGTGTTATGGGCACTATGAGGTAATATGGAGGCACCTCTATTTTGGTCCCAACAATATTTTTGGGCATCTCCATTTCTGTCTGACTGGCAAGTATTGAGTGGTGTATGTTCTGGCACATCCCTACAGAAAGGGCGGGTAGCCCTCTATGGGCATGAACTTGGCCAGGCAGCACAACCTCTTCCTTACTTGGCACGTTTCCAGGGCCCAATCCCCTTATCTTTGTACCCCCTTTCCTTTCAATTCCCAACAGGAATCCATTATATCGGACGCATGCAGGAGGGCAACGTTGGCCGTTTTATCTTGGACCAGATCACTGAAGGGCAGCTGGACTGGGCCCCCATGGCCTCCCCCTTTGACCTGATGATACTAGAAGGGCCCGATGGCCGAACGGAATTCCCCATGTACAGTGGGAGGAAGCAGTACATCCAGGGCCTTAAGGAGAAGTTCCCCAAGGAAGAAGCTGTCATTGACAAGTACATGGAGCTAGTTAAGGTAGCGTGTGTCGGGTCCCCCCCCCGCCCCGGTGATCAGCATCCTCCATTTATTTACAGCAAGACTGACTTTTTCATTGGTGAAGTCACTGGTTAGGAGGGACTGAGTTGGGGAGGCAGGCAGGGTGGTCTGGTCATGTCTGTCCTGAATCTAGGGTACACTTGTAATATGCCTGTGCCCTACCTGGCTCTTCAGCTGGTACCCTTACCTTACTCTGGCCTCTAGTGATACCCTTGGGAAGTCAGGCTTTGAGGATGTGAGATGGCCTCTGGGATGAACCAGACTTTTTGTTGTTTTGTGATTTTTGAGATAAATGCTCACAGTGTAGCCCTGGTTGGCCTGGGACTCACAGAGACCCACCTGCCTCTGCTGGGTGTGCGCCATCGTACCTGGCGTCTGGACTGGGATGTCCGAAGCTGAGGGCTGGAGATGAGGCTCATGTTTAGAATGCACGAAACTCCGAATTAGATCCCAAGTGCCCCAAAAGCTGAGCATGGCAGTGTGTCCTGTAATCCTAGCACTCAGGAGGTAGAAGTAGGGTTAGGAATTGAAGGTCACTGGGAAGTGTGGGACTCTATGTAAAAAATAATTTTGAGTAGGAGCTGGAAGAGCAAATACAGTTTCACTTGAGTGAAGAGCGAGAGAAGTTCCGGGGCCTTTGTTGTTGTTGTTTTGTGGCGAGGGAGACAGCCTTGCTATGTAACCCTGGCTTGGGTGTCCGGGTATAGTTCCGGTTGCCCTCCAACTCCTAGTGGCCCGCCCTCCTTAGCATCACAAGCCTGAGCCACCATGCCTGCCCAGCTCAGGTGTTTTTAAGTCCAAAACTCCAGACATGAGTGAGTGTTGCTGGCTGTTGGAGTGCTGACTGGGCTATAGCACTTCCGGAGACTCACTTCCCCTTTCCCCCCCCAGGTGGTAGCCGGTGGAGCCTCTCATGCCATCCTCCTGAAGTTCCTCCCACTGCCCTTGACTCAGCTCCTCAGCAAGTCTGGGCTGCTGACTCGTTTCTCTCCCTTCTGCCGAGCATCCACCCAGAGCCTGGCGGAGGTCCTGCAGAAGCTCGGGGCTTCCCATGAGCTCCAGGCCGTTCTCAGCTACATCTTCCCCACTTACGGTGGGTGGCTGCTGGCCCAGGCTCTTCTAAGCCACTGCCCTTCCAACCTTTGGTCTTTCTTTCCCATCTACCTAGCTGACAAGCCAAAGCAGACCCCAGGCCTGCTGGAGTTTGTGGAGAAGGACTGAGAAGTCTGGTAGAGACTCTTTTTAAATCCACTTTCTAGTTTTTCCTCCCTTTTATCTTTTTCTCTCCTTTCCCCCCCCCCCTCTTCTTTTTTGGAGACAGGGTCTTCCGGGCAAGCTTTGTTTTGCTTTTTGAGACAGGGTTTCTCTGTGTAGCTTTGGAGCCTCTCCTGGCACTCACTCTGGAGCTTATCTTTTCTTTCTTTATTCTGTAGGAGTAACGCCTAGCTACACCACCTTTTCCATGCATGCACTGCTGGTTGACCACTACATACAAGGAGCATATTATCCACGAGGAGGTTCCAGTGAGATTGCCTTCCATATCATCCCTTTGATTCAGCGGGCCGGGGGTGCTGTCCTCACCAGGGCCACTGTAGAGAGTGTGCTACTGGACTCTGCTGGGAGAGCCTGTGGTAAGAGACCCGACTGAGCTTTAGGGTCAGTGGGCTGGGATGAAAGGGACCTGGGGGGGGGGGTCCCTGTAAACGAAGCAGCCGGCCCATGCAAAGTGAGAGGCTGCTGAGATGGCTCGGTGGACAAGTGTCCCAGCCACTAGACCCAATGACCTTAGTCTGATTCCCACAGCCTACATGTTGGAAAGAGAGAACAGACCCTTCGAGTTGTCCTCTGACTTCCACAAGTGGGCTGCAGCTCCCTCACCCACACTCAAAATTAAGGAAGAAAAATACAGTTGTTACAAAAGGTCAGGTTTGACATAATGGTTTTGTGAGAATGGCCAGAGATGTGGTTGCACACACAGGCTAAGGCTACAGCAGAGCACAGAAACTCTGGTGTTTGGTGAAGGTCGAGTCATCTGGGGAGTATTGTGAACGTAGAACTTGGCAGCAGGAGGGTCTGGGACTCCATAAGCCAGTGTTCTTGGGACAGTAGGACATGGCAAGGTAAATCAAGTCCATATGGGTGGGTGAGAAGAGCTAGATAAGGCGAGCACAGCAGCATCTGCACAAGGGCTGAGTGACTCTGAGTGTGCCTTGCTTTGATTAGAGGGATTTCGAAGGTCTGAGAAAGTAGGGCCTACCCTGGAAGACATCTGGGTAGTGTGGCTATAGACAGAACTAATCTTTTGAGTCAAGGTCTCATGTGGTCCAGGCTAGCCTCAAATTCACTAGCTAGCTGAGGCACTCCTTAGCACTCCTGACTGCCCCATTTCTAGCTCCTAAATGCAAGGATTACAGGCATGTCACCATCCCAGGACTAAAGCCTTGGCTGAAATGTATTTCACACTTTCCTGGACTTTATCTGTTTTACTGGGGGAGGGGGTGCACCGAACCTAGACAAGTGTTATACCACTGAGCTACATCCCCAGCCCTCCAGGGTTGTTTTCCCATGAGCACAGGGGCTGTGTTTTAATCTGCTGCTGTTTTGGCCAGCAAATGTGCTCCGCAGTTATTGGCCGGCTTCTCTGGCAGCAGCCAGGCCATTCAGGTGGGCATTCTGTCCCTGCAGGCGCTGGCTATCTGGCTGCCGCCACCTATGGCTTTTAATTAAATCTACTGCTCTGCTTATCAGTGAGACTCAGGAGTCAGAGGCTGGGGTGACAACCTGCTAGCTCAGAGGGGCTGAGGAGCAGCCAGCTGAACCGCCAAGAGTCCATGCTACACTGAGTCCCTCCCTACGACTTCCTGTGCCTCTACCATCTTATAGACACCCTATCACTCTCTGTGATTACTGTCAACTAGTTGCTAACTCAGCCTCCTGACCCAAGGTTGATTTTACTTAATGAATGCAAATGCAAACTGGGGGTTCACAGTGTGATCAAATATCCCACTGCACTCAAGAGATCTGGAGGTTAAAGGCCCTTCTCGTCTTCCTAGAGCTCACAGAAGCTCAGCCAAATTCTTGTGCTTACAGGTGTCAGTGTGAAGAAGGGACAAGAGCTGGTGAACATCTATTGTCCCGTCGTCATCTCCAATGCAGGAATGTTCAATACCTACCAGCACTTAGTGCCGGCGAGTGTCCGTTGTCTGCCAGGTAAAAGGCTGGTCTTCTGAACTGACGTTTATCTGTGGAGCTTATAACTCAGCCTGGGTGATGCTCTCCCTCTTCTTGGTTGTCTATCTCTGGTCTGTGGTACCAGCTCTGTAACATTTACATTTGGGAAACCTAGGACCACACAGGTGAATAGGCCCTTCACAGAGGCAATGGCAGCGCTCTGAGGACCCTGTCGTGTCAGATGCAAATGTCTAGGCTTTGTACTTCAAGCTGAGAAACCAAAGCCTTCCTTTGCCGGAAAAACTGGGACTTTAATCTTAATAGAAATTCAGTTGGTAGAGTACTTGCTTAGCATGCATCAAACCCTGGATCGATCCCCAGAACCAGGCAGGGCAGCTGTGGTGGCTTTGTCTGTAATCCCAGCACCTTAGAGGTTGAGGCAGGAAGGTAAATTCAAGGTCATCCATGGCCATGAGACCTTGCCTCAACAAACAAGGACCACTGAATGGCTCAAAGGATAAAAAAGTACTTGCTGCTAAGTCTGATGATGTGAGTTAGATCCCCAGAGTAGAAGACAACCAAGTTGTCCTGCCTTCTCCCTGCTTATCCAGACATGCACTCGTCCACACACACCCACAATTAAAAAAGAAAAATCTAAACATCTGAAGGTGAGGATCCAGACAGCCTGATGGTCCAAAGGTGCTGTGAGTCGGCTGTGCTATGTCAAAGGTACACGTTGCAGAAGCGTGGTAGAGGAGGAAAGGGTGAGGATGTGTTTGCCGAAGCCAGGAAGAGACAGAAGAGCAGGGCCCTGCCAGGATCCTGTAGAAACAGTTGTAAAAAGGGCTAGATCTCTATCCTAGCTGGCTGCTGAGCAGCAAGCTGCAGACCAGAAAAGGGAGCCTCCTGCGGCTATCCTGGCAGGGAGTAGCTCTCTGGCCGCAGCTCCTGCAAGGCAGTCCCCACTGGCTCTCTCTACAGATGTGAAGCAGCAGCTGGCGATGGTGCGGCCAGGAATGAGCATGCTCTCAGTTTTCGTCTGCCTGAGAGGCACCAAGGAGGACCTGAAGCTTCAGTCCACCAACTACTATGTTTATTTTGACACAGACATGGACAAAGCGTAAGATGTGAGGGGTAGACCGATGGTATTGGGCTTTAACCCACAAGACCCTGTCTCTACCCTCGACATGGTTCTAGGAATAAGCAGTTAGATGTGTGTGTAGAGGGAGGTGCACAGTCCCGTGTCGTCCCCCCCCCCCCCCCCAGTGTACTCCTAGAAAGGCTTTTCGTATCAGAGCTGTGTCCGCTTCACCCGTGGGCAGTTCCTGGAAGTGAACCACCTTTTGGGTGATGTTGGTGGCTTGGGGTAGGGGGTGGCCTAGAGGTTGGCAGTCACAATTCCCTCATCCACAGGATGCAGCGCTATGTCTCGATGCCCAAGGAAAAGGCTCCGGGACACATCCCCCTTCTTTTCATTGCCTTCCCTTCAACCAAGGACCCGACCTGGGAGGACCGGTTCCCAGGTAGGGCTCCAGGTCCAGGGAGGTGGGTGTGGGCAAGGCAGGGCCAGGCAGCAGTGACACTGCCGTCCACCTGCAGAGCGATCCACAGTGACTGTGCTGGTACCCATGGCCTTCGAGTGGTTTGAGGAGTGGCAGGAGGAGCCAAAGGGCGAGCGGGGTGCTGACTATGAGACCCTGAAACATGCCTTCTTGGAAGCCTCCATGTCCGTGGTCATGACACTGTTCCCACAGCTGGAGGGCAAGGTAGGGGCTGGCATCTGAAATGCTGGAGGTTAGGACACACCCCTTAACTGCTTGTCTTTTCTTGGGTTCAGGGATAAAGGCTGAGGTGACAGAGTCCCAAGGGAGGGTCAGGCCCTTGCAGATCCCCTTGCTCACCTTTGCCCTGCCCTTTTACCTCCTCAGGTGGAGAGTGTGACTGCAGGGTCCCCACTCACCAACCAGTACTATCTGGCTGCTCCCCGAGGTGCTGCCTATGGGGCTGACCATGACCTGGCTCGTCTGCATCCTCATACAATGGCTTCTCTAAGAGCCCAAACCCCCATCCCCAACCTCTACCTGACAGGTACACTGCCAGAATCCGGGCTTGCCTGTCACCGTCTTTTGTTCCCGTCCTCAGGCCCTGCTGTCCCCTTCAGCTCCCATACCAGGAACTGGGTGGGCTGCCTAGTCCTGGAGTCTGTCTGAAGCTCTCTCTCTTTGGGTGGCCCTGATATAGAGGGATGAACTCAAGAACCCTTGCTCTCCCATCCTCGTGTGGACAGACATTCGCAGGCCATTGCTTTTGCCTTCTAGGCCAAGATATCTTTACCTGTGGGCTGATGGGGGCTCTACAAGGGGCCTTGCTGTGCAGCAGCGCCATCCTGAAGCGGAACTTGTACTCAGATCTGCAGGCTCTTGGCTCAAAGGTCCAGGCACAGAAGAAGAAGAAGTAATCCGTCATTCGGAGATAAGCTGGAGGAACGGCACCTTCCCCAGCGTTCCTCAAGGTGTCCCCCTGCACTGATTACTTGCACTATAGCCAGAAGCACTTCGTTTCTAGTAACGGCTGTGCATTGAGCTCTTCCCCTGGAGCTCTTCTCCTTGTACCTTGCACTTCTACTTAAGGCCTCGTGTGGGCTACATAGCCTTGATGACTCACCGTTGAAGAATGGTCCCATGCCTTCCCTACACCCAACACTGAGCAACAGTCAGGCACCCAGAACCCCTGAGGGTACTGGCTATTGCAGTAGGTTGGTCCAGTCCTGCCCTGAAGCCTTTTGCTTCTACCCGCTCTAGTGTTGTGCTGTTCTGTACTGTCAAAGGGAAGAATGACTAGCGTGCGTTTGGGGTAGCAACTTTAAAAGTGAGGCAAGAAACTCTCAGCTTAAGTTTTGTCCTCTGATAGAAGCAGGCTGAAGTAGCATTCCAATCAAAGACATACCAAAAGTCACCACTGTGCCAACAAAATGTCCCATACGCCAGCCAGCTGAGATGTTGACTACAGTGGGAATGGTCAGCCCGGCAGCGAGGAGATGACAATGGAGAGCCACCGGGCCCGGACACAGGAAGCCCAGTGTGCACAGAGCCTAGGGGCGGCATTCGTGGGTGTTGGCCCATACTGAAAGCCCAGTATTGTTTTCCAAAATGCTTGGAATCAGAATTCCTTCAGATTTTGTAGAACCTACGTGCATATAACTTAGGAATGAGATCCAGGACTAAATCTCAGATTCATTTTTTTCATATACATAGAGCAGGCATACCATCTTAGGTGATATTTTGAAAAACTGAGCATTCTATGACCTGTCACATGAGTTCATGGTACTAAAAAGTTTGCTTTGGGTTTTAGAATAGGGATTCTCAACCTATATGAATAAACTGGTAAGTGGGTAAAAGTTTAAACCTTTTACTTACATTAAACAGGTACCAACTTTAGTTCATTTAAATATAGTAATGTTTCAATGTGTTTGATATCTGAAGTTTATTTTGGTTTCTGTCCAATGACATGAAACTACACTGAGATGCCATTTACAGAAGCTCAGTAAAATATACTAAAAAATACTTATTATACCACAATAAGCTTTAAAAAAATAAAATTAAGCCATTATAGTTAAATTACAAAAAAAAAAAATAGGTGAAAATACAAAACATGACTAACAGTGGCAATCTACTAATTGGGTAAACAAAACAAGGAAAATAATTTCGACATTCATTCACTCACTTAACACGGTAGTCTGAATTAAATTCCTATCACAGTGTGAGGAGGCCACCTTCATGAGTAGTTTGCTATGCTATGTAAGCTGAGGGGTTTCTCAAACTAGAGTTTCTAAGCCAAAATACTTAGGAGAGTCACACCTGAGCAGGAAACTAAATGAACTAAGAGTCATCCTGATGTAGTTAGATTAAACCTCAACACCTCTTCACAGCTTTCTTTTGTTTTTTTGAGACAGGCTCTCACTGTGTAACTCTGGCCGTTTGGAACTTGCTACTCTAGACCAGGCTGGCCTCATACTCAGAGTCCTCCTGCCTCTGCCTCCTGAGTGCTGGGTTTAAAGGCTTCCTTCACCAGTCCTGACTCTTTACAGCTTTTAAGGCAATGCCAAACTGAAGCTTCCTGGCAAGTTTTTAAGAGAAAACTGTATCAGAGGGCTTGGTGCCCAGGGAAACCCTTATCTATGCTCAAATGGCTCAGAACATGAGCAAAGCACAACACACCCCCAGAGAAGAAAGAAAAGCAAGCATCACTACTACCAGGGGAATTCTGAAGGGCACAGAGCTCTGTCTCCAGGGAGAAACATGTTTGCACATTTAGTTAGTTGTTTGGTCCAGAAGTGGCTTCTATAATCCATAGCAGGAAAACAAACTATTAACATCCACGACAAACAGGTTCCCCTTAAGAAACTGTCCTTCAGCCAAAAGCTGAGCAGGACAGCAAGCTCAGGACAGTCTACAGAAGTGCTACTCGTGGCTTCCTGTGCTTCCTACATGCCAGCCAGCGCCTAGTGTGGATGCCTCAGCTGGGTCATCACCATCGATCAACACACTCGAGGAAAATATGCTTCAAGTAGTCTACCTTTAAAAAATAACCCTGAAAATGACTTTTCTTTGGTGGGAGCCCTCTCCTTACAATGCAACTTTTCAGGTAAAACATTCCACTGTACTCTGTCAGCACAAAAACACATTTGTCAGCAATCCAAAGGGGTGAGGCTTTGTAGACTGGTAATATTTCATGTGTCTGTCTACTCGCTGTCAATCTTGATTCCCAAAAATCAATCTTTTTTCCTGCCCTTCAAGAGCAAAAGTCAACAAGTATTAAGTCATAGAGCCAGTAGCCAGGAGGAGCTGTGTGAGCCCTGGTTTCAGTTACCTCCAACAAGTCCCTGGGGCACTCACAACACTGGGCAGGTATAACAACACCAATGGCTGTCTCGGGCTTAGTTATTTTGGGGAGATCACAGAGACACCAGAACTAGTCATGCTGAAGTTACAGAGGAGGGTGAAAAAGAGCTAACTGTGTGGAATGGGAAAAGCCAGGAAACAACAGAACATGTGAGCTGAGTCCTTCACACACGCTGGCCTGCTAAGTTGAAAGGAGGGAAAGTCTAACCCCAGAACCACCACCCAAAGCTGGAATACAGAGGACATGAGGGCAGAGGCAGAGAGGGAGTGTCGCCTTGAATGATGAAACCAAGGAATTTAGTCTAGATTACAACCTCAGCCAGAAGCTTCAGACCAGGGCACACATTTTGGAAAGATAAATGTTTCCAAAGCTGGTATGAGAAAAGGTCAGGAGAACCTTTTCAGGTGGTTCCTGAAAATTAACGGAGAGTATACTTAGTATTAGTTTCTTAAAAGTGAGGAGGAGCGGGGAAGACCTCTGCAATTAGAAAAATGTTATTAGTTTGCAGTGTGGAGTTTTCAAATAATTAAAGAAACTGAACAAGAGGGTACCTTGAAAGATACAAGGGGGAAATCTGGTTGACAACCGGACAATGTGGCTGAATTATTTAGCAAATAGTAGAAGTGGTTTCTTGCCAAAGGTAGAGTCACAGAGAGGATAAAGAACAGGTGGATTTGTTGAGTAGACAGTGAAAGCAATAGGGATCTGGCTTGGGCACCTTCTTCCCCTCCCACCATAAGGCAAAGGAAAATTTGGGAACATGCATGGACCCCAGCATCCACTATTACCAAGTTAAGAACAAGGTGTGTGAATGAGCTGTTGAATTTGGAGATTCTGATTAACTGAGTGACCTTGAGAAACAGGAGGCAAACAGACCAAGGCGAGTTTGTAAACGTCAGGAAGAGGAGGCAAGGTAGTGGAAGCAATAGCAACTAGAACAGGATAGGCATGGGCACGCATGCAGGCTAGAGGGAAGCATGCAGGGCGCACAAGCAGGTCTACAGAGGAAGAGAAAATGGGAAGGGAGCTAAAGAGGCGTAAAGAGGCGTTGTTAGAGAAAGGCTTCCTCAGCTTGGGAAAAGGCCACAGAGGACCTGGGCACAGTTGAGAGAACAGTAGCAATGATCGTATTTCCAGAAGACAATCCGCAAAGAAGACACATTTCAAGCACAGGCTGCAGTCAGCACAGGCAAAGAACTCCACACTGTTTCTTCAGACTGACTTCTCCCATTGTGTCCTCCCTCTCCCGAGTCTTTGCACTGAGATTAGCTGTGTGACCACACAGACTGGAATAAAACTTCAGACAGCACAGCCCAAGACAAACTCAGTTATGCCAGGGAACCCACTTGGTTTCTTACAGTTTCATGGCCAGCTGTCATAGGATAGAAAAGACTTTACTCATTACTTTGGCATCTTGGATGAGAGGACCATTAAACCGCAAGGAAAAACGTGGAGAGTGTAGTTAGTTCATAAATGCCTACCTAGCTGTAGGCAATAAAGACAAAATGGGAGTCTGTGGAAACCCTCGTTCGTGCAGACCAAATCCTTTCTATGTGCTTGTGCTTTCTCCACAAAGTATGGACCTGCCCTTTCCAAGGAGTTCCTCCCCATCGGGAAGACTGTATGCAAGGTCACACTGGTTCAACAATCACCATAGTAAGCAAAACCAAGCAAAGCCCATGGAACAGTGATTTTACTTTCAGAAACTCAGTTCCCTTTTATGTTAGGTACAACCAAAGAGTGCACACTTTCAGAAAAACATAGACTGTCAGAGAGATCAGACTTTAACACTCTTTAAACTTGCTATTCTAGTTTGCTGCTGAAGCCTCTGTAGAGTATGTGTTCAAATCTCTCTCTGACCATCAGCATCCCACCACCATCTTCTACCTCCTGTCTAGAAAGCCCCTCTCTGCAGCTTCCTCCTAGAGTTGCAAAGATAAAGATGCTACCGGAGGGTGGTCCATCATGTGGCCTGCCTAGGGTGGGGTCTTCCTTTGGTCACAGTAATGTTTCCACATTTCCCTCCTCACACTTCAAAGAAGAAAGGATGATGGAACACACCAGCATAAAGAGAACACAAAGGTAAATAAAACATCACCAGAGTACAATGTCACCATGTCACCAAAGTGCAGGTGCAGCAAACCCTGAAGCAATCCTGTCTGGGCCAGCACAGACTTGCCACCAAACCTCAGAGGACGCCAGTCTTTTCATTTCTCTTGATTCAGAACAAATCAGCAGGGAGGACAAGGTTCTTGCAGACAAAAAAAAAAATAATCAAAGCTGAAATGAGAACAACACATTCTGTTGGTAACGGCCACCTTTTTCAGAGGAATATACTAGTGCTGTGACTCTGAAACTGAAGTTCAGGTGAGATGTCAGGGTTGGCACAAACTCATCCACCAAATGTCAGGGTTAGCACAAACTCATCCACCAAATGTCAGGGTTAGCACAAACTCATCCACCAAATGTCAGGGTTGGCACAAACTCATCCACCACCACACAACAGCACTTAATGAAAGTGCATGGGTCACACTGAATATTAAAGACAACTGGAAATAAAACATGTATTAGAAAGTCAGACATTTGCTAATGAGGTGGTTCATACCTGTAATGCCAGCACTTAGGAGGCTGAGGCAGGATTTTGAATTTGAGGCCAGCATAGATTACATCATGAGTCCTGAGTTACAGTGAGAGACTGCCTCAGAACAAGCAAACAAACAAAAACCCCAAATCCCCACAAAAACAAAATAAGCTAATGGCTGACAGTGGGGATAGCCAATGGCAACATGCCCATGCTCCTGTGAAAAACCCCCAATGAAACTCTCTAGGACTTCATGCTGCTCTTGCAAAGAAGCAGGGTTTGTTTCCCAGCACCCACACATGGTTCACAACTGTCCTTAACTCCAGTTCCCGGGGATCCAATGATCTCTTCTGGCTTCTACTGGCACCAAACACATAAGCGGTGCACTTATGTCCATGCAGGCAAAACACTTACACACGTAAAACAACATAAAGTAAACTAAAAATGTTTTAAACAGGAGAGGGGGACAAGGAGGGGTGGTAAATATTACCCAAACTACACACACACACACCACACACACACACACACACACACACACACTAACACACACATGAAAACATGTAGTGAAATTATGTGTAATAAATACCTGCAAATAAAGAAATAATGATGGCACATAGAATTACTGGCTTCTACTTTACACTCTCCTTTTATTCTGAGTAATTTTCATGTATATTGTTTTCTTTCCAACTAAAACAAAATTAGGAAGGAAAGAAAATCCTTAAAAGTCAATTATCAAAGAAAGCAGCAGGCTAGAGCTAACTGTGAAGTTGACCTATTTATGACATATGTTCTGAGCTGAGTGGCTTAGTCTATAGTGCTGTGAAATGTACAGGTGGCTTGTTTGTTCCCTGCAGGAAGTCTGGGAATCATTCCCATCTGGGTTACCAACTGTTCTTTGCCAATGACCTTCCTGTTGCTAACAGAACAGGGCAGGTGCCTGGTGTAGCACCTAATGTGACTACACAGTTGCCTGTGAGGAGAGGCTTCCTCAGCTTCTGCTGTTGTGGGACAGAAGGAAGGCTCCTCTCCCTGGCAGAGACAGACTGACCACAATAAGGAGGTGCAGACTGCAGTGCTGACCTGTGGGTTACTGAGGTCTAAGTGCTTCTGGGCTCATCTGCTTTGAGAGAGGTATGATATAGGACTTTGCTGGCAAAGTGTGGTCTGGCAGCATTTGGTGATTCCCCAGAAATGAGGACACAGGTTCTACCCCACACTTAGTGAATCAGATTCGGCTTTTTGGGTTTTTTTTTAGATTTATTTATTATGTATAAGTGTTCTGCCTACAAGTATGTTTGCATACCAAAAGAGGGCACCAGATCTCATTATAGATGGTTGTGAGCCACCATGTGGTTGCTGGGACCTGAACTCTGGACTTCTGTAAGAGTAGCCAGTGTTCTTAACCACTGAGCTATCCCTCTAGCCCCAAATTTGGCTTTTTATCATAATGTTCAATGTTTATCACAACGTTCATGTATCAAGAGCTGAAACAGAACAAAAAGTATTTAAAAGTGTATGGAGTTACCATTAGGTACTGGTGTTGCCTTTGAGTGGAAACTTAGGACAAAAACAAACAAACAAAGTCACATTTCCAGGCAGATCTGTTTATCTGAAAGGCCTCTTCTAGCTCTAACTCTGTAGATACATGTATGTCTATAGATGGCCCTATCTGCAGTCTCCAAGGGCTGGGGACAATGACAACTGCTGGGCCCAACTGACGTTTCACATCACCCCAAGACCTGACTCCTCCTTCCTTACCTTTAGGTTCAAACGCTGGTAGTCACTGGCCTTTGGCCTCCGAGTAACTTTGGATCTTTTTCCTTCGAGGGCGAAAGCAATAATCTGAGGGAAGACAAAGGGAAACAGAACTTCAGTCCTGGTTCACAGAGAGGCCTACTTAAATGTTACCCTCCCTCCCTGTCTTTTCAGTGCTGGGTTCAAATAAGGCATACGAGGTAAACACTGTATCAAGCATGAGATACAGCACTGTAGTGGAATGTTTGCCTAACATGCACATAACCTGAGTTCAGCCTCCAGCACCACAAAAGTAGTAAAACTGTAAAGATTTTAAAAGGGGCTTGGTTACGAGAAAGTCCTATATACTATCTAAGAGAACAACAGATGGAGGGTGTAGCCTGTGGGATCTGTATGATTTAATTGTGGGGATAGAATCAAAGGTCCGCCAGTTCCCTTGCCAAAGAGCTCTAGGTCAAGGCTTTAAGGAAAGAAAAAAAGAAACCACTGATTGTTTCCTACCTACAAATATATGCTTTGCACTCACACCTTTCTTCAACAATTCACTCTGACTTATCGCTCTCATCACAAACATTTGGGTGTAGGATAAAGAATGCACGTTTTTCCTGGCCTTTGCTTGTTCTTCACAGCCATGTGGCCAATGGCCATCACATACTGAACTCTCCCATGAAGCTGGCTACTGAAATTATCTTCTAGATCTCACGGCTCATTAGGAAATACAACCATTTTGTCATCAGAGTTGTTTCTAAAGGACATGGGTG
Source organism: Phodopus roborovskii (assembly GCF_943737965.1). Taxonomy (NCBI): domain Eukaryota; kingdom Metazoa; phylum Chordata; class Mammalia; order Rodentia; family Cricetidae; genus Phodopus; species Phodopus roborovskii. The sequence goes on along the minus strand of NW_026126571.1, from coordinate 9,760,184 downwards.
CCACTCTAACCCCAAACACGTGTACATTAATGCAACTTCTAGGTTTGCCTCTAACTCTTGTTGGTGTCAGAAGAACTACCCTTGGGCTTTATGCTACTGGTATTAGAGACTGTGTAACTGAAAATATTCTTCCTGCCCACAGATGCAAGACAGTTGGGACAGAAGCTAGAAATGGTAAACTGTCTCAAGCACGGAAAAAAGGGAAGAGGTCTACATGTCGAGAGCTCTGGTCCACAGTGGCTGTGTAAGAACTGAGCTCCAAGCCATGGGAGGAGAACTCAATTAGGTCAGGTCATGATTCATGTCCAACTTGGCACTTTCACAGTAGGACACAAGGAAACAGGTCACATGACGAAAACACATGAGTTACAAAACTAGGGTTTTGTAAGCCTTAGCAGGGTCTGAGGAAAAACTGAAGTTGATCTTAAAGTCCTCAAGAGCTCACAAGCAGATGAATGAATGACAGATAGCTCTGCTCATACACCAAGCTCTCAGAGCTAGGGCACCCCAGTCTCCTCTTACCTTCCGTTTGTTGTGGTAAGCAATATAGAGGACAGCAACAACAACAGCTCCGGTCACCAGATATGCAAAGAAGTGGCTGCTCTCCGCACCGGTGCTTCCGGAACTGTCCTTATAAGAGTCACCCTTCTCGTCATTCAAAGACTCCCTAAGCGTCCCCTCTCGGTTCTCACTGGAGGAAGGGTCCAACGCCTTTTCATTGTCTTCTTCAAGCGGCGATCCCTCTTCCGGCTCCGTATCACCCTCTTCAGTGTCCTTGGTTTCCACAGCTTCAGGAGGCTCTGAAGACTTCCCTGGCTTTAAAGAGAAGTCAGAGTCCCCTGCTGGTCTCTCCCCAGACTCAGCTTTGGAAGTAATAGTCGGTTTCTGTCCTTTTCCAGCTAGCTCGGTCTCCTTATCTGAAGGTTTGGAGATGAGCTTGTCCGAATCTTCTTTGTGCTTGTCCGAATCTTCTGTGTGCTTGTCCGAATCTTTTGTGTGCTTGTCCGAATCTTCTTTTGTGTGCTTGTCCGAATCATCTTTTGTGTGCTTGTCCGAATCATCTTCTGTGTGCTTGTCCGAATCATCTTCTGTGTGCTTGTCCGAATCATCTTCTGTGTGCTTGTCCGAATCATCTTTTGTGTGCTTGTCCGAATCTTCTGTGTGCTTGTCCGAATCATCTTTTGTGGGCTTCTGACCAGATTCCTCCGGTTTGGGATCGGGTGGCGGGGGCTGCTGTACAGTTCCCGTTGACTTGGTGTTTGCTGTCTCGGGATGATTTGGGGGATTATCCAACCCTCCGTTGGGGGGATTGGCTGCAGCGACCTGCTGTCCAGATCCCGCCGAACTGGCAACTGCTGCCGTAGTCGACCCCAGCGGCTGGTCTGGTTCTACCTTAGTGGGCTGCTGCTCCTGCCCCGTCGGGCCGCCAGGCTCTCCCGGCTTAGAAGCCGCTTCCTTCTTTGGAGGCGGGGACGAGGGAGTCTGGCTGGAGTCTTTTTCCATCGAAGGCTGAGCCGGAGGATGATCGTCACCCGGGTTGCCGTTTGGCTTACGAGGCAGCGGCGCAGCTCCTGAAACAGAGAAAGCTGTTAAGTCCTCGGGAGGAAAGGCCGAGAGAAGAGAGGGGGCTTGACTTCTCAGAGCTGGAAGACGCCGGCGGCGAGGGCCGAACGGGAGGAGGGTGGATGGAGATGTCAGAGGGTCGGGGCCGGCTCCGGCGGTGACCCCGCCTCGGCGACGACGGGGGAGCCCGGGGGAGAGAGGGCCGGGGCCGGGGGGTCTTACTGTCCACTGCGACACTTAGCAGCAGCAACGCCACCAGGAACCGCATCCTGTAGCCCGCGCTTCCGCCCTCTTCTGCTGACATGAGAGCGGCGCCAGCGACTTTCGAGCGCGCGGGCCCTCCCCTTCCGGCGGGCCGCTCCTCTTCCGGCGCAGCCCCGCCCCCGGGGAGGGGCCAGCGCGTGCGTGCTGTCCGCGGCGGAGCTCCGGCGGCGTGCCGCGCGTCTTCCCCGTCCCCTCGCCCTCGTGCGGCGGAGCTTGTCCCGACCGGCTGGCGCTGCGTCGCCCCTGGCGGCCCGGAGCCGCTTCGCTGCGTCGCCCGCCGGGTTTTCGAACTTCTCCGTTGCTGGCGGTGCTTTTCCCACTCCGCACGAAAACGTGTTCCGCGCGGGTCTTTCCCGTCTAGAAACAAACACTTCAGCACTCTCGTTCCTGGTCGTAATCTCTTTCTTGACGGTATCTAGGGCCCTGTGAAATTACCACGGATTTTTTCCTTTTCTTTCTTTCTGAATATGTATGTATTTGAGACTGTACTGCTCTGTGGACTGGCTAGCCTCAAGCTGGTGCCTCCTGGGTGCGTAGGATTGATGTGTCTCACCACGCCCCCTCTCGGGCTATTTATTTATTTTATTTAACACATAAGATTCCAAAGATTTAATTTGTGTGTACCACCTTTGCGCGGGTGGCCTTGGAGGCCAGACGAGGACGTGTGTCACCACCGCCAGGCAACAATACATTCTTAATAATTCAAATAATTCAAATGAGGCAGGAAAAAAAAACCTTAAAAATTCTTTTAGGGAAGCCCATCAGTGTGGCACATGCCTTAATTGACAGCCCTCAGGAGGCAGAGGCAGGAGGTTCTTTGAGTTCGAGGCCAGCCATAGGATAGTAACGCTCTTCAAGAGAACCGAATGTCATGTGATATGATTTGTAGTTCTGGATGACTGAACTTTTTCAAGATCTCAAGAACTAGTACATGATACAACTACAGTTTTAGAAACAAGGGCTTTTTCTGTTATTTGAATAAAAAACCCCTTTAACGAGCTCCTCACCCCTTCCCTGCCTTTCCCTCTCCCCTCTTTTTACATTACTGATGAGAGAATAAAAGTCAGAGACGTGAGAAGCCTACCAGATTATTTCAGGAACTGGACTATAGCTCAGTGAGAAGTGCTGCTTGCCTGACACGTGAAAGGACCTGAGTTCAGTCTCCAGAATTAAAAAAAAAAAAAAAAAAAAAAATCTTTAGAATATTGACTCTGTCTTGGCTAGAGGAAGTGAACTGGTAAAGGAATCTAAAAGAAAATTCTGCCCGCCTGCTTTAAGATAAATGTTTGACTAACATTTAAGGATATTGGCTTAGTGAGGGTGTGGGTGGGGTAGTGGCAAATTATTAAACCTGACCTGGTGGCCACATCACTAGGTAGGGGGGGAAAAACTCTCTGATCACACAGAGCTCTTGGGCATTTGTATTTTTATTTAAGTAGCAAAAGAAGCCCCTGAAGAGGTTTAAGCAGGGGCAAGTGTGATCAGAGTGCAGAATGTTTGCCCATTACTCTGTTTGTATTACAAAGAGACTTGGTTAGTAGGGGAAAGGGAATTGGGTGTTAATCATTTAGGAGACTGTTGCAATAGTCCTAAGTTGTGCACAGGCCCAGAAAGCATGATGGGAAGGGATCAGACTGGAGATGAAATTGGGAGGCAGTACCAACATGCTTCCGAGACTGAGTGGAAAGGAAGCAGAGGAGAGATGGAGAGGGAGGAAGGAAGGCACTTTCTCCCTGAGGCAGGAGCCACTGCTGGAGAACCAGGTGTGGTAGAGTGGGCACAGGAAATGAATTTGCTGCTGGCCCATTACTTACTACTACTCTGGTTTATCTTCACTTGACCCAAGAGGAGAGACGTAGGCATGGTAATTGGAAATGTGAGCATGGAGTTGAAAGCAAATATAGGAACCATTCCTCGGTACCGTATTTTGAGAAAGAGTTTCTCTTTGTTGTTCTGTCTGTCCTGGAACTCGCTCTGTAGACCAGGCTGGCCTCACAGAGATCCTCCTGCCTCTGCCTCCCAAGTGCTGGGATGAAAGGCGTGCGCCTCCACTGCCCCTAGCATGTCATTTTTAATTGGCAGTTTTGGTATCAAACCCAAAGCCTCTTACAGAGGTCACTGAGGTGTATGTACCCCCTAGTCCCACCTCAGTATTGTTAAAATATGCTTGCTAATGGTTTCGTTACAAAGTAATGTACATGTTCATCACAACTGTGACAGTTGTCTTACTATTGGACACCTGGATTTTTCTCACCTCTCCACCATTTATTATCATGTCATGGTTAGATTGCATGCCTTCTAAGACAAGTCAGATACACGGAAAGGCTGAGCAATTTGCTCAAGGCGAGGTTACCAAACTTCTGATAACAGGGAGCCTTTCTTTTCCCTTTCAATCGTCCTTCCTTCCCCCCCTCTCATGCTTTCCCTTCATCTCATTAAGTCGCTCACACTCCGGGCCCAGGTGATGCTCCACCCAGCTTCCTGAGTAGCAGTGACTACAGAGAGCATGCCTGGTGCTGTGGTGGCCAGAAGAGGGCATCCAATCCCCTGGGACTGGAGTAACAGAGGGTTGTGAGTCACCACGTGGGCGATGGGAATTGCAGTTGGGTTTTTGGAAGAGCAATAAGTGCTCTTAGCTGCGGAGCCATCTCTTCAGCCTGTTTCTTGAAACTAGGTCTTTTAAGTCGCTCATACTGGCCTCATGATCTCCCTGACTCAGCCTCCTGACTGTTGTTCTCTAGTATTGATTCCGGCACAAATAGTTCACACGAATGTGGGTAATTCCTTAAGCACTTTAAGTGTCAGTTTCTTCATTATGACTTAGAGGCAAAAACGTTGACTGTTAAGGCTGGAGAAATGGCTCAACAATAAGAGCATGTGTTGCTATTACAGAGGACCTGGTTTCAACTCCCCACACCAAGCACATAATGGCTCACAGCTAACTGTAACTCCAGTTCCAACTCAACACCATCTTCTGTGGGTACCAGGCATGCATATACATGCAGGCAAAATACCCATACATACAAAATAAAAATAAAAGCACTTAGGTGGGAATTGGTGGTGCACACCTTTAATCCCAGAGGCAGAGGTTGGCAGATCTCTGTGAGTTCGAGGAGTTCGTAGCCTATAGTTAAAGTCCTAAAGTTATTGCTGTAAATAATATAGAAAAGTTGGAAAACAAAGATAAACCAAAATAAGAAAATAAGTTTTTTTTTTTTTTTTTTTTTTTTTTTTTTGTTGTTTTTCAAGACAGGGCTATGGAGCCTGTCCTGGAATCCTGGAGCTAGCTCTGTAGACCAGGCTGGTCTCAAACTTACAAAGATCATCGGCCTTCCTCTGCCTCCTAAGTGCTGTGATTAAAGGCAGAAAATAATTTTTTTTTACCCACAGTTATAAACATTTTTCAAGTCATATATGTACACGTGATAGTTAACAGAAAATACAGCAAGTTATATCTACCGTATAGGTCTCCATGGGACTATTACTGCTACAGTGAGTCATGTCAACATGTCCTTGATTTCCACTAACTTTTTCTCTCTGCATCCTTAGAAGTCTGTGATTAGTCACAGAATGTAGTGCCTCTAGAAGGAAAGTGAAATGAGCAGTATCGAATGACACAGGGTTGAAATAAGATTTCAGATTAGATGTTGTGCTGTCTGGGTTTACATCAACTTGCTATAAGCTGGAGTTATCTGAAAGGAGGGAACCTCAATCGAGAAAATGGCTCCCTAAGATCTGACTGCAGGGGATTATCTTAGTTAGTGATCAATGGAGGAGGGCCCAGCCCGTTGTGGGTGGGGCTGTCCATCCCTGGACTGGTGGTTGCAGGCTGAACAGACAGGGAGCAAGCCAGTAAGCAGCACCCCTCCATAGCCTCTGCACCAGCTCCTGCCTCCAGGTTCCTGCTCTGTTTGAGTTCCTTTCCTGGCTTCCCTCAGTAATGGACTACAATGTGTGCAAGTGTAAGCCAAATAAACCCTTTCCACCCTAATTTGCTTTTTGGCCATGGTGTTTCATTGCAGCAACAGAAACCCTAACTAAGACAGATGCTTCAGCCAAGTGATGGGAAGACCAGTTCTGACCGTGGGCACCACAATCCCATCGGTTGGGGTCTTGGGTTGAACAAAACGGAGAAAGTGAACTGAGCACCAGCATGCATCAGCTTCCTGCCTGCAGACATAATGTGAACAGCAACTTCACAATCCTGCCACCATGATGGCCTTCTGTCCCTTCTCAGGAGAGGCAAAACGCATCCTATCTTCATGTGCTTCTGTGGGGCATTTTGTCACAGCAATGGAAAAAGTAGCTAATATGGTTCCCAAATTGACGCACCAACACAGTCTTTGGCAAAAAAAAAAAAAAAAAAAAAAAAAAATCTAACTTGGCTTCTTTGCTGAATCTATCCTACAATGTAACCCATCCTACAATTCACATGGAAATGCAAGAGACTCTGAAGGACCAAACGTGCTGTAAAAACAAAACAACCGCCAGAGGACTCACACTTACTAATGTGAGGCGTCTTAAAGGCACATTTTATAGTTTTTACATGGGTCTCTATGTGTGCGCATGCTTTAGGGGCCCACAGAGGCCACAAGAGGGTTTTGGGTCCCCTGGACTGGAGTTACAGAAAGTTGTGAGCTGTCAGATGACTGTGCTGGCAATCAACCATTAGTCCTCCTCCGAAAAAGCAGCAAGTGTACTCTCAACCCATAAGCTGTCTCTCCAGCCTCAACCTTAAAGCTACTGTAATACTCAGTAGATGCTACTGGCCTCAGGACTTGGGGGTACACAGGCCAGAGCTGAGTTTAGAAACAAGCTTGCCCATTTGTCATTTCTGATGAGGGTACCAGGATGGCTCACTCTGGGGTAAACACCAGGGCGGCTAGCCCCACAAGTACACGAAAAGATTCTATGTATCATTAGTGTTGGGGGTGGGTATCAATCAAAATCAATGAAACACTATTTCAGAAAAACTAGAAAATAAATATTGCTGAGACAAAGGAGGGCCAGAGCTCTTAAGGAGCAGGTTACACTGGACAGCTGCTAGAATGTCTGTGGCTTCCTTAAGAAACTAAAATAGCTACTTCCGTGACATAGCAACCACACCCCTAGTTATGTATCCCCAAGAAGTAAAAAAGAATAATGAAAAACTCAACATTTACTTGTATGTGAGTTTCCTTTGTTTTTGCTTTGACAGGGTTTCTCTGTGTAGCCTTTGCTCCACAGAGTGCTGGGGTTAAAGGTGTGAGCCACCGATGCCTGGAGTACTTGTATGTGACTGTACATAACAGCATTATTCATGAAAGTCAGGGGGTTCTGGGAATCGAACCCAGGTCTTCTATAACATGGTTGCAATAAATATTTGTCATCAAATGACTGAATTAGCACAAGGTGGTTTATGCATACATAGTGGGCAGGGAGGGAAGGTAGTCAGTGATAGATTGTTAGCTTTCTTCATACAAAGGTCAGGGTTTAATTCCCAGGATCACTGTTTGTGTGTGTGTCTGTAATACATGATTACAATTCTATGTTTCTGCAACAATTATTTTCAATTTTTTAAAAAACAGGGTCTCACTATGTGGCCCTGGCTAGCCTGTAGACCAGGCTGGTCTAGAACTCACAGAGAGCCACCTGCCTCTGCCTTCTGAGTGCTGAGTTTAAAGGCCTTGTGATTTTTGTTTTTTGGAGACAGTGTCTCAAGTATCCCAGCTGGCCTCCAACTCCTTATGTAGCTGAGGATGACCTTGAACCTCTGATTCTCTTGCCTGTACCTCCCTGAGTAATGGGGTGCCGTGCTCAGTTTATGGTGTGCATGCTGGACAGGCACTCTACTGACCAAGCCACACGCCTAGCCATTCAGCTGCTCGTTAGAATCAGGGATTAGTCACCGTTTACACAGTTCCTAGTTCCTCAATGTGAACTACCTTATAGCTGCCAAATACGACCTCTCCTGGTAACCATTTCCTTATGAGGCAAACAGCAAACAAATTGAAGTCCAGTCAACAGAAACTGTTTAAGAGCATCAGAACCTAACCGGCCCGGCCCTTAGTCATTGCTCAGAGTGTGATAGCAATTAAGGAAAACACACGCCCCGCCCCCCCCCACGCCGCTCTTTTTCTTAGCACACCTTTAGGCCAATCTTTGTGAGTTTGAAGCCAGCCTGGTCTACAAAGCTACACAGAGAAACCCTGTCCTAAATAAATAAATAAATAAACAAACAAACAAATAAATAAATAAAACCAAAACAAACTCAAATAAATAAAAAGATGCATCTGTGTGTCTATGTGTATGGCTGTACGTGCCTTTGTGTCTGTGTGCATGTGTGTATATCAGAAAAGTGTGTCCAGCATTCTCCAGTCATCCTCTGCTTAATTCTTTGAAGCAATGTCTCTCCCTAAGCTTGGAGCTTGAGTTTTCTAAGCTAGGCTGAAAGGTGTGTGAGGGCCAGCTGTGTTGTTAACGTGGGTGCTGGGATCTAAGCTCTGACCCCCATGATTGTACAGCAAGTGCCCTTAAGTACTGAACCATCTTTGTAGCTCAGCTGGAGAAGCAAATAGTGGTCATGATTGCAGTGTTGTAAAGGTACTGAATGCTACCTAAAAAGGGCTGAGGAAAAAAAAAAAAAAAAAAAAAAAAAAAGCAGGAGCTCATGTTACCTATGCTGGCCTCAAACTCAGTATGTAGCCAAAGATGACAATAAACTTCTGATATTCTTGCCTGTACTATCCAAGTGCTGGGACAACAGCATCACCACACACCTGCTTTTATGGAGAGCTGGGAACTGCAACTTGGGTGATATGCACACTAGCCAAGTACTATAGCAATTGGGCCATGTCCCCAGCTCCAAAATATAACAACGTTACTCATGTTATTGAATTTACTACTGTTAGAAAGTATCGAGATAATGGTAACAAGGTACAACATGGATAAACCTGAAGACATGACACCGAGGCAACTTGGTGACAGAAGACTTCATGTTATTTTGAAAAAATACCAGGATAAACAAATTTATACAGACAAAATAGATTGCTGGCTGGCTAGTGTTGGAGTGGAGAGAATGGGAAGTGACCTTCCAAGAACATAGGTTCTCTTGGGAAAAACTTACACTCTCTATAATTGACGGTAGCAATGGATACACAAATACACAGTTTATCATACTAAAATCCAAGATTGTCTTCTTTAAAAATCAAGATGGCTCCATGGGTAAAGGCACTTGCCACACAAGGCTGAAGTCCTGGGTTTTATCCCTGTAAGATGGAACTGATCTCAAAGTCCTCTGACCATCCTAAGAGCTCCCCGTCATAAACATGCTAATAAATAGCATGTCACTTAATTTACTTATATCACAGTTTAATAAGGATCAGGATAAGCAATTAGGCGGAACAGTTGTTTATTCAGGGAGAAATAACTCACAACATAGACAGGTGAACACCAACAGGTTCCTGCTTCCAAGAATTCCTCCGGAAGTCCTCCTGTCCCTGTGCGGCTTGCAAGAGCATGCTCTCCCGCCTCCTCCGACTTAGTTCCCCAGGTCACTTCCGCCCCTGACTCCACCCCCAATGGGTGTGGTCAGTGCCACAGAAGGAGACAAAGTGAATATCTCACTACATACTTACTTCTTTTTTCCAGACAGGGTTTTTCTATGTAGCCCTGGTTGTCCTGTAACTAGCTCTGTAGACCAGGCTGGCCTAGAACTCAGAGATCTGGTTGCCTCTGCCTCCCAAGTGTTAGGATTAAAGACTTGCACCATCACCACCCCTAGCATGTCATTTTTAATAGGCAGTTTTGGTATCAAACTCAAAGCATCTTACAGAGGTCACTGAGGTGTATCCCTTAGCCCCTTAGCCCCATGTAAGTCTAAATTAGTAAATTATATCTCAAGGAAGTCATTATGAATAACACTAGCCACAGGGCTGGAAACCATAGATAGCTGTCCGGTAATCCTTGGCAACTCTAATAATAAAAGAGGGTCAGAAGCATAAGCAGAAGACCTTCAGATTAGAAGTCTCTCTCTCTTTTTTGTAAAGATGTATTTATTTATTATATAAACAGTTTCTGCCTGCATGCCAGAAGAGGGCACCAGATCTCATTATGGATGATTGTGAGCCACCATGTGGATGCAGGGAACTGAACTCAGAATGTCTGGAGGTGCAGTTAGTGTTCTTAACCGTGGAGCCATCTCTCCAGCCCCTAGAAGCCTCTTTAAATCAATTATAAATTATGGGATTCATATTTCAGGGGTCTCAATGGTCAACACTGACTGGATTAAGCTCCTTCAAGGCTGAAGCTGGGGCTAGAGAGGTTATTCAGTGGCTAAGGGCATTTGCTCTTGCAAAGGACCTGGGTTTGGTTCCCAGTATCCTCACAGTGGTTTATATTCCTCCAACACTTCAGTTTCAGGGGTTTCAAGACCTTCTTCTCACCTGAGGGCACCAGACACACACATGGGACACACACATGCAGGCAAAATGTTCACACACATAAATAAAGTAAAATGATTGGGGGGGGTGGGGAGGATTCGAAATTGCTTGGGTTTTTCTAAGCTCAGCTGGTATGATTCTATCTATAATAAGCGGCCTGCAAAAATTTAACCCAGGGCTTGGCAAGAAGGCAATGGCTTTACTCAAAACAAGGTCTAAAGAAACATCCAGAAACAGTCTTGCAACTGTAATTTTATTCTCTTTTGTGAAAATAAACTGGGAGTTTAAATTGTTCCAAAGAAACCATAAAAACAAAATGAATTACACACAGAAGAAGCTTGTGAGGTGGTGGGGGGGAGGGGCAGAGGGTCTTACAACTTCCGCAGATTGTACTAGCATGACTGAGGTGACAGGAGCCAGACATGGGGGACTGGGTCCTGCCTGCCACTCTGAGACTGCGAGGCGGGAAAATTCAACTGGGCGCCAGGGAGGAACATAGGTTTCTTGGAGGCACCTTGAGTCCCTTTAAATGCAGGGGTGGGGGAGGGGCGTTTTAGAGGAAGGACCTCTTCCCCCACCACAAGCTGGAGCTGGCCCCTTGGGGCCCAGAGAGAGAGAGAGGGGGGGGGGATGCTGGTGGGAACGACCAGGCCAAGATGTCAGCACACAAGAACTGGCGTTGAACACATAACAAAAGCCTGCGCAAGGCAAGGGGAGCCAGGCTGGGACTCCTGGCCAGGCAATGCCGCAGATGCGGTGCGGAGCTGGTGCAGGCGGGGGCTGGCGAGGACAAAGGGGGCCGCAAGTCAGGAAGAGAAGAGGTAGAGAGGCACCTTCCGCCCAGGTAAACCCACGGCGGCGCACGGGGAGGGCGCAGCACACTGCTTTCCAGGGTTTTCTTGTGAGGACTTATTTTGGGGGTAAGGGGGGCTGTGAGGAAGGTTTTGCTTTTTTCTTTTCTTTTTCCTTTTTTAAAAAAAAAAAAAAAAAGCCTGAAGATCAGCTACTGGTTACATCTACACGTGTAAAGCACTGTCGTTACCAGACACTTTACAGAACAGTCCAGAGTGGTCAAATATTGACCAATAATGTTTCCTTTCCCCCTCCTCTCGTCTGAACCGTTACTACTTGGAGTCCCGAGACAGCCTGCATAGATCAGGGGGCGCTTAGTGGGCAGGCTTGGTGACCAAGGAGAGAGGCTGGGCCTGTAGCACGGGGAGAGCCTGATGGGCATGGAGGGTGGCTGGGAAGGAAGGGGGAGAGGTCAGCAGAGCCGCGGGCACGGAGCCCAGGGGCAAAGGCCTGGATAGGAGTGGGGGCTGGCTGCCCATCTGGCTGGAGTTGCTGGCCGTGGCCTTAGCTGACAGGAAGGCAGCTGAATGGAGAGCCAGCTGAGCTCGGGTCTCCGGTTTGGTGGTGAGGGACAGGGGCTGGGCTTGCTCGGAGTGGGTGGCTGCAGGGGCAGCTGGCGAGGCCAAGGCTGCAGAGGGAGTTGCAGGGGAGTCCAGCGTGCTGCCATGGGAGGAGGCAGGGCTATCGCAGGGCTTCTCAGGGGGCAGGTACTGAATGCATGGCTTCTTGCTCTTAGAGGCCAGAGCACCTAAAGGTAAAAACACAAGGAGAAATGATCAGCAGATAGCAGGCTGTGTGTGTGTGTGTGTGTGTGTGTGTGTGTGTGTGTGGTAGGGGTCGGGGCAAGGGAAAGGCAGTGATTAGACACAGATACAGTAGTTATCCTTGTGGATCTGTGGTTCCCATTCTGTGGATTCAACTCAGAGCCAATGAAAAATACCCCGGGGGAAAAAACCTTGTCTGCACTAAACACATGCATTTTATTTTCCTTGCTATTTATTCACTAAGCAAATAGAACCTAAGAGCCATTTCCACAGCGTTCGTTGTGTAGGTTGTTATAAGGCATCTAGAGTTGGTATACGGTAGATGGAAGATATGCATATGCTATATACATAAAAACAAGGCCACCTCACTCAGGGGCCTTGAACACCGGTGAATCAGCTGTCTGAGAAGTGGGGTACGGCGGGGCCCTAGAAGCAATCGGAAGCATATTGAGGGATGACTGCACATTGGAAACATTGAGGCTGCTCTTTATTTATTTATTTTATAACCAAGTCCATTTAAATGAAAACAAACATTTATAGACAATGTTTGGGGAGATTGCTTTTAAAGTACTTGAAAAAATTGTATCGTATGGTGTGTGTGCTTGTGTGGAGGGCAGAGGTCAAGTCGGGGTTATCTTCTATTGTGCTACACCTTAATTTTTTAAAAAAAAACGTATTTTACCTGCATGTATGTCTGTGTACTAGGTGTGTGCCTGGTTCCTGCAGGCCAGAACCATAACTGGAGTTACAAACGGGCACACGCGCTCTTCACTGCTGAGCCAGCTGTCCAGACCCTCCATTTTTCTGAGACAGTCTCTCTCACTGGACATAACGCCTGTTGTTTTTGGTACACTAGATGACCAGGTTGCCATGGCGACTTTTACACGGATACTGGGCATCTGAGTGCAGGCCCTCTTGCTAGCACAGACTATCTACTAAGTTGGATCTCTAGTCCTTGGTTTATTTGTTTGTTTGAGACAGACTCTCGTGTACCCTGGGCTGGCCTTAGACCTTGGAGATCTATTTCTCTGGAGTGTTGGGATAGACACACAGTACCACCCCTGTTTTATGTGGTGCGGGCTACCAGGCTCAGAGCTCCATTCATCCTTGGACAAGCACTCCATCACCTGAGCTGCGTCTCCAGGCTTTTCAAAGATTCCAAGGTTAGGAAACTATACATAAGAACACCCGGAGAGGGCACTATCCAAAGACCAGATGTCCAAACTGACAAAGACCCACTCAGAATCTGATCAGAAACAGCTCAAAGTCTCCGGCCTCTTCATCCCCTTCCTTGGGTCTCTTAACTCTTGAGAGAGGAATCGCTACTGTTTGCTTTGAAGTCCTTGGGTAATGACACACGAGCATTGTGGCATGTAACAGATTTCGCACCATCTCTGTATTTTACTACCGCGTGTTGCTAAATAGGAACATACAGATTGATGGGGGATGGCTTTCTGCATATATGTTTCTCTTACTGGTTGATGAATGAAACACTATTTGGCCAAGAGGCAGAAAGATAGGTGGGACTTGGAGACGAGGAAAATTCTGGCAAAGGTAGGCAAAGGGAGACCTCAAAGAGACGCCATACTGCCCAAGGAGTAACATGCGGGATTTCGGGTAAGCCACAGCTTCATGGCAATACGTAGATTAACAGAAATGGGTTAATAATTAAGACAGAGCTAGCCAGCAAGAAGCCCTAGCCATTGGTCAACAGTTTTATAATTTATATAAGTCTTTGTGTGTTCATTTGGGGCTGAGGGGGGGTGGGACAAGAAACTGCAACAATAGATCACGTGGAAGAAAGGAGCCTAATGTACCACAACAGCACACGCGTTTGCACACATGTTACATATCAGCTTCGTACTGAGATGACCCTGAGACGAAGCCCACGGCCTAAAAACCTGTCACGCTGAGCAATGCCCTGTGCTAGCTGTCATCTACCACAGCTTCTTGTGCGATGTGGTCCCTGAACAGAGGCAAACACTGTTCTTCCCGTGTGCAACTGAGGGAAATATAATTCCGGTGAAGTCATAGATAAGTGATGGTCAGTCTTCACCATCTCCATGAAAACACACCTCTGTGTCCATAAAATGCTTCCATGAAGTTAACAGAGCCAGGGGAAATCCACCCTGAGCGCAGGTGGAGCTTAGACCCACATTCGCCTTCCTGCCTCCTGATCAAGGTTACACTGAGATCAGCTGTGAAGCCCTCCCACCATGAGGGGCTGCATGCTCGAGTTCTGAGACAAAACAAACCCTTCCTTAAGTTGTTTTGGTCAGGTGTCAGGTATTTTGTCAAGGCAATGAGAAAAGGACCTAATCCAGGAGCGGTGTTTCTCTCTACGGAGCCACCTTTGGAAGGAACTCTCAGAAATAATTCCAGCCAATTCCTGTTTTTACCGTATGCAGGACATAACCCCCTAGGGGCAACCGGGCGGGACTGAGACGTGCTTGGCTTTGAAAAGTCTGTTCCTCTTCCTTTAACACATTGATTATCAAGGTGGGAGGGGGCACGCCTTTAATCCCAGCACCTGGGAGGCAGAGGCAGGTGGATCTCTGTGAGTTCAAGGCCAGCCTGGTCTACAGAACAAGTGTCAGGACAGGCTCCAAAGTTACACGGAGAAACCCTGTCTCAAAAAAACCAACTAAACAAACAAACAAATAAGAAACTTATTATCTTAAGGAGAGTAACCGGGGAGACCCCCAAACCTCCAAAGTTTTATATGAGGGGGCTGGGATCACACCCAGGGCTGGCAGGCCGTATTCTTCTGGAGGCCCCAGCCCAGGACTTACCCTCTGCCTCTTGGATCTGCTGCTGTGACTGCGTCTGTGACAGCTGCTTCTCCCTCTTCCTCTTCTTCTTCTTCCCCTGAAACATGGCCACAGGACGAGATGAATAGGGGCAGACTAAACCAAGTTTGGTGTGTGTGTGTGTGTGTGTGTGCGTGTGTGCGTGCGTGCGTGTGCGCGCGTGTGTGTGTGTGTGTGCGTGTGTGTGTGTATGTATGTATGTATGTATGTATGTAACACACATGGGGACCAGAGGACCGGAGGTCATTTCTCAGGCACTGTATACCTTTTTTGGAGACGTGGTCTCTTCAGTGGCCTGGAACACGCCATGCAGGCTAGGCTGGTTAGCGAACCCCAAGGGTTTGCCTCCCCCTCTCCAGTGCTGAGAGTCTAACGACACCACCCACACCTGGCTTTGTGCATTAGGCGTCAAAGATTAATACTCGTCTTCTTGCAAAGTAAGTATTTTACCTACTTCGCTATCACCCTGGCCTGGTTGTTGATCTGAGATGGCCCAGGTCCCTCTGAAAATTTGATGCAGCTATGAACCCTCTTACCAGGGGAAAAAAAGAAAAAGAAATCATATTCAAAAGTCTGTATCAAAGAATTTCTAGACATGGCCCCTAAGAATTCAAACTTGGCTTCCTTGTTTCTAGAGAAGGTGGCTTCTCCTCTAAAATCAAGCTGAAGTTGTTTGCTTCCTCTCCTCTTCATTCTGAAAACGTGCAGCTCCTGGGGGGGATGCGGGTGGGTGGGTGGGTGGGGTCTGAGTTCCCACACAAATGAACACACACACATAGTTGCGTGCGTGCGTGCGCGTGCGTCTGTCTGAGTTCCCACATAGCATGAACACTTACATAGTTGTCCCGGGCTGACCAGGTTGGGTAGAGCTGTGCGTGAAGCTGCCGTTCTTTCCGGGCAAGCTCATAGTATTTGGCCTGTTCTTCTCTAGACAAGTTGTGCCACTGAGGGAGAGAGGGTTAAGGCACACAGAGCAATCAGGGTGGGGGACATCGAGGCCCGATGCCAGGACGAGTCACCAGGAGGGCGGGGAGGCCTTACCTTTCTTCCCAGGATTTGGTTAATGGCGGCACTCTCCTTCAGGGTGCACTCAGCCACCACCTTGGCCCTCATCTCCTTCATATACAACATGAAGGCATTTAGAGGCTTTTTCACATGAGGCTTCTTCTCCTCCTCCTTTTTCACGGGAACTGGGGATTTTCTGTGGGGGCACGTGGCTGTCGGTTAGGCGTCGCCACCATCCGGCTGCCCCATCCCGGCCTTCACTGCGGCAGCTGACCAATGCTGGGAGGAGAGGCTGGCTGGGTGGCCATGTGTGACTGCTTTAAAGGTGGAGGGAGAGGGAGAGAGGGAGAGGGAGGGAGGACAGAAGGGAGGGAAGGACAGGGAGGAAGGGGGAGAGAGAGAGGGAAGGAGCGGAGAGAGGGAGGGAGGGAGGAGGGAGGGAAAAGATGGAGGAAAGGAGGGGAAGGAGAGAAAGTAGGAGCAGGCAGGGTATGTCTCTCTGGCTACGGTGTCAGTGGTGTAGGCCTCTCTGCTGTCCCTCCAGCAGGGAGGATAACGTCTGGGTCTTTGCTCTGGCATCAGCTATCCCGAGCCTTGAGAGAATGAACTACTTTCTCCTTTCCTGGCCTCATATTTTATTGGGATGGCAGGGAGGGAAGCCAAACGCATCCTTAGTTCCTCGCAGCCACCAGAACCTGACTATGAGAACAGATGCAGCAAGTCTTAAAGGAAGGGATGCAGAGAATCAAAGGAACAGCCTCCTGGACAGAAGGCAGGGCTAGGGCTACAGGCTGACACCAGGAGAGAAAACCAATGGCACGGGCTGTGCAGAGCCTGGCCAGTGGCTCGCATCCCCTCCACCCAGAGGTCTCTTACTTACGCACTCACTGCAGGGCTCAGGCTGGGGGGCGCTGGCTCCTGCTTCACAATGGGGGAGACGATGGCAGGGTGGGGGATTCCTGAGGTGGGCAGGCCAGGGTGGGCAGAAGCCACCATGTGTGGGGAGAACCGACTTGAGACCAGGCTGCGTAACAAATGGAAGCAAATGAGAGCAGAGAGGCAAGGGCTGCGTGCCACCCAGGCGGATACCATCCCCAGAATTAGCCTACCGGCTTGGGGAACGCCTAACGATGCTATTCCCTCCCCCTAGCACACACAAGGTACCCACGGCTGGTGCTGGACGCAGGCGGAATGACAAACATGGGAGGTGTTTGTCAGAAAGCAGGGGAATTCCTGGCAGGTCCCATTGTCAGGTAGAGGCGCCCTTGGGAGAAATTTCCACACACCGTTTCCTTACCTGATGTCATCACAGAAGATACACACTCTCACCTAGTCTCTGGCTTCAGTGTGAGGTGTTCAAAATGACTCTGCTCCACAGAGCCTGGTACGCGAGTGTGTGGAAGGAGGCTAACAGGCTAGGGCTCTGAGGTTGTAGCTGTGTGCGTGCGCGTGCGTATGTGTGTGTGTGCATGCGCGTGGGCGTGTGTGTGTGCGCGTGCGTGCGTGCATGCGCGCGTGCGCAGATGTGCATGGGAGTTCTAGGGTCCCTATTCCACCGGGCTGTGGTGTAAGGAGCGTTGGGCTAGAGGAAGTGAGGATCAGGGAACCCCATACCCGCTCACTGACTTACAGGGGACAGGCTGCTTTGTGGCCAGAAGTGGCACAATCACTAATAGACAAATACCCCAACGCTCCACGTTGACAGACCCCGCCCTAGGACTAACCTGGACACTGAGGCATTCATGGCAAGGGCAGGATAGGGGTGCCGGAAACCACCAGGAGGGAGTGAGTACATGGGCTGTCCTTGCCTGTGAGGGTGAGGAAGGAGAAACATGGTCTAGTCAGACTTCAGGGTGTGTAGGGGACTGGGGGGGGGGCTGGCAAAAAATGATGAGAAAAAGGGGCAGGGAGTCAGAGGAGCTGGGAGGAAGCTGTCCAAGGTAGGAGCGAGGATGTCCAAGTCCTGGGGTCCAGAAAGCAGAGCTCAGCAGAGGAAGGAAGGAGGGTAAGAAAGGCTGGGGGTTTCCTTACTGTGGGACAAGCCAGCCGAGGGGATGGGGGATTTGTCCGACAGCTCCCGGAGAGAGTGGGTAATACGGTGACAGCTCAGATGGATGAGGGGGCCGGGGGATTCCTGCTTCCAAAGAGAGATGTGTCAAATACTTCCCTCATCCTACCTCCGTAACTCATAGACCGTCCAATAGGAGGCTCCTTCCCCTGTTGTCCACACCCTGGAAAGCCCCTGTCTCTCATCATTTCCGCCCTTTCCACCTTCCAGCAGCTCTGGGCTGCCACTCAAGGGTATCTAAAGGGAGGGAGGACCTCTTCACCTTCTCTCTAACGACCCAGAGGCTATCTCTGTGGTTGTAACTTTCTTTTGTTTTCTGGACAGGGATCCATACACGGTCCAGGACGCACCCAGCACAATAAACACCCTGCCTCTAAACTCTGAATTTTCACTCTACCTTTATCCCTCCCACCGCAATAATCATTATTTCTTTAAACAAGGGCTCTGAAGATTTCTAGAACCACAGCGACTCCGGAGGAATGTTATGAAGACCTTGGCTCCCAGGTATGGACAGTAAGGTGGGCAGTTAATTACCACCAACAACACATAAAGCCAGTCCCGCCTCTGTGTTATGGCTATGTTAAAGTCTGTCCAGAAGGCCCTTATTTGAAATGTACGGTGTAGGGCACACATTGCGGTTTATGGAGGCGCAGCTCCCGATGACCTGGACGGCACTCTGAATTTTCAAGGGAACCAGGCTCTGTACCTAACCTGTTTCATTGCTTTTAGTCCTCACACTAGCCTTTTAGAATGGCGAGGTGGGAGGCACAGATTAAAACCAACCAAACCAAACCAAAACCAAAACAAACAAAAAACCCCATCAGACCAAGAACAAAACACTCCTCAAGCGAACCGGCAAGGCGACCAGCCTTTTGAGATCTGCACAGATCTTACCCACTCAAGGACTCTTCTTCACCCCATCCCACGGGAGCACCGCCGGCTCCGGGGACCGCTCACCTGTCTTTGGATCGATCTCCGGGGAGAGATGCGTGGGAGGGGAAGCCGGGGAGAAGTGGTCGTTGCTGTAGGTGATGAGGGGTGTCAACGGGTGCATGTGATGCGGGTGCTGAACAACAGGGACTTTGTTGGACTGCAAGAGAGAGAGGATGGACTAGGCACAGAGGCCAGGCAGGCGGTGTGCACAGCCGCCGTCACTCGCTGGTGGCCTGAGTGCCGGCTCTTTTCTGTGCAACGCCCTATCCAGCCCTCGTAACAGGCCTAGAGAGAAGGAGAGGAAACGCTGTGAGGCGGCTGACGGCTGCATAGTTCTAATGGGTTGTGTGAGCTCTGTGGGTGGGAGAGGGCTTGGCACACTTTGCAGGCCACTTCCACAGAAGCAGGAGATCAAGGTTCGTCACCAGGTTCAGAAGGAGCTCGATGCTCCTTCCCAAAGCCCTTCCTTTCATTTGCTCACACCACAAACGCCGATCGGCTCGGTACCTGGAGCTCCCTAGGTTCACAGCTCTTTCTGCGAGCAGAGCAAGGGATGGGAAATCCATCTGATCATGGGTCCTGCTGCTGGCCTGGGTGGTGGGCACGGGCTATGCTGCACACTGAGCAACTTCCCAGCCCTCCGCGCTGGTTAGATAGCATATCCTCCTACTATTTTCCCTTTATTTACTGGCCATCACCAGTGGCTCTATATCCAGGCATGTACAGCCCAACTAAAAGCATAAACAATGGCCAGTCCTGACATCAGGTTGCCAAGAACCCAGTACACCCAAACGATGTACTTGGGTTTCTTGGGGACCGTTTGTCAAAGGGTGGTTTTTGGCACCACAGACGTAATAGGACAACTACCAAAGGGAAATGAGGGGAGAATATGGAGAATGGCCAGAAGGTTCGGTGGGTTGGGGTGTTCCCTTCCTTCCCTCCTTTCTTTTTTTCTTTTTCCCTTTTGGTTTTTCAAGACAGGGTTTCTCTGTAGCTTTTGAGGCTGTCTTGGAGCTCACAGAGTCCACCTGCCTCTGCCTCCCAAGAGCCGGGATTAAAGGCATGCCCATCACTGCCCTGAAAGGTAAAAGCGTTTTCTGCCGTACCTGACAGCAACCTGCGTCCTATTCCTAGATCCACATGGTAGGCCCACTGACCTCCATGAAAATGCCATGGAACAAGGATGCCCACACACATACACACAGAGAAATATAAGGAAAAATTAGAGTTACACGCATAAACTACCGTTTTAAGAAGTGGCTGCTACGCAATCACACCATCTAAGCCAGCCCCTGCCATCAACTTCTCACATGTCACTTATTTACTTTTGACATCATCTCATTATATGATCCAGGCTAGTCTCGAACTCATGATCACCTGTTCTAGCCTTCATGCCTCAGTTTTTAAATTTATATTTACTTGGATCACTTTGTCACTTCATAGTAAGAAGTCGTGGGCTGAGGCATGTAGCTCAGTTGTCCCGCATGACTGAAGGCCTGAGTTTGATCCCCAGCACTGCATGACCTGGGTGTGGTGGTTGGCACATTCCTGTAACCCAGGCACTTGCACTCAGGAAGTGGAAGTAGAAAGATCAACAGTCAAAGGCCATTCTTTGCTCCCTCCCCCTCCCCACCCCTCCCCCTCCAGTAAAAAGTCTCAGTTGCCCATGTACCTCGAAGCCAAAGAACACAGAGCAAGGAAACCTGAGTTCAATTTGCAAATCTAGGTATAAACCGACCTAAATACCCTGCAGGTTGCTACTGTCTGCCACCAGAGGGCGACGTTGTTCAGAAAATGGACTTTGAGGGGCCAGCCAGTATTGCTGGCCTCTTTTAGGAGGCTCTTCTGGATCTGCAGCTGCCCTCAGGAGCTTGGCGATCACAGCATCAGGTGAGGTCATGGATCAGGAAATGCACGAGCCCCAGTGGACAACCTCAGCACATGACGCAGAGGATGCAGGTGCTTGCTCAGCAAGGAGCACACCCATCCAAATCAGAGCCCGGTGCAGTCCTCCCTGCAAGCTGCACACCCCAGCACCTTCTGAGCCCAGCGTCTTGCCAACCCATTCTCCCCATCCATCTTAAAGCTGTGTGCGCCCGCGCGTACACACGGAGGCCCGAGTTGACATCCGGGTGTCTTTTTTAAATCATTCTCTTTCTGATTACAGGAGTTCGGAGGATCCCGATTCCCTGTGGTCCCCACACTTCCAGAGCGGGCACTTTATCTACAGAGCCAACTTCCTAGCCCCTTTCTTTACCTTTCTAGGGCATGGGTCTAACTGTAATAGAGGCTGGCTTGTGACCTACACAATCTGCTTCAGTGTTTTCCAAGTTTAAATCTCCTCACACTTCCAGCTCTTAGGGAAGCACCCCCCCTCCCACTTCAGAGTATATTCCATGCCCAAAGTAAAAGGCATCCCAAATGTCTTCCCCATGGAAAACCCTCCACCAGAGTCCCCTCCCCACTGTATGCCCCCCCCCAAACTGATCAGAAATCAGATGCATGGAAGTTTATGGCTCAGGAGAATAGACCCTTCCCTTTCGCCATCACTCATGAAGGAGTCATGGACTTGACAATGGCTGCCCGGGGAGCCACCCAACACTTCAGTAGGCAACTAACGGTATTCAAAATGTGACTTCCAACCATCAATGATCTATTTGCCAATAGGACCTTCGTGTGTGTGTGTGTGTGTGTGTGTGTGTGTGTGTGTGTGTGTGTGTGTGTGTGTATGGCTGTTCGTGAGAGACTAGGCAGAAAAGCAAGGCCCAGGAAAGAAGGAACACCAAAAATGTTTGCAATGACATCAGCTTTTTGAAACATCAAAGCCCGTGAGAGGGAGCAGGACAGGAAGCAGTCGGGGAGAGGCTCCTGCAGACCTTGTCCCTCCAGGCACAATCTGCTGAGATGGGAAAATGTGGAGCTGGAAGAAGAGCTCCGAGGACCCAGGGTGCAGCACCCCCCCATACTCCTATTCTTCTATCTGTCCCAGGTGATCAGCTAAGCCATTTCTTCTGTCCTCCAACCCAGGCAACAAAGTATCAGTTTTGCTGTGTCCCTTGACTTTTAACCTCAGGGTTGTTGCAGGAATAGCCCTAAGCTCTTAGTGTTTCTTAAGTGTCTTCCTAAGACCTGCGTGGCTGCTTGCTTAGCTGTGCTCAGCTAAACTGAGATGTGTTACAAGACGAAGGAATAGCAAGTGTGTTGTTACACACAATTTTCTTCCAGCAAACCTCACATTCCATGATAAGGACTCATTCCTTATTTGTTTTGCTTTTTTGAGACACGGTTTCTCTGTGTAGCCCTGGCTGTCCTGGAACTAACTCACTCTGTAGATCTGGCTGGCTTCAGACTCATAGAGGTCCACCTGCTTCTGCCTCCCGAGCAGTGGGACTAAAGACCTGCGCCACCGTGCCTGACCCTAGTTTAAGATTATTTTAAACATCTTTGTTGTGCAAGTGCATGCACACACATGCCTCAGTGTGCTTGTGAGGTCAGTGAATTGATTCTCTCCTACCATAGGGGTTTCTGGGCTAGAACCTCAGATCATCAGGCTTAGAGGAAGCACCTCTAACACTGAGCTCTTTTGCTGGACCCCATACATAGGTTTTAGAGTAAACGTGTCCATGACAATGAGCATCCCCTACTGTCCACCACATGCCCAGATCTTCTGTTTTTTTTTTTTTTTTTTACTCACTGCTTAAAGTTTTACAATAGAGAGCAACCTTCTCCACATGCATCCCATCAGATACGTTCAAAGTTCTTATGCAAATTTGTGAGATGTCTCTTTTCTAACTCTGCATATGTGCATCCCCCCCATCTCTGTGATACAAGGTTTTTCTATGTACCCCTGGCTGTCCCAAAGCCCAGTACGTAGACCAGGCTGGACTCATCCAAACTCAAATCCACCTGCCCCTGCTTCCCAAGTGCTGGGATCGAAGGTGTGTGCAATCACACTGGTTTTATCTCCCCTTAATGAACAAATTTTGTTTTAGATTTTTAAACTTTGTTTTGTGTGTATGAGTATTTTCCTGTTTCTGGATTCCTTACCAATTTCTGGCCGCCTGTTTCTAAACTACTCCCAAGTCTATCTTAAAATTAGCAAAATATTCCAGAAGAGGCCAGCTGGCGCAGAAAATAAGGGTGAAAGATTTATATACAACAAGGACGGAGGCAGAGAGGAGCCTACAATTTGGACAAGAGGGACTAGTGAGATGGCTCAGCTGGTGACGTTTGTGTCACCAAGCTTGACAACATGAGTTCAGTCATAGGCACTCACAAGATGGGAGAACAAAATGATGCCTGGAAGTTGCCCTCTGACCCACACAAACACATCACAAGGCATGTGCTCCCCTTTGTCCCCCGTAAATAAATAAATGCCTGTAACAAAACAAACCAAACCAGGCCAGCACTGATGCCGCACGCCTTGATCTCAGCACCCTGGAGGGGTAAGTTGGTGGATCTCTGAAAGTTGAAGGCTAGCCTGGGCTATACAATGAGGTCTACATAGCCAGGGCTATGGAGAGAGACCCTGTCTCAAAAACAAACACACAAAACCAACCAAACCCAAAACAAACTTTAAAAATCCAAAATTGGACATCTTCCTCCATAGGCAAACACCTCTCAAACTTTAATGATTTTTCTGTCTTCCTTCATTTCATGTTTTGAAACAGGATCTCAGTGTAGCCCAGAATGGCTTCAAATTCACTATGTAGTCGAGGATGACCTTGAACTTCTGACCCTCTTGCCTCCACCTCCTGAGTTCTTCAACTACAGGTGTGCATCATTACGTCTGGTTTTATGTAATGCTAGGGTTAGGTCCCAGGGCTTTGTGTATGTTAGGCAAATACTACCAACTGAGCCACACCCTCAGCCCAACAAAAATGCTCTCAAATCACACTGTAAGCTCTTTAGCAATCCCCTTACCATGTCAAGCAGAGGAAACGTGATTCCACACAGAATCTTTCTGTACTGTGACCAATGCAATGCCACTTTATTGATAGGCTCCATGACTGTGAAGACTCTATGGGACAGGCACTGATCTGGACAGTCACAGGTAGAGAACTGACAAGTGGCCTCATAGAAAATTAAGGGGCGCTGGGTGCTGGTGGCCCATGCGTTTGATGTCAACACTCGGGAAGCAGAGGCAGGCAGATCTCTGTGAGTTCAAGGCCAGCCTGGTCTAAAGAGCGAGTGCCAGAATAACTCCAAAGCTACAAAGAGAGACCCTGTTTAGAAAAAACAAAAGCAAAAGATTCGGGGGTCACAAAAATAAACAGGAAGTGCCTTTATTGTCTCTCTGTGAGGACAGAGTGGGGGCAGCAAGAGAGGGTCTTGTGGGGCCGGAAAAATGACTCAGTGGTCAACAGCACTCACTGCTCCTTGCGGAAGCCCTGAATTCAGTTCCCAGCACCCACATGATGTCCCACATCTGTCTGTAATGTACACCTACAAGGCATCCGATGCCTTCTGGCCTCCAAGGGCATCTGTACACACGCAGGGTACATAAACTCACGCAGACACACACACACTCATACACAAATAAATCTTACCAAAAAAGAGAACCTGATCTATTCAGAAAACAGTACCTGTGCTCATGGTCTAACCAGACAGTGTGTAGTAAGATAAACACCAAGGAGAAGAAGTAAATTGGGAAGGCAGACAGGAAGTGCAGGTGCGTGTTAGTCTAGACAGGGAGGCCACAGAAAAGGTCCCTACGAAACTGACTTAAACTGACTGAGTGGAGCCCATTCTATATGGAGAGATAACCTTGCCCAGCCTAGACACACGGGTGTGGGGGTGGAGAGGTGCTTGGTCCTGGCTCAAGGACAGACTTAGTAGACTTCCTAAGGGAGGCCTCACCCTCTCCGAGGGGAGATGAGAGCTGGGGAGGGGCGGTGGTGGAGGGAGGGAGACGAGAGGGAGGGGGAGCTGGACTGGAATGTAAAAAATAATAAAAAAAATTAATGAACTTTATTATTTAAAAAACCTTGCAAATCAATAAAAATGCCCACTCTAACTGCAAAAAGAGACAATGGTTTAAGGACTGAAGGCAGGAACAAGTTAGAGACGAAGAAAAGCTGGGGGGGGGGTCTTCTGGCACAGGGACCCTGGTACAGCGGCTGAGGTGGGCAGGGCCCCCGTGCGTCTGAGAAGTAACCGAGGCCAGTGGACTGGACAAGAGCAGAAGTGAAGTGTCTACGAGAACAGCCGGACACTGGGGAGGCCCTGCTTCCAGCTCTAGTGCCTCAAGAACAAAACACTCAAATAGGCTGGGCACGATGAGTCAACCTGGAACCCTGAAGCGTGGAGAAGCGGAGGGCGGGACGAGAAGATAGCTCAGCAGGCAAAGGTCTCCAGGCCCGATGGCCTGGCTTGATTCCTGGGACCCTCGTGGTAGGAGAGAGCTGACTCCCTCAAGTTGCCCTCTGACCTGCGCACATGTGCCATAACACATTCTCTCTCCATCCCTCTCTCTTCCCCCCACTTTTAAAAAGAAATGAAGTCGAGACCAATCTGGTTGGTCTCTAAACAACACAACACCAAAATCCCAAAGGAAACTTTCCAACTCCTAAGACCTGACAAGGACCATGGTGCAGGTCAGCAAAGATGCAAAGATAAGATGCTCTGGGGACTGGAATGCGCCTTCAGGTCCTTTGTGCAATGGCCTACCTTGAAGGCTTTGCAAGTCTGGTCACTAATATAATCCTTTGGACGAACCCTCCCTAGCCAGGGCTCTCGCTTTCCCGTTCTTGGTAGTAGGGGAGGTGAATACTGACGGTTACTTTATTTGTGTTCAGTTGGTGCTGCCGTTCCGTTCTGTGTGCATTTGAGGGAAAACTGTTGTTTTGAGACATGGCTTCCTCTGTATAACTGCTGTCCTGGAACTTGCTCTGTAGAGCAGCTGGCCTCAAACTCACAGAAATCTGTCTTCCAAGGGCTGGAATTAAAGGCCTGCACCACCACTGTAAAATCATCAGTGGTAAATGCTTGGTGAAAGAGCTAAGTACAACTTCAAATCCCCAGAAAGCGCTCATTAGTGACCGGGGACACAGCAACCCTACCGTGGAAACACCTGGCCCAAACACCAGCTGATCCCAAAGCAACACCTCTACCACGGGGCTGTGTTGACATGGTGGGTCTACTGATAGGACACAGAGAGAGAGCACCAGCACAGTTCCTCTGGCCTAAAGCGCACAACCGTAACTGAGGGAATGTCGGACAAACTCAAACCCAAGGGCATCCTACACACAGATGGTGTGGCCGGTGACAGAGAGCAGCAGGCGGGATGCTGGGCTGTCTCACATCAAGTCCCAGGCCCCACCGTGACCACTGAGCATGGCGGCCTATGCTTGCATTCCTAGCACTTGGGAGGCAGAGGAAGGACGGTCAGAAATTCAAGGCAATCCTCGGGGAAACACCAAGTCCGAGGCCGGCCTGAGCTATGTGACTCAACAAAAGAGAAACAGAAAAGCCCCACAACGAAACGGCTGGCTTGCCTGTGAGAGTCAAGGAAAACAGAGCAGCCGTGAGGCCCGTTCTGACCGGAAACTGAAGTCACAGCAACTGAATGCAATGGATGAGCGCAGATGGCACTCAGGATGGAAGACACGGCCATTATTGCCGTGTTACTGTGGCCCAGTGTGGTGGTTTGAAAGAAAATGCCCCCTCCCCCACCAAAGGAGTGGCACTATTAGGAGGCGTGGCCTTGTTGGAGTAGGCGTGTCACTGTTGAAGTGGGCTCTGAGGTTTCATTTGCTCAAGCTTCACTCAGTGTGACTGACAGATGACTTCCTGCTGCCTTCTGATCAAGACACAGCCAGCATGTGACGATAATGGACTGACCCTCTGAAACTGCAAGCCGCCACCCCAACTAAATGTTTTCTTTTTTAAGAGGTGCTGAGGTCATGGTGTCTCTTCGCAGCAATAGAAACCCTAATTAAGACAGATTCGGATCCGTGTGAATGTTAATTGTATTCCCTTTCTTTGGTTATATGCAGAAGGCCATTGTGCACCAAGGCCGGAAGAGTTCTTGGGGTGTTCTAATCCATCACTTCCCACCTTATTCCCTCTTACTGGAGCTGGAGCTAGGCTGTAAATTGGGGTTCCAGGACCATGTGCATGGCCCCATTGGCCCCATACCCCCCCCCCCGTTTTGTTTTGTTTTAGTTTTTCAAGAAGACAGGGTTTCTCTGTAGCTTTGGAGTCTGTCTTGGAACTCACTCAGTAGACCAGGCTGGCCTGGAACTCAGAGATTAGCCTGTCTCTGCCTCCCGAGTGCTGGGATTAAAGGTGTGCGCCACCATCTTGTTTTCCTTGGCATCCTTCCCCCTTTTAATGTGGGGGCTGGGATTTGAACTCAGGTTGGCATGTCTGTACACCAACTGAGGCATCTCTCCAGCCCTAATGTGCTTGATGTTTTGTTAGCTCTATTGTGGTTACCGAAGCAAACATTTTTGTTCTTAAGAAACCTAGTGTTCAGGTCACATTTCTAAGTTACTCTCAACTTATCAGAAATGGAAAAGGGGAAAATATACACAGAGGGAGGAACAGAGAGAAACCACAGGAGCCGCATCTGTAGACCCGGATGGAAAGCATGTGGGAGCTTCCGCTATATCCAAATAAAAAAGTAACAGTAAGCAAACCAGTATGGGAGAGTGACTGGAGGGAGAGAGCCACAGAATGCTATGGGTTCCAGAGACTTCTGGGTTTACACAGGTGAGCTGGCGAGATGGACAAGCAGCAAGTGAATTTCATTTATTTATTTACTAACTTATTTGTTTGTGAATAGATAGGTAGGGTTGCACACAACCACACACGAATCTCATCCAATTATTTACTTATCTATGTGTTTATTTATAGGTAAATAAACAGGGCCTCACAGAGCCCAGGCTGGCCTTGGACTGCCTGTGTAGCTGAGAATGACATTAAGCTCCTCTTGGCCGTCCCGTGGACTGCCACAGGCCATTGCGGTGTTTGATACGAAGAGGGAAATTCTAGCAAGTGGTTTGGAGAGCATTCGCCTGCTCCGGGCTCGGGGCTTGGCTTCCAGACTGTCCTTAGAAGGGAAGCATACGGGGACTGACTCAGCCACCACTCATTTGACTCGAAGCTCTCCGATTTGCTTCTGAGAATGACTCGGAGCATAATAAAACAGGGCATTCACTACTGAAATATGAGCATAGTAGTGGCCGTGGGCTGCAGCCTTTCATCTTTTTTTACTCATGAGCCTCTTTCTCCTTGCTCCATTAGTAATATTGCTCTTTTAAACGTGTTATTACATTTTTATTTATTTACTGTTTGTGAGAAAGTGCATGTGTGTGGAAGCCAGAGGCAAACTTGCAGGAACACTTCCTCTCCCTCCAGCATATGGATTGCGGCTGTCAGGCTTGGTGGCAGGCGCCTTTACCAGCTAGCTGAGCACGAAGGGGTTCTGAATTGAATCCTCAGACCCTCAAAACCAAGCATGGTGCCTACACACCCACCCACCCACACACACGCTATATATATGTCAGCTGTCTTTCTCTATGCCCCTTGGCACTTTCTCAAGCCACTCAGTGTATATAATACCTTCTTATACCTTTATATTTTTGAGACAAGGCCTTGCTATGTAGTCCAGGCTGGCTTGAACACCCGAGTCTCCTGCCTCAAGCTTCTCAGGTGCTGGGGTTACAGTAGGCATATGCTCCCACACCTAACTCATGCATTACATTTACCATTCCTGAATGAGAAGAAGGAGATGCCCTGGAGTGAGGAGACATATAGAAGGACCACCCAGCTTCTCACAGACCATTCGCCACTCAGTGAATCCCCTTGTGCACATGGGACATGCAGGGTAAATGCTTATGAACAAAGCAGATTTTCCTTTCTCTTTGCTCAGCACCCCGGGAAGAGAATGGTGAAAGACAGCGTCGGGGCTGGAAGACCCGTCAGTGTGGGGTCAGTGCAATCGTCCCCATGGAGTGAGATCATGGTAATCAAACACCATAGTTACATAGGGACTGGAGAGGTGGCTCAGTGGTTAAGCGCACAGGCTGCTCTTGCAAGGGACTTGGGTTCAGTTCCCAGAGCCCACATGGTGGCTTACATCCACGCACCTGTAACTCTATTTCCAGGGCAGTGGTTTTCCGCCTTCCTACTGCTGCAAGCCTTTAACACAGTTCCTCATGTTGTGGGGCCCCCAACCATAAAATTACTTCCTTGCAACGTAAATATCCGTGTTTTCTTTTCTTTCTTTCTTTTCTCTTCCTCCTCCTCCTTTTTGGTTTTTCAAGACAGGGTTTCTCTGTGTAACAGTCCTGGCTGTCTTGGGACTTGCTTCGTAGACCAGGCTGACCTCGAACTCACTGAGATCCGCCTGCCTCTGCCACTCAAGTGCTGGGATTAAAGGCATGCACCACCACTGTGTGGCAAGTTTTGGGTTTTCTAATGGTCTTGGTCGACTCCTAGGAAAGTGTCATTTGATCCCAAAGGGGGTGTGGCTCACAGGTTGAGACCCACTCTTTAGTGGATCTGACCTCCTCTTACATCTTCCTCAGGCACCAAGCATGTACATGGAGCGCAGGCAGGCAGGCAGGCAGGCAGGCAGGCAGGCAGGCAGGCAGGCAGGCAGGCAGGGAGGGAAGCACTTATGCACACAAAATAAAATCTTCATAACAAACCAAAGCGGGAAAACCAAACAGCAACAGAGGCGGTTTTCCAGTTTTTGGCCCCCAGCTTGCTTTAAAGGTGTGAATGGAAGTAACTGTACCGCTCAGCCCGGCCCCCGCTCATGGCAGCCCGGTTATGACTTGTTTGGACACCCTTCCCTGACAGACTCCGCATGACTCACCAAATGTCTGCAAGTATGGAGCCTGTTTTCTTCATTGGCCCTTCTCCGTGGGCAAACGTCTTCAAATATTTTACTTCTGATCTAAGCTAAATGTTCATAATCTACAGTGTTTTCATTTCTCTAATTAAAAAGAAAAAAAAAAAAAAAAAAAAAAAAACAATGCCCCAACTTCTGTGACTGCGATCTAGGAAGCTTCAGGTTGGGCTCACACCCTCTGGCTTGACCAGGGGTCACGGTCAGGCAGCAGGGATGTTGGGAGCTGCTTTCCTTGCCTCCTGTCTTTGATTTGCAATTATGGGAATGATTCTCAACTCTGGCTGCCCCTGAGAGTCGCCCTGGGGAGCTTAAAAATTGAAGATACCAGCCCCACCCCAGCCCAATTAAATCATATCCCTGGGGGATTAAGATGTTAAATTCTATGGGCTCATTATCTCTATTACCTTCGCAATCTGTCCATTTGTTTTGGCACCTGATTCAGGCCCTCATTACCTCTTAGCTCTGCTAATTAAACGGGATGTTAATTGTTCACTCCCTCTCTTAATTTCCTAACAATAGCGATGTCGGCAATAGCGGTGGCGATGATGGTGTAGCGTGGTGATGGTTTGGAAAGCTACCCGTTAGTGCAGAGTTACTTTGTGTTGGGCACAATGCTGAACTCATTACAACACACTGCCTGGTTTCGGACCCCTCTATGACGTCAGCGTCCCTCTAATCCCCATTTAATAGATGAGGAAACCGAGGCAAAGCCAGATGAGGTAATTGGCCCGAAGCTTTGAAAAGGAAGCAACACCGGGGTCTAAATCTGCAGTGTTTCACGGTCCCTCAGGAGTTTGGATGAGTTGCTGGGTTCCAGTTCGTGTTAAGGGATTTCCCCTTGGGTGCCTTAACCTTTTCTTTCTTTTTTAAACATTCAGGTTTTGATTTTTACTTCCATTTATTACTTCTACCTAGTTTAATTTATTTCACGCTCTCCCTTGGTAGCCCTGGCTGGCCTTGCTATGTAGACCAGGCTGGCTTAAAATTTACCGGGATCTGCGTGTTTACGCCCAGTCCATCCAGGTTTTTAAAAATTACATTTATTCTCTCTTCTTGCTTGTGAAGGTTGCAGGGTAACTTGCAGGGGTCAGTTCCCCTGCATCGGCAGAGCCATATCTCTGGCTTCCTTGTGACTGAAGTCTGCTTATGCTTTGCAATATTAGATGATTGAGTATGATAATATGGAATCTGCTGGGAAAATAGTCCAGTACGCCATCTACAAAGCGGTATGTCCCAACAATCCATGCTTCTCTGCTCTCAGACAAAGCAAGGGCTGTCTGCTTCCCTCCCGTGCAGTGATATGATATCCAGACACTCGTCTGCAGTGGATAGATGATTGGCAGCTGCAACTGCAAGACGCTCCCCGAGAGTTTAGGAAACTTCATACAATTTTCTGTCACCCCAAGAAGGCCACGAGCAGCCGGTTTATTTGGGGGAAAGGGACTAGGGAGAGAAAGGCCAAGAGCCAGTATTACAGTGATTGTGTCCTGGAACGAAGGAGGTGAGGTGAGAGGTGGCCGCCATTGGCAAACGTCACCTGTCACCTCGGAGGTGCCTAGAGAGCGAGGAGCTGAGCTGTCAGAGCTGAGCCAGGCTGCACGGGGTCACAGGGAAGGTGTGACAGCAAGAATGGGAAGCTGGGACGTCAGAAGGCAAGTAGGTGATGCTCTCGGGGGGACGGGACATCCGGAAATGCGTGTTAGGTTAGAAAGGGAAACCATGTCCCTGAAAAGGAATCTGTGAAAAGCTAGGTCTCTGGACAGGAGAGAGGGTGGCAAGCCCCTACATTTTGGGGTCGGCTGCAGGGGGCTCCAGGGCACCACAGAATGGGCGAGGGTAAGCAGAGAGGAAGCAGCTGAAAGAGAGCTAAGTGGATTAGGACTGAAGGTCCGTCGCTGTGTTGACTGATTCACGCCACTAGAGGGCACCTGTACCTCATGCTCACCATCCCAGATAGGACCTCGGGGACCAGAACAACCACAAGGGCCCATTCACGACACAACTGTTCAGTGCTTTGGTGACAAGATGCAGAACCTGCCACCAGGTCCTTGCGTGTGGTAGGACAGCCTACCCTGGGTGGCTGGTTCTGCCCTACATGTTACTCCTGTCCCACAGCTCAGAAGGCTGTGGCAGTCATCTGAGAGGCGCACATGACGTCACGCTGCAAACCACCAAGGGCTCTACCACTCTAAGCTGGTCCCGTGACTGCTGAAAACCACACAAGTCCACCGCACCTCTATGCTCTTCTTCCTCACAGCTACCCCCCTAAGCTTTTAATGAGCAAGGGTTATGAGTCTATCTTAAAACAGCCGGTGTGAGAAAGTAATGTCTGGGATTTGCTGTAAAACAAGAGTGGAGAGAGGGGAACGTGAGGGCAACATGGGAGCTCATTTTAAAATTCACTAAGGATTCCTCAGGCTTTACTGCTATCATGGCTGCAGTGAGGAAGCCCTAGCCTCCCGTCTGTAAAACGGACAGGTTGAGACAGCTAACGGTCCTCTATGACCCTGAGACTCACTGGACAGGACAGTCACCAGATACTGTGGCAGGCAACCACTTAGAGCCTTAGTTGCTGCCTGGAAGATGGAAAGCAACGGTTCTATTCCAGCATCATTTTTTATATGCTTTGGACTTCAGTCCTGTGTCAGCAGGAGGTGAGGAGCCCTGCTGGGAACCCACTGTTCTTGTCTCCCGGGACTTGCTCCCTTTCCTCCGAAGGCCAAGGTCAGCACAGCTGTGCTGAGGGGCCACTGTGCGTGTTTTAATGGATGCTTCCCTGAAACAGCTGGTGGAGAACAGCCTCTTTAACTACAGCCTTGCAGCTCCGGGGAGAAGAGGAGGTGTTCTGAAATGAACACCAACTGGACAGAAAGGACTCCTTGTTCGTAGGAAGTGGAGAAGGCTTTGGAGCAGGTGTCCAGGAGGAAGTGGGGTTAATGGTCAGGGCCACGTGTCTTCAATCAAGCATTCCAGGTGGCGCGCACGCCTACGTGCACAGAGGTGGGCAGAAAGGTGAGGCTGTCTAAGACATAACGTCTTTGTTAACCCCTGTCTGTGCCCACACAGTGTGAGGGTTAATCTTCATTGTCAATTTGCCTGGATTTACAATCACCATGGAAACGCCCTCCAGGTGTGTCTGTGAGAGTGTTTCCAGAAAGATTTAACCGAGGAGGGAAGACTCACCCGGAATGTGGGAGGCACCATCCAACGAGCAGGATCCCCAGACTGAACGGAAAGGAGAAAGTGAGCTGAGCACCAGCATCCAGCACTCTCCGCTCCCTGATAGCGGAAGCAGAGTAACCGGCCTCCTGCTTCCCCACCAGATAGCCACTCCCACCAAACTGTGAGCCTGACAAACCCTTCCTCCGTTAAGTCGCCCTCGTCAGCAATCTTAGCTCGGCAGACTTAGGAAGCTTCTGCAGGGGCGGGGGCCCGGGCTGGTAAGACAGACTCACCAAGTGTGCTGGAGACGGTGACCTTGTGTCCTTGACTGTAGCACTGGTGGGGACATCGAGGAGGGGCCATTTCATCTGCAGGTACTGCACGGGGGACAGAAAACATGATGCAGGTTGAGATGACATCTCTCAAGCACCAAGACAAGCATAGAAAGGGCCGGCAGGGAGGTCACCAGCTAAGTGCAAGGCCTGCAGCTACAGGCCCACAGGCCCTGGACGGGGCATACCTCTCTTGCCACGGGATTCTAATACGGCACAGCCGTAAAGCCACTCCCCTACCACCATCCCATAACCAGAGACAAGACAACAAGCAACACAGCTGGACTTTAAGTGAGGGAGGGGATGGATACATTCCAACATGACCACCACCTTCAAAGAACCTATCCCCGAGGCCCAAGCTTTCTTTACTCTCCGTATGGAATACAGCAAATCATCCAAATCATCCTAGAGCAGATTCCCAAAGGGAGAGCCTGCCTGGTCCATCCCCTGCAGCATCAATGATGACGTTCCCTTAGCAACACACTTGCGGGAGTGGTAAACAATCGATAAAGCACGGGACTGGGCAGGACATCCACAAAGCCCTCAGCGCCACATACGTGGCCCATGTTGGTACCTGAAATCTCAGCACTTGGGAGGATCAGAAGTTCAAGGTCATCCCCAGCTACATAACAAGTTTGAAGCCAGTCTAGCATATATAAGATCTGTCCACCAAAAAAATCTCACCTGCCCCACAATCATGGGTCATAAGTAATTATTTTTGTTTGTTTGAAGTGGAGTCTTGTTATATAATCATGGCTGGCCTGGAACTCACAATTTAGACCAGGCTGGGCCTTGGATTTGCGGCGATCTCCTTGCTTATAAAACTGGTGTACTCAGATTATAGGTGTGTACTACACTCATGGACGCTGGCCTTTCACTGATGTCTCTTAACCTTGGAAAGTATGATCACCTGGCACCCCACCGTCTGCCATGCATTATTGGTGGACGGGAGGAATCTCTGCAGACCCATGTACACACAGTCATGCACACATGCTCCTTAGCATCGGCATGGCACAGTTGACAGGAAGGTGTCTCTCACTCAACCAATGTAGGTTGTGACCCAAGACAAATGACTTAACAGTTTGGAGTCTTGTTTTGTCACCTGTAGGGCATGCTATTCTGACTAACTTTACAGACTGTTAACAGGAACGGAATCACGTCGGGGACTGAACGCTGTCTTGCACGTGGGAGATGTTTGATAAATGGCAGCTATTATGTTCATAAGCAAACCATTAGTCTTTGCCAGGAGCAAAAGCAAGCATGTTGTCCTAGAGTCAACATTGACAAGGTGCTTCTGGGCACCCGACCAGCGACTCGGCGTCTGCGCAGAATTCTTGACACTAGTTTGGGACTAGAGTTCTGCAAGGGAGGGGAGGCTCAGAAGGATGTGCAGAGGCTGAAGGGAGCTTTTAGGTCAGCATTGTTCTTGGATTTCACAGGGGAGGGAGCAGCAGTTGCCTACAGGCGGGAAGGAATTGGGTAGGGCCAAGTTTTCAGAAACCTATCTACAAGGTTTATGGATGTAGCTGAGGCTGGCAAAGTGCTTTCCTAGCATACATGAGGCCCTGGGTTGGCTCCTCCATACACAAACTGACAGTGGTAATGCATGCCTGTAATCCCAGCTCTGGGGAGTTGGAGCCAGGAGGACCAGATGTTCAAGGGCATCACCTAAGAAAGTTTGGAGCCAGTCTGGGCTACATGAGACCTTGTCTCAAAAAAAAAAAAAAAAAAAAAAAAAAGCAAATAGAGCTGGAAAGGCATTGAGAAGCACACACAAATAACTCCAGCATTCCTGCTGTAATATGGGAAGCACAGAGAGAATTTCCTGGAAGCTTGAATGGCCGGTCAGCCTATAGTCCTCAGAGCAGCAGCAGAAACAAGAAAGATTCCGCCCCAGCGAGTGGAAGGTGAGAACCCACTACTGAAAAAAATAAAACAAACCAAAACACACCCACTCAAAGAACCCAGCCCTTCTAGTAGCAGGAAGGGCACGAGCCTAGGATCTTGGGTGAGTCAGCAGCTGTAAGCATAGGCTAAAGATACAGGCCAACTGCATCAACACTTGAGCCTAGGATTTTTATTATTCCCTTTTAGTTTAAGACCCATTGCTTTCACTATTCTATGACCAGGAACATATTTTCTGTGTGTGTGCGTGCACGTGGGAGAGCATGAGGCTGACCTCAGGGCAGAGTCTTCCTCAGTCACACTCTATTTTATTCATGGAGATAAGCTGGAGCTGTCCAGACTAGCTAACTAGCTTGTTCCTGGGCTCACCTTCCCAGCCCTGCAGTCAAAGGTGGGCCATCTATGCTTACCTGTTATTTACATGGGTGCCAGGGATCTGAACGCTGGTCCTTAATGCTCGCATGGCAAACATTTCATCCAGTGGGATGCCCTCAGCCCATCATGACCCCTTCCACTGTCCCAGCGTCCAGTACTCCTCTGTTCTGAGGGACTTGCCCAGTCCTTTGCCATCTGCCGCCCCCACCCCCAGAGGCTGAATGGAAATAAGGACACCGATGTGCTATGGTGGTGGCTTGAGGAAGCCAGTACCGAGTACCAAACATCTTCCAGTTCACAAAACTGGAATAAGAAATATCTGATGCTAAAGGGAAATGCCTCGTTATATCACCTTAACATGAACTGCGATTGGGGACTCTCAACATCCATCAGGTCTACCACGGCCTGCTTTCCCATTGAGCCACAAAAACACACGAGCTTGTTGGCTGTCCCAGAGATAGCTTTAAAATCATACTGGGGTGGGTCAAAACAATCTGAATTTTGTCTGGGGCAATGTTTGGGCGGCCTTTGGGGTTGTCTCGCACAGCTGGCTTCTGTTGTTCCCCACTGGCGAACGGCTGACACACTGAGATGTATGAGTCTGTTGAGGAGGGCGCTGCCCTCACACACCAGCACCACACCGGCCTCCGCAGCCCCCCACCCTCTCCTGACAGCCAGAAATGTTTCAGCGTCAGGTATGAAGAGATGTCTCAGCCATTCAGAACATGTGCTGCTCTCGCAGAAGACCCAAATTCAGATCCAGACGCTTACATGGCAGCTTATGACGGCCAGTACCTCAGACCTAGGGGATCTGATGCCCTCTTCTGCCTGATACAGGCACTGAATGTAGATGATGTACACACACACACACACACACACACACACACACACACACACACACACACACAGCTTATAGGCATTAAGAAAAGAACAGAAATATTTCAGACTTTGCCAAATGTGCCCAGGGTGGGCCAGGGGTGGGGCTGCCTCTATTCTAGCGACCGAGGAGGAAACCTGCAGTCACTAAATTTTCTCGAAGGCTCATCTCACTTGCCAGTGAGGATGTGGAGGTCTGTATATGCAAGTCATTACCCATTACCACACATACATTCCTGGTAAAGAGTTCCACCTCACCACACATTGACAGAGTAAGAGCTCTGACTTCCGGGCGCTTTATCTGACTGATGAGGTATCCGCCTAGGGCTTCCAGTGCCTTAGTGCCCCATGCAGGGGTCACAGGCATGTGCCATTATGCCGCTCACATGCTAATTTTAACTGAGAAGCTTAGCTGGTAACAGTCTTGAGTCCATGCCTGGGGAAAGACGGCAGAGAACCATTTTGGCAGAGAATTGTTTTGGAAGGGAGTACTACATTAGTTCTCTTTTTTCAACTTAAATTTTTTTCCTTGTATGTGGTGTACATGTGTGTTTCTATGGATGTGCATGCATGTGTGTGCTTGTG
The DNA here is from genome assembly GCF_943737965.1 of Phodopus roborovskii. Classification (NCBI taxonomy): domain Eukaryota; kingdom Metazoa; phylum Chordata; class Mammalia; order Rodentia; family Cricetidae; genus Phodopus; species Phodopus roborovskii. Next base: position 9,723,406 of record NW_026126571.1, on the reverse strand, counting down.
TAGAAAGCCAGACTGTCCTGCACGATCGCTCTTTGTCTGAGTCTCGTGATATCAGGCGCCCTCGATTGCTCGTCACCTAATATATTTGCTGAGGTCGGCTCTCACAACTGAACCCAGAGCTTGCTGGATCCCATCTCTGCCTCCTAAAGGCTGGGGTTGCAGCTGGGCCACTACATAGGCACAGCTTTTGCATGGATGCCGGGATTCCAAACTCTGGTTCTCATACTTGGGTAGCACGTGTTTTAAGCCTGAGCTATTTATCTCCCTGGTCTCCTTTCTAGGATTTTGAAGATAGTTATGAGGATGATGCATGGCTGAACTTTAAGGCTCACTGAAGAGCAGAAGGACTTAGATTGCGGCACAGGGAATTCTAAAATGCCTCCTGTGAATCAGGGCAAGAGGACGCAAGAGCATTGTAGTGCCCACATCAGCACCAGGAATACGCAGGCGTCTGCATAGTTCTGAATGCCCAGATCATGACCCGTGGAAAGAACGCTCTTTTATTTAAAAAAAAAAAAAAAAAAAAAAAAGGTTTGCTTACTTTTAATTTTAATTGTGTCTCTGTGTGTTGTGCACATGTGTGTGGGTGTACCCCAGCAGTCAGGGTGTTGGTCCCTTGGGGCTGCGATTACATGCGGTTGTGTGAGCCATGATCCTGTGGGTGCTGGAGGTAAACTCATGTCCTGTGCGAGAGACGCAGCCTCTTAAGACTGAGACGTCTCTCCAGCGCCAAGAAAGCGCTTGCTGGCAGTGTTTCCCATGAGAGGTCGGCCCCACAATTATCCTGGGGGTCATTGCACATGGGTGGAGCATGTCTGTGGGGATTAAGTGACGTGTAGCTGAGCTTAGGCTCTGGGCACAATAATGGTGTGTGGACAAATTAAAACAGGTTTCGCCAAGCCCTATCTAAGCTCTATTCAACAAAGCTGCCGGAGGCTCAAGCTTATGACTAGCGTATCACAGCTGGGCATGAGTGTAGCTGATGTGCTCATAGCCTGGTTCGTCTACCCTCCCTCCCCCCGGGATGGCCATTGAAAAGGCAAAGCTCCGGGTTTTCAAAACATCAATGCAACTGTTGGGCTGAGCAACAGTGCCAGCTACTCTAGAGAGCTGTCTATGACAAAAGGGCCTCTTCCAAATGCAGCGACAGGAAGGGCCACGCATGCCCCCCGCCAGCTTACACACGCTGCTCCAATCTGCTACCGTGTTTCGCCACACATATGAAGGGCCTAGAGAGTTCCCTTTGTCACAGAACCTTGGAAAGTGCTGGAGGACCTAGCCTTCTGCTGTTCTGGTTTGTGGTTAAGTACAGTGAGTCTGAGGTTTAGAATGCATCTTTTTTTTTTTTTTTAAAGGGGGGAGGGATGCATCAAGTAGTTTCAGTAGGTAATGGCCCTTGTCACCAAGCCTGACAACTTAGAGTTTGATCCCTGGGACCTACATGGTGGAAGGACAGAACTGGTCCCTGAAAGCTGTCCTCTGACCTCCACACACATGCTCCACAGTCTCCCACCCACACGCCAGACTCGCACTAAATAAATAAATGCAATACAAACTTATGTTTACATTTACGTGTGCATGTGTGAATGGGTGTGCACCGTGCATAGAGGCCAGAGGGGGATGTGTCTGGTATCTTGCCTTCTTATTCTCTTGAGACAGGATTGCTTACTACACTAGAGCTAGATTAGCAACCAACAAGCCCTAGGGATCTCCCTAACTCAGCCCATCACAGCACTCAGGCCACGGAGGCACATGTGGCCGCGCTCAACTTAAATTTTTAAAAATGTATTTATTTATCAGCCGGGTGGTGGTAACACACACCTTTAATCCCAGTACTCAAGAGGCAGAGGCAGTCGGATCTCTGTGTGAGTTTCAGGCCAGCCTGGTCTACAGGACAGCTAAGGCTACCCAGAGAGACCAGGTCTGTATGTGTGCTGCATGTGAAGGCCAGAGGTCAACTTTGTGGAATTGGCTCCCTTCTTCCATACACGGGCTCTGGGCTGGGTCCCCAGGCTTGTAAGTGCCTCTATGCGCTGAGCCACAGCCCCAGACTCCAGATGTTTTTGTTGTTGTTAACATGGATGCTGCTGATTTGAACTCTCCTCCTCATGGCTCTGCAGCAAGCTCGCTTAACGACAGATCTACCTCCCAGCCCTGGCAAACGCCTTCACCTTGTTAACATTGTTCTCATTGGAACAGACATTGAACTCACTCAGCATCCACCAAAAATGGTCATGGGGTTTCTGATTTGACTCATTCGTGAGAAGCATCCATAGTGACTGATTCTCCTACCTGGGAGCACTTCTGCATTCCCCGGGCAAACCCTAAGAGGCCACCGGGGTTTGCTTTTTCTTGTACTTTTCTGTGGAATGCTGAACTGGGTGTCACATTCCTAAGTAAAGGCGGACAAAAGCCGTTCTCCCCTGGGTGATATTTCTAACAAGGGTTGCTCTTTTTCTCAATGTTCTGCTGTCTTTTTTTTTTTTTTTTTTTTTTGATTCTCAGTCCTTCCCAGAGTGCTTTCCTGGGCTAAGTACTCGGCCAGGTGGACTGTTTCCGCTGGACTTGGGCCTGGGGAAGGGTCCCTCTGAAGGATGTTCCCTAGAGGCTAGAGCCCTTTTTCCTGCAGTGGGGCGGAGACCTGTCCTACACAATCCCCACTCTGCTCGAGACCCTGCAGCAGATTAATTGCAGCTGTGCCCTGGAATTTCCCCAACACACAAATCTTCATGATGTAAAACAGCTGGGAGGAAATCCCAGCATGCCCTGGACAGAGGCAGAGCTGCCAATGAGCTATGGAGATTAACCCTCAGGCTCCCAGAAAGTAGCCAGGGCCCCTATGCCGGGCAGGCCCCCTCCCCCTCCCTCCATGTACACGGAACTCGCAGACATGTCCAGTGTCTGTTCAATGCTCTCTGAAAAAACCCTTTCTCTAGGTCTGAGCACTAGAGAAAAACCAAGGCTTCTTGTCACAGAAAGAACCCACAGCAAGGCTCCCAGGAGAGCACTCCAAGTGGGAGGAAAAGGGAAACTCTCATACCCTGAACTACGGTTCCCGGAAGCCCTCCACTTCTGTGGACACAGGCAGAGGACAGAGTCTGTCCCAGCTTTCCGGGTGAGAGCGACCCTGCAAACCTCTCTGGTCCCCATTAGTAACAGTGACTCCTGTGACCTTAAACGAGGGCTCTCTTGAGTAAAGTCCAAGGATTGCTAAGGCTGCCTCAAAGGATACCACAGATGCTGTCACTAGGAGACAAGACCGAGGCACCCCCCCACACACACCAAATATGGCTCCAAGCACAGTGAGATCTCTCAAAACACGGGTTTTACTATGTAGCCTAGGTTTGTCTCCAGCTCCGAATAACCCACGTGGCTCCGTCTCTTGAGGACCGGTGTTGGTATTACAGGTATGCTCTGCCACACCCAGCTGTGTGTGTGTGTGTGTGTGTGTGTGCGCGCGCGCGCTGGGTGCTGTTTTCGGGAGCAGATGGCCTTGACTTTTTGAGACATGGGTCCTCCCTGAGATGTGGAGCTGGTCTACTGAGCCAGTGTTCTGACTGGTGAGCTCTTGTCTCTGCTCTTCCCCAGTTAATATATACACCAGTTACCACGCTAAGCCTCATGGGTTCTGAAGTCTGGCCCTCATGCATGGCAGACACGGCCCCCAGCGAGCCGCCGTCCCGCCCTAGCCCTTCCTCTTCTTTTTAAAGGCAGTTGTCCATGTGAAGTTGTTCAACATTTGGATAATGTGGAGCAAGGAATAATTTCTCCGCAGTGGATGAGCTAACTGCCCCTCATCAAACCACTGTACCTGTACTACCTACAAAACATCAAAACATCAACAGTCTGTCCCTTGCTAAGACTCCACACCAGCTGTATTCAGTGGTCCAGGGATAAAATCAACAAGCCAGCCAACCTTCACTGTCTCAACACCAGCTATCTGTAACCTCTTGCTGGAATTGAGTATCCTGTTTTGTTCTGCTGGTCCCGCAATATGGCATCTTTTACCTGTGAGAAACTAACTTCGCTCAAATCCCAGACCCAAGGCTACCTTCTAACAACCCAGTTACCCGCACTGGCCCAGGTGCGCTTGGAATGTCCCTAGAACTCACAATGAGGGATGGGTATTGTTTGAAGACTTCGTCTTCTGGGCTCCTCATGGGTCATGCCTGTTCAGTTATGTGTCTCACGTCTGCAACAGGGGAGACATTTGGGCTCAGTTACAGGGCTGTTTGGGTTCTTCATGGGTGGGGAAGGTATGGCAGAGTCCTGGGCAGCAGGAGGTACTGGACCCAGAGGTGGGTACACCCTTCAAGGCCACCCTAGGTGATAGACCTCTACCAGGTAGACGCCACATCACAAAGGTCCCTTCGCCACCAGCTGGGGCCTAAGTGTTCAAATGCAGGAGTCTGTGGGGAGACATTTCACTTTCAAGCCACGACAGCAATCATAAACCCTAACCCACTTCATCATGACAATTGTGTTAAGTCCGTTTGTCAACCCAACAGACTGGGATGGCCAGTCTGGTGCAGTGCCCTTTGAAGAAATGGTTTCACCTTTTTTCTGAGGGTCGGGGTTGGGGGGTGAGGGAGACAGTGTCTCACTATGTTCTCCAAGCTGCTGGCATTAGAAGTATGGCCCACTATTGTTCGATTCGCTTTTGAGCACTTGACCTTTGCTACTCAATGACTGGTTTCGTACTGCTAGGATTTGGAGGGGCTGCATGGAGTCTATTTGCCCAACCCTGCTGATTCCTAGAAGTCTGCTTAAGACCCATTATCTAATCAGGGCTAGTGGCTCACACCTGTAACTCCAGCCCTCCCCCCCCCCCAGGGTCTGGGAGAATGGTCCTTTATCTGTCACACACAGATTATGGTTAAAAATGCACCAATTCTGGGAGCTGGAGAGATGCCTCCGTGGTTAAAAGCACTTGCTGTTTTTGCGGAAGACCTGTGTTCAGTTCCTAGTACCTGCATGGTCTCACAACACTTAGAATTCCAGTTCCAGGAGATCCTATGCCCTCACTGACCTTATGTATGCATGTGGTATACATACACTCACACACACCAAGAATAAGTAAATATTTTACAAAGGAAAATACACCAACCCTGAACAATCAGTCTCAGCAGCAAGAAGACAAAAATAGCTCCCCAAGTGGAAAAAAATATTTAATTTCCAGCAACAACTGAAGAAGGGTAATGAAGGAAAGAAGAAAAGAAAAATCAGACCTCATACTTGCAGTCCCATACCTCGTATTTTCTTTGCACAGTGGCTTTAAACATTTGCACAAACATACTGGACGGCATTAAGTCCCAAACACAACCTCTTTGTTCTACACCTCAGTGCAGAAGGCCACCGTCCTTCCTGAGGTCCCCCAAAATAAATTCAGTTTGTATTTGTAAGTCCATCGGGATTTATAATAAGCTACTTCTATAGTTGATACAATAGATAATTTTCTGTGGAAAAGTTGCTTTTTTTAAAAAAATACAATAAAATCACACTCTGGGGCTGGAGAGATGGCTCAGCAGAGAGCGAACTTGCTGTCTGTCCTTCCAGAGGACCTGAGTTTGGATGTCAGCACACGTGTCAGGCAGCTTATAATCTCCCTAACTTCAATTCCAGGGCATTCGACCCTTCTTCGGGCCTCCGAATGGAGCAACGTGCACGCACGCATGCACGTGGGCCAGTAGGGTTCACTTTTCTGGTACAACCGGGCACGCTCCACCTTGTCCCAAGTGACCTGCAATTATTTGTGTCCCCCATTCCAGACCATCTTGCGCTTTCTCCTACCACAACTTGAGCTACGGTTTGCTTTGGAAAGCTGCTCTCTTGGGAAAAGGGGGAGCTCCAGAGGCCTAGGCCCCCACCTCACCTACAGACCAGCAGTGTTCTATTCTATCAATCTAAAGACAAGGCCTGGGCCAGATGGCCTCCCGGAGAAGGAAAAACAGCTCAAAACAAACAAAGGCATGTCAAGGTGCTCAGTAAATCAGGTATGCCGGCTGAACACCGCTCACAACCTGATCCGGGGGAAGCTTACGTCTCAGGACAAAAAAGTGTTCTCGCCTACAGAGATCAGCCACTAGGCTGGTGGATCAACCGCTCCAGCGGGGCTGATGGTGGTGGGACTAGATCTGCAGGAAAACAACTCATAACACGGGGCAGTCACAGTGGAGAGGACCAAGAGATTGCTGGGTATTTAAGAAAATGTAGGAAATGGACTGGCGAGGTGGCTCTGCGGGTAGACATGTCTACTCCAAGCCTGATGGCGTGAGTTAGGTATCAGGAATCTGTGTGGTAGGAGGAAGTAAATATGCCCCAAGTTGTCCCTCGACCTCTTGGGGAAGAGCTCCCATTCAGTGGTGCCCCAGTAAACTCTTACTGCTGCCTCCTAAGCAAAAGCTCAAGTCCAACACCGAAGTTGCCGTGTATCGTCTGTGGGACCTGTGGTGTGAACATCCCCACCACAGCTGGTCTGGAGGGACCGTAGTGAGTCACGGTAAGCAGCAGGAAAAGATGCTATTAGTTGGCCTGGTACCAACTGGCTGGCCACACACCACTGCTGGTAGGCAGGGGTGCGGAGCTCTTTGGCCTGTTCTGACTTGGAGAATTATTGACTCCATTCATAGCTGGCTAGAAAGCTGTACATGTGGTACCTGGGTGACTGGGCCTGAGGTAGTCATGGAGACTTGAACAGCTGCAGGTACATCTTTCTGCAGCTGTCTCCTCCTTTGAGCACCAGGCATGGATGCTCTGATTGCCTAGACCAGGGAGCCCTTGGAGCAAAGCCCATTGGGTGTGGTGACAGTATGGAGGCCTCGAAGAATCCAAGTTCAACACCACTGTTGTATACTGAGACCCTGTTTCAAAGTGAATGGATGAATCCGCCAATGTTGAGCCTGCTTCCGTGTCCTTATTTCTGTAGCCTACGGCTCTCTCTCTGGGTTTCACCCGCCTTTGCCTGGCTTTGACCTGGGGCTTCCGGACCCGAGCAACTTCTGCACTGGGCGCTTGACCATGAATGTGCAATAGAGAAGCACAGAGCGTCGGCCTTCCTTTTCCTTATGCTGACCGCCCCTCACACCAGCTGTCCTGTGGTCCACACTCTGTCACTGTCCACACCTCTTTCCTCAGGTGAGGACAGCTGCCTTGGCCCCTAGGTGTAGAGCCCGTCGGCCGGCTCCCGCCCTTCACCGTCAGCCCTTGCCTTCACATACGGCCCTCGCCTTTTTCTTCTAGCCACACAGGGGAGAACTGGTCCATGTGTGCTCTTGCCCAGGGGTTGAGGACGACAGCTAAGTCACTGTGTTCTTGCTCCTTTCCTGCAGGGAACGCCCCCTGTCTTGATGAGCACCATCACTTGACCCCTGTGAGTACAGGGGTCGCGGGACATATTTCTAGTCGAGAGGGGAATTAGAACAATGTATGCGTGTGTAGACTCAGGAAGGCTTCAGGAAAGCACCCTCGGCAACGTTTCTCTCTCCACACTTCCATCCACACGGGGCGGGGCGCGAAATGTTCTGGCCTTTGCCAAACTGTAGGCAAAACCAGCACGGAGCCGGCATTGTGCTGAGTATCTCTCTCGGTATAGTAAGTGAGGCTGGGACTTAGCACTGCACAGGCGGTGCAGGCGGAGGACTTCACAGGCTGAACGGGGAGTGTGGGCACAGCGGGCGGACTCCTCAGGAGGGGTCTGCGTGGCTTCCTCACTGGCTGACCCTCACTTAGGGAGAAGAGGGTGGATTTGCCAACACTCGGGCTTGGACTGTGGGGTACGAGAGAGGAAGAAAACAGAGGAAGAGAAAAGGAGAGGACGAGAGAAAGAAGGGAAGGGGAAGGGGAGGAGTTGGAGATGAAATGAAAAAGAAGAGGAAGAATACGGAAAACAAGAGTCCGGAGGAGAGAGGAAAACGGAGGAGGAGGAGGCAGCGGAGGAGAGGGATTTACACGGGCCGCGGCTCCCTGCACGCCAGACACTGCAGCCGTGTAGACACTGCATCTTTGCAAGGCCTTGGATGACTTTACAGCCCTAATGAAGGCTAGCATGGGCAGCTGCCAGGCCCCTGCTCACCAGGTAGCTCTGCGGAGACACGCCTCCCGCCGGAAGTGCCCCGCCCTCCGCCCCCTGCGGGTGTTTGCAGGTTCTGAATGCCTTCTGCTCCACCAGCTGACCTAACTAAGTGTCCTGGACGAAATGCTCAGGAGAAAAGCCAGTTAACAAAAGCTGAACGGACACTCACTAAAATGCCAGCACCGAGTTTTCAGCATCTCAGGCAATCTGTTTTGTCTTTATACTTTGCTTCAGCTACTCTCCCCTCCCCTTAAAAAAGGACCACATATTACACAGTCATGGCAGGAAATGGAGCTATAAAAAGTAATCTTCGGCTAATAATTTTCACCCCCAGATTTGTGCCCTTAGCTTGCTCAATCAGAAACCTCAAAATCTACTTTAACACATCGTACTGATTCTTTCTGGCAGCAGACACCTCCCTCTGGGTTCTGGACACTTCTGGAAGCGTGCGTGCCCTGTCTGGTGCTGGGCGGCCATTGCAGCAGTTGCCTGACTATGAAGAACCTTGGGGTGGCAACCTGTTTTTGTTGTTGGCTGTTTTTGTATTTTCTCTTTAAAAGTTGAATTTGAATTATGTGCGTGCATGTGTGTGAGCACGCGTGTATATGAGTGTGTGTGAGAGTACACGTGTATGAGTATGTGTGTGTGAGTGTGAGTATGCGTGTATATGAGTGTGTGCGCGTGCATGTGAGTGTGTGAGTATGTGAGTGTGTGTGAGTATGCGTGTATATGAGTGTGTGTGAGTGTGAGTATGAGTGTGTGAGTACACGTGTATATGAGTGTGTGTGTGAGTGTGAGTATGCGTGTATGAGTGTGTGAGTACACGTGTATGAGTATGTGTGTGTGAGTGTGAGTATGCGTGTATATGAGTGTGTGAGTATGCGTGTATATGAGTGTGTGCGAGTGCATGTGAGTGTGTGAGTATGTGAGTGTGTGTGAGTGTGTATGAGTGTGTGTGTGTGTGAGTGTGTGCCCAGGTACCTCACAGATCACAGAGGGACACTGGGCCTCTGATGCTGGAGCTATAGGGTGTTGTAGTTGCCCAGTGCAGGTCCTGCAAACTGAACTTGGGTCCCTCTGCACACGCAGCGATTCGCTTCATCCCTGGGCCATCTCTCCAGTCTCTTTTCTGGTTTTATTTTTTTCATATTTGCTACTAGCTGCAGATTGCCTGAGTTCCCAAACCTCTTTCCTCCCCTCCCAGGGATTGCAAACATGTGCAGTCAGGCCTGGTTTATGTGGTACTGGGGATTGGACCCAGGACGGGGTGTGTGTGTGTGTGTGTGTGTGTGTGTGTGTGTGTGTGTGCACACGCGCGCGCATGCTAGGCAAACATTCTACCCACTGGGCTACACTTCTAGTTTAAGCACCAGCCCACACCGGCCAGCCCTCTTCCACTTTTCCTTTAGAAACGCCCTTCCAAGCTACACAACCAAACAAATGGGCCTGGTGGTTCAGGAGTAAACATCACCAGTCACGATGCAGGAAACTCAGCAGAAAGTCAGGTGTGATGATGGGTGTCTGTAATCTCATTGCTAACTGTGTGTGACAGACAGCAGGTGGGTACAGGGCCTTGCCCTTTTAGGGATTATCTTGAAGGGTACTGGACCTCATTTTTGCTTTCTAGAAGTGTCAACCTAACCCTGATTCTTGCAGCACTGACCAAGGACGCAGGTACGGTCTACCCCTTTCCATCTTTCCATGTCCATGCTAGACACTGCTGCTAACAGATTAGCAAATACTTCCCAGTTCTGCCTGATGTGGCCTCGGGGTGCTCAGCATAGTATACCAGGTGGCTTTCTAACAGCGGGTGAAAAAAGTCATTGTGAGATTCAGTCATTTTCTCCAACTTCGAATTGATGGTGGACGATAGACACCCTACCTGGAAAGAAGCAGGAGGGAGAACCAGGCCCCACGAACCTTTCCTTCCTGGCTGGCACAATCAGAAACATTCTTGGAAGGGGGCAAGTGTTCACAGAGAAGCAAAAAAAAAAAAAAAAACACCAGTCCTAACTTGCAGAGTCCAGTGACCAAAAGCAGGCCTGGGAATTCTGAAGTTTATGGATTTTCCCTTGTGGGAGGAGGAGCTGGAAAACATCCCAGGTATTGAGGAGAAAGGAAGCAGGGTCTGTGTAAAATCAATAGGGGACAGGAAGTAGTTATCTGGGGCCAGTAAAATACACAACACAAAAGAACACCAGGCAGCAGAGGGCTGGCTCCTAGCGAACAGCGCTCCTGGGGCCGTCCCCTCCACACTGTCGGCAAAGCCTGCCCCTGGTGCCAAGGTATCCCTCCATAGGTGCGCGGTCCTGGTAAAGGTCTCTATCGATAGGCCAGAAAACACTGACTTCTACACAGGGCCATGGCCCCTGAGAAAGGGGCCTGAAGTACAGCTTCCTGCACTCCCCCTGAAGAGAGCCACGGGAAAGAGGATGGCTAGCTAGAAGGCTAAGGAATGGACATCGATGGTGGCCAGGCTGTAAATCAGACTCCATGTGCAGTATATCCAACATATACCACTATTGCCTTCTTACTGCATGAAATGAATGCTCATCGCGGTGAGTCCCTGGAGTGTCCAGCATGCTCAAGGATCTGGGTTTGGGCCCCAGGACTGAAGCTAGCCAACAGAAATAATTACTGAAGTATATGTGTGCACATTATTCTAAAATTCTAATTTCCCGGAAACGGTTACTTATAACGAAGTTCCAACACACACACACACACACACACATACACACACATGACTTTTTTAATTAAAAATTAAGAAGGGCTGAAGAGATGGCTCAGTGGTTAAGAGCACTGACTGCTTTTCTAGAGGACCCAGGTTCAATTCCCAGCACCCATATAATTTTGTTGTGGTTTTATGGGCACCAGGCACGCACTGGCGGATAAACATACATGCAGGCAAAACACCCAAGGAAAGTAAAATATTTTAAGGACTGGAGAGATGGCTCAGTGGTTAAGAGCACTCGCTCTTGCAAATTCATATTCACTTTCCAGTACCTACATGGCAGCTGAGAACCATCTGTAACTCCAGTTCCAGGGATCCAACACCCCATTCTGGTTCTGAGGGCACCGGCACAGAGCGTGTGTCGGACATATATATCTTAATAATTCCTATTAAAAATTAAATTGCATTTTATTGTGTATGCATGTCCACATGTACAGACATGTGTCACAGTCTCCATGTGGTCATCAGAGCATAACTTGTGGGAATTATTTCCTCCAACCACGTAGGTCCTGGTATCGAACCTGGGTCCTCAGGTTTGGTGGCAAATACCTTTATCCCCTGAGCCACCTTGCTGGCCATATATATGTATGTATGTTTGTTTAGAGCTAGGGTTTTCATAGTCACATAGACTGACCTGGAATTCACTATGTAGCCCAGGCTGGCCTTGAACTTGCCAATCTACCTTCACCTTCTGAGACCTGGGATTACAGTAAGTACCACCAGGGCAGCCAGCTCCCCCGCCTTTAAAAGTAAGGAAAAGTGACTTTGTTTAAAGGGAAACACAATAGTATAGGGGGGAGGGAAAATCGTACAAATAAATAACACTGGAGTCGGCTGGCGGAGTTCAGGCAGCACATTCTTGGTAAGGATAACCTGAGGCACTGAGAGAAGCTCACACAAAGCCCCCAGAGACTACTGTTTCTCACCTAAAGGCCAAGCCACCGCCCTCCACCGGCTTCCTCGCTGTTTATCATGTAGCTAGCCAGGAAGTCCTGTCTACTGGCTGCTCAAGCATCTTTTCCATCTCTGGCCTTGACCTTGGGATGACTTGCTTCCTAGTGTTCTTGCCTCTGTCCCTCCTAGGCTTGCGTTTCTTCTCTTTCCCCCCCGCTAAGCTTTTTGGGGACAGGAAGCTTGTATGTGCTCTGCTCACCACAGCACTTGACATTGCACATTGTCTGTGATCAGTGCTTAGTGACCAGAGGAGGGCATTTCAGGAGTAACGGAATGAGAGGCCTAAGTACTCCTTCCTGGAAAGGTTTCCGCCAGCCTAGGTGAAACACATTCCAAAAGCAATCAGTGGCTACTCCCGGGGTTGTCCCTGGCCTGGTTGGTTCCCAGTGAAAGCTGGGGGAACGGGCGGGCGGCTTCACTATCAGCAGTCAACACTGCAGCTGCGTAAGCCTCCATTAAATATTTACTGAGGGGCTGGGAGTGGTGGTACCCAACTTTAATCCCAGCATTCAGGCAGAGGCTTTCTGTGAATTTGAGGCTAGCCGTGTCTGCGTAGCAACTTCCAGGCTAGCCCCTGTCTCAGAAAAACAAAAACAACAAGCACCACTTATTGAGCCAGAAACCATGTGAACGCCTTTAGTTCCAGAATTTGGGTAAAGCAGGGAGCTCACAAGTTTGTGCTCCCTGTGCTGTATGGCGTAGAGCTCAGTGGCAGAGCATTCGCATAGCACGTGGGAGGCTCTCTCTTTCCATCTCCAGTTAATGGTATCATAATCTGTTTCCAAATACAATTTCCAGCTCCTTCTCCAGCACCATGTCTGCCTGCATGCCGTCACGACCCACCATGATGACAACCAACTAAACCTCCAAACTGTAAGCCAGTCCCAATTAAACGTTTTCCTTTATAAGAGTCGATGACCCCCATGGAAAGCCTCACTCTCCCTGGGGAGTGGACTGGGAGTGCGATGGGGGGTTAGTGGGGGGCAGGGAGCATGGGAGGGAGGGGTAACCGGGATTGACATGGGGAATAAGATTGTTTCTAATGTAAATAAATAAAGCAAAAGTTACCATGGTCACGGTGTCTCTTCACAGCAATAGAAACCCTAAGACAAATTCCTTCAGTGATTATATCTATACCAAACACACATACATACCACTTTCTGTATTGTTAATTAACTGTTTTCTTAAGTATTTAAAGTAATCTAGAAATAATTTAAAGTATAGGGGAGGATTGCCTAGGAATATACAAACACCAATTAATTAATTAATTAATTAATGTGTAGCAATCGCACAGCAGGGTCTCTCAAGTAACTACTGTGGATCTGACACTCTCTTCTGGACTCTCAGGGCACCTGCAAGTATGTGGTGTTCACACAGGTAAGTTGGTACATACATGTATTCATAAATTTAAGGAGTCAAGGGAAGGACATCACGGCGGCTGCATAGAGAGATGTAGATTGTTTTGTTTAGAAAATCTGCAGACCACCAAGCTACTTTCAGGCATCTCACCCACGGTGATAGGAAGAACATGGCACAGCTGAGTAACCAAGCCCGGTCCTATCTCATCCAAAGACCAACTTTAACCCTTTCAGTATGCTAGTGCTGAAGAGAGCAGAGCATACCCTCTCCCCTGCAGCCCATCCTGGCCTTCCTCAGACAAAAAGGGTGAGCTACCCCACCATGGTCACAGAGACCACCCGCCTAGAGGAAATGAGAACGAACAACCCAGGTGTCCTGAGCCCCCACTGTGGAACCGCTATGGTGGGATCATGATATTTCCCAGAACCCGCAAAGGTGAACATAAAAACAACTGGAGGAGGATGAACTCCTAATGCAGGCAAATCAGTGTTATGAGCACCAATCTGCAGAAGTCATAAAACACTCAACAAAAGAATCATTGTGTCATTCAAAATTTTCTTATGGCTAAACCAGAAGGCCTTCTCAAGATGCATGATGGCTCCACATTGCCCCCTGGCGAACCCCGGGTACCCGCTGGGAGCATGCTAGCTAATAACTATGGGGAACAAAGGCCTCAGATCATCCAACTTGGTCTGTGAGACTGCAGAGATGTTCTGGACCAGGCACCAAGCCATCTGGAAAAATCTCTAGGTTCCACTCCCATTTGTTTGCAGAACCTGAGATAAAGAAGCTATGAATTCAGTAATGAGTTAACTACTTTTAGTCTGTTGAGCTGTCAAGGGCCTTTTTGACTCCTCTTTTTGATGCCCTGTTGGTGGGAAAATGAATTAGTAAGCCCTTTCTTGTGCAATTTGGAGGCATGTATCAAGTCTTGCAAAGAAAGGTGTACCACCTCAAGGAATGTATCCCGAGGAAATAATTAAAGATGTGAGCAAAATACAGCTGAAAGAATGCTCACTGGGGCCGAAAGCTATTAAACAAGGAGCAGGTGAACAGTTAAAGACATGCAAAGACACTTACTAGGGGAAAAGCAGGACACCAAGTGAGTAGAGAATTTGCTTTTGTAAAGCAGGCATCTTTATAGGTGAGTGGAAGAGTTTTATGGACAGACAGGAAGATCTGGGTTCCAGCTGACCAGAGAGAAAGCTCTGTAGTAGAGTCAGTTTGTCGGTCCTCCCTAGACATCAGGGCTGCCTGGAGGAGTTATGAAGCCACTGACTCCCCTCCCTCCTCCCCTGGCCTTGCAATGGTTCCAGGGCGGGGCCCTCACAGTCTGCCTCATTTAATTGTTCCCCAGGTGATGTCAGCATGAAGGCAGAGCTGCCCCTAAACAAGCACCCATTACACTGCAGTTTCTACCTGCTGCTTGGGCGTCTAATTTAAAGGTAGCTCCAGGAATCCAGTCCGCTAATGTTCTGCCTTTTCTTTCCGTTGGGCCTCACACACCCTTGGCATGTGTGCCATCACCACTGAGCTTCCCTACCCCCTACCCCACCCATCCCTATCCCGTACTCAGTTTATGCCCTTCTTTTATACCCCAGAGCATCAGGCGTTTTCAGTGCAACAGGATGCCAGCTACTATGATCTTAATCTGTGTAAATCCTCCCAGAATATTTATCTGCAATACAGGGGATTCATTAGAAGGCTCACTGTGGAAGTTTCTGGTACATATGGAAAATCCATAGCCTCAGAGCAGCCCTCACAGGATCTTATAAATAAACCACCAGAAGATCAGGAAGTAGACATCCATCCACACTGGGATTCCTGGTGGCATACTAGACAAGACCATTAAAACCAATATTTCTTGGACATTCCTAATAGTGTCAACACATTCCATTTTATTTCTGGGTTGAGAGATGGGTGGCAGAGCCTCTTCCAAGCTCTCCAGCCAAATTACAAGGCTTGATCTTTATGGAATTCTAGGCATCCTGGATCAGCTAGGAGGGTGCATTTCTGAATGCTGTCTAAAAAACACATCTCAAATTTCACGTCATTTCCCGAGCGACTCTGGTAGCACATCGGGCTAGGTAGAGCCCACACAGGAGATCAGGTATGGAGCTAAATTTTATAGGCAGCTATGGGGAACCAAGCCTGAAAAGTGGCCAGGTCTTGTCCAGGTACCACCACATCTGTTCATCCAAGGATGCTCTATCTCTCTGCCACCTCCTTCATGGGGCTACAGTTCCTATCTACTGACGTGGGTGGCAACTCCATCAGTACCACACTGGAGGTTTGAAGGTCACTGATCAACTTCTCCATGTGATCTACTTTGATTTTTCACGTTCCATTAAGTCTTTGTCATGTAAGTGTTTGCTGAATTAAAGAAAGGGAAGCCCAGTCAAATGGGTCACTGATTTCTCCTTCCTCGATTCCCATTTTCCAGAAGTTTTGAACTCAAGGTGAACAGATGCTCTCAGTCAGTCGCACAGTGGGGCAGGCGGGCTGCTGTGTGGCTGCCATTCCCCCTGCTGGACTCTTTATACAACCAAACAAGGGCAAAGGCTGCTGGCATGGCTCAGCCACTTGCCACCAAGCCCGGCGACCTGAGCTGGACCCCTAGGACCCACATGGTAGGAGGGAACTGACTCCGGCACTGTCCTCTGGCCTCCTCCACAAGCTCGTGGCATGCACCACCCATCCACAAAGTTAATACATAATAACAACAATAGCACCCTTCTCTCTTTCCGATCCATCGTTGTCACTCAGGCTACCACTGACCTCCTAATTACTGAAGTCACTGTCTTTTCCCACGTCTCTGCCCTGAGAACTCACCGCCTCTACCTTGTGAGACGCTGGTCAGTGGTTTTACGTGCGTGTGTGTGTGCGCACACACACACATGCACGGCCTTCGTGTGCTCCTGGAAGTACGTTTTTTTTGTGAATCCGTCCATTCTGGCCGGTACCCACACAGTGATCCTAATCTCTGCAAGGTGAAACATTCTCTCCTGGAGGGATGAGGGAAGGCGGAGATCCAGAAAGGTAAGAAAATGAAATTCACAAGAAGCAGGAAGTTCAAAAAGTTACAGGATTCACAAAGCCCCTCCCCAAAGGCTAGAAGAGAAGCAAACAGACAGTTGCTGGAGACACGGAGACCCTTCAGTGGAACTGCCCGCAAGCTGTGACACAGCTGTCTTAGACTCAGCCACATCAGCTCACCACGCTGCACCTGGATGGGTCATTCCTTGGTGTAGTATCTGGGATGAGCACACCATTGTTCACGTCTCGTAAGGAAAAAAATCATGTAACGGTGGGTGATCTTGACCTCTCCTATCGTTTCCAGTTGCTTCCTCTGCCCATGGCCACAAGCAGCTCAATCCTACAGATGCATCAAAAGCCAGCGCTGACCCAGTTTCTTTTTTAAAAAATTATTTAATATGCGTATAGTGTTCTGCCTGCATGCATTCCTGCAGACCAGAAGAGGACGCTAGATCTCATTACAGATGGTTGTGAGCCAACATGTGGTTGCTGGGAATTGAACTCAGGACCTCTGCGAGAGCAGCAAATGCTCTTAACCGCTGAGCCATCTCTCTAGCCCCTGGGTCCAGATTCTTAACGCTGACCCAGGCTCTTCTGAAAGCGAAGGGAACGCTGACAGGAAGCAGGATTCGAGGCCACAGTGACGACTGAACAAATACTGGGGACGTGTTGGCTCCTTTCGTTTCCTCACCCACATCTGACAGAGGACCGAGTCCTACCACGGGAAACCCTGGAGTGTTAGGTGAGTCATCTGCTCAGGGTCACCCCGAAACTCTTCATCAGACTCCCAGCTGGCCATCGTCTACAGCTCCTGCCCAAGTCACCCAGTGCTTTCTACTACTGACTGTGACCCCAGCCTGCCAGACGCTCTATTCAGTTCCCTGATGCGGCAGACAAGGACCCAGCTACCCCGTGGGCATTAAGACCCCAGCCTACTCATCCTACCTCCAGCTGCCTAACCAGCACGCCCTTTAACCTTGTTCTGGTCATCCCAATGTCCTCATGTGCCGAAAGGCTTGCCAAAAGATTGCCATGCACTTTCGGGGGGCTGGACCCTGGGTACTATTTGGTCCCTGGGCCAAGTGAAAGTGGTGGGCTTATGGGAGACCATGACTGTCTCTAGGTGCATTGGGAAGGTATGCAGCCATCATTACCCACGTGTGCGAATGCGTGCACACCCCCCCACACACACACACGCCCCCCCCACACACACGCCCTTCTTGTACAGCAGGAGGCATGTCTGTTTTCTAGAGTTCCAGCCACTGACCTTGGGAAGGCAAGAGAAACCATAGCAGTAGCTGGCATCGGTGCCACTCTCTACTTCCCTGACTTGCCCTCATTGCTCCTATTGTCCGTGCAGAGTATCCTACAGTAATCAGATGCAAGGCTACTCAAAGGTGGTGCTAGGCATCAGCCACAGCCCATACTTCTGCTCTCCGATTACTTTCAGATTTCTCAAGAGGTCCCGTGGTTCTCAGGAATCCCTAATTAGATAATAGCTCATTCTTCCATGCGGCTGCATCTTTTTCTTGTTGGTAACATCCTGAGAACACGTCTCCCTGGGAGACTTCAGGTCCAGATCTTTAACAGGTTCTTACTGAGACACTGGGAGCCTCCTCCTCCTTTACCTTCGTCCGGCAGCTTTCTTCCATGCTGGCAGCCTCTGCACCCGGCAGGCGCTTTCCCCCTTATTGCACTTGGCTAGTCGGAGCCCCAGGGACTAGAGGGAACTCCTCAGGAGAGGAAGCCCTAAGCCTACATCCTGTTCTTTTTGGCTGTAACAACATCCACTTCCACTACCCGAGGCAGAGGCTGGCTTTGGGTTATAGTTAAAGCATGCCTTCCTGTCCTGACAACCTCTGTCAAGACGCACAGGTGCCGGCAGAATTGTCCCTAGCATACTTTGGGGAGCACTCCTCCATTTCGCCACCCCGGGAACTGCCGATAACAGATCTTCAGCAAGTTGGCTCCCTGGACCCAAGGGTCACTTGCTTGATAATCACCCAAACTCCACCCAAAATGCCCTTCCTGGCTTTTTTTTTTTGGGGGGGGGGATTCTCTACATAGCCTTGACTGTTCTTGAACTCTCTATGTAGATAAGGTTGGCCTTGAACTCACAGAGATCCTGCTGCCTCTCCCTCCCAAGTTCTGGTATTGAAAAAGTGCCACCATGCCCAGTTTCTGTTCTTGTATAAATGTATACAGTGGCTGGCCAGTGGAGGTGGGGAGTCAGAGGTTTGGCCTGTGTGACGAATGCTAGATAGAAACCAAACATCCCCAATACAGGCCTGAAGTTTCTGCTATTATAGTTTATTGTGCGGTGGGCTGTATCATTGAATAGAATTTTGATAGCTTGGGCTTTGAAATACCACACACATGCACACTCACACACATACACACACACAAAACCACCTCTGGAAGCAGATGATGACTACATTAACGCTTAAGCATCTACTCAGATCACAAAGATTGCTAATTAGAAATGGCACAAAGGAATCGGGCGGTGGTGGCGCACGCCTTTAATCCCAGCACTTGGGAGGCAGAGGCAGGCGGATCTCTGTGAGTTTGAGGCCAGCCTGGTCTACAGAGTGAGTTCCAGGACGGCCAGGGCTCTCTTGGGGTGAGGTTGGAGGGGAGGCACAGAGGTTATTGACAGATAGGATCTCAGACAAGATGTGCAGGGCCTCTCATGAGCAGATGCCATACTGGCTGCTCTTCTGAAGAACCAGGTTTGGCTTCCAGCACACATGCACTCTCTCATAACCTTTTGTAGTGTCAGGGGACCTAAGGCTTCCCTGTGGTCCGGTATGCATGAGGTACACAGACACACATGGCAGGCAAAGCATGCAAGCACATTTAAAAAAATAGATTGTAGTCCGTTCCTGGTAGAATGGGGGTGGCAGCTCTCCCAACTGCCTTATATTTTGAGATAGGTGTCTCCATGAACACAGACCAGCAGTTGGGCTGCACTGCCTGGCCAGCAAGCCCCAGGGGTCCTCTGAGCTCTACCTCCCCAGCCCTGAGACTGCAGGTCCAAGGGGTCGAACCGGGGTCCTCAGGCTTGCACAGCGCACGCCACCGATGGTATCATCTCACCTCCCATCAGCCTCTTATCAGGCGACTGCCACATCATGACGGTGGCAGCTGGCCTGGACCAGCGAGGACCGGTTTGCAGGCAGGGCCTGGCTCCCAGCATGCCTTAGTTCCAGTTACTGCAACTAGATGCGGACCCTCACAGATCTGCTGGAGACACTGGGCATCTCCCGGAAGTTTCTGGAAACTCTCTCTTGACACCTATACAGTGCCTGGTGCTTCAGCCACCAAGTTCTGAAGACTGGGGGCTTCTGGGCAGTCCACGCAGCGCACGGGCATTCTCTGCCCCCTGCTCTGTTCAGTTGATTCAGCATCCTGACCTCTTGGGCCCTCAGCTGGCACTCCAGTCCATTGTTCACAAAAGTGAATCGAGCTACAACATAGGGCTTGAACTGAAGTTAAAACTGTGTGGCTCTAAGGGTCTCCATCCAAGTTTTTCCCAAAAGATTATTCTCCAAGGGAAAAAGAAAACAAAATGTCCAAATCTCAAACGTTTCTCAGTCGCTGTTATCCCACGCCACCCTGTACCCCTTGAGACACAATTTTCAATAGTAAACGGGGCTGAAGTTTGAGGGCATGGCCCAGAGAGGTTGTTTAATTTCTACCACTAAAGACAAACTCGGATTCTTTCAGGCAGTTTCCCCTCAGGCCAGCCCGCTGCTCTATGGGGCCAAACCACTGAAAGAATAAATGAATGCAAAAAATTTGCCTCACAGCATTGAACACTAAGATTTTTTTCCCTACAGATACAAATTCCCAAGCAAACCTAGCCCAAAGATAATCCAAATGAAGGCTGCCTTTATTGGCTTGTTAAGGGCCGGCTGCCTGATTTTCTTTAGGATCTCAATCTGTTTATTCGGGTGATGGTGTGGTACTTTCAGGGCAGTTTTAGAAAAACCAAAGCAAGCCCATGAAACATGGGTCCATTTGTAACGTGCTCCCCTGACATTCCACAAATACTCATGGTGCACCCACCCTGCTGCAGCTCTGAATGGGGGTGTGCTGTGGGGGGACGGAAGGACAGCATGGCTAGGCGGGTAGCCTCCACCTAGTAAGGCGGGACAAAGCGTATGCACAAATGGTAAATGTGACTGAGAGTTAGAGTGGGTGGTGAGATTTGAGACAGACTCTGAATCTAGGTGACCACTCACACAGGTCTGTGCTAGATTCAAAGTACTTTTTTCTTTTATTTCTTATTTCTTTTTTTTATTCCCGGAGCTGAACACTGAACCCAGGGCTTTGAGCTTGCTAGGCAAGCGCTCTACCACTGAGCCAAATCCTCAAACCCACAGTTTTTTCTTTGTTGTCTTTTTTAGGGGGTGCACGTATACACGTGTGCACACACATGCATGCGTGAGGACACACATCTGTGCTTGGAGGGCAGAGGATAGAGATCCTTGGCTGTTGGTAGTTGGGATCTGTCCACTTTTTTTTCTGAGACATTTCTCTCATTAATGGGGTTCACAGAGTAGACCAGGCTGCCTGGCCAGGAGGAATCAGGGACTCCCCCATCTCCTCCCCAGTCTGGGATTACAGCGTGTTATGTTGCCTGCCTTTAAAAAAAACAAAACAAAACAAAACAAAACAAAAAAATTGGTTCTGGGGCTCGAACTCAGGTCTTCATCTGTAAAGCATGACAACACTTTACATATAGACTGAGCTGTCTTCCCAGCCTTAGAAGCAGTATTAGTAAGGAACACTTTGAATAATTAAAAAGATCCATGGTAGGTACTGTTTCCCTAAATGAGGCCATCATTAAAACTGCCGTTGGTGAGGCCAGAGAGATGGCTCAGGGGTTAAAGCGTATTGACTGCTCTCCCAGAGGACTCAGGTTCAATCCCCAGCACCCATATGGCAGGTTGCAACTGTCTGTAACTCCAGGATCTGACACCTTGACACAGTCATGAAGGCAAAACACCAATGTGTGTGTGTGTGTGTGTGTGTGTGTGTGCGTGCACACACACACACATACACAAAATAAGAAAAACTGACATTGGCCTCAGAGGTCAAGATGGTAGAGGCCCTGCTGGGAAGGAGGGCACAGAGGCAGGCCCACCACTAGTGTCCACAAGTTGGGGAAGAGGATGTCCACACACGAGTTATAACTTGAGTTTACCTCGAGCCAACAAGCTGTTGAATACAGTGACCCCCAGCCTAGCAAACAAACCTTGCTGTGACGCAAAAAGACGAGGTCCGAATCTAGAACACCCCAGATTTTCCCTTTCACATAAGATGGGGGTGTAGCGAGCCTGGTCCTTAGTCTCCCCATGCCTGCTTCTATCCCCGTCTCCTAAACACCACAGCTGCTCTTCGGGAGGGCAGTGCCAAGAGGGGGTGGGGTGGCAGACTCCCAAAGTGGGGGCCCTACTTCTTAGGTCTAGGGGTGATGCTGCCTTCAGGGAGGGGTCCGGTGTCCTGCACCGTGGGGCAGGTACAGTGTGCGGCACAGTTCCTGTTAGGATGGCGACGGGAGTCAATCTGCTATCATCCTCACAAATACCACAGTACGATTTGTACTTAGCCCCCCACAGAGAGCTTAATAACATTTCTACTCCTGTTACCTCACATACAAGGGAATTGAGATCCCAGAAATTTCAATTTATCTAAGGCCACACAGCTAGATATGGCGGAGCCAGGATTTTAAATGTTAGATGCTACGTGTTGTGGCCTAAAAATACTCAGAGGAAAATCATTTCCCAATCCTGAATCATGGAAAAAAAATCAAGAGTGGGAAGGAAATGAAATTCATTATGTTGAACTCAGGATGGCTCGTGGGTCACAGCAGAGAAGGAATCCAGGGTCCCGTCTGCTGGAAGTCCCTGTGGGGGCAGAAGGGTGTCCCTACACAGTTGGGGCACAGCAGAACCTGCGCTCTGGATCTAGGCTCCCTTGAATACACAAGCTGGGGGTGGGGGTGGGGTCAGGACAGCTCAGCAGTGACCTTGTGGTTCCCTGTGAGCTGGGGAGGTACCTAATGCTGAGCGGGGAGTTGGAGACCTTTCTGTAGTTGCTGCTCTGGATTCTTTCTTCAGATTTTGTGAGGAAAGTGGTGGCCTGGGACAAGGAGGCCCCTGGGTTTGGCTGCTGCGCAACTGCGTTATGTTTCCCCACAGCAGAGCGGCCACTTGGACACCAACACTCCATGGTGGCCCCAGTCCCGATTCCCTGTTGCTGAACCGGTCAGAAAGGGTCTTCACAATTAGGAAAGAGGTTTCCAAAAACTATCTTTCGTTCTCGTTTGTTCTGGGAAGTGGGAGGACACAGGGTTTCACTATGTAGCCCTGGCTGGCCTAGAACTTGCTATGCAGACTAGTTTGGCCTCACAGAGATCTGCCTGTCACTGCCTCTAGAGTGTTGGGGTTAAGTTCTTTCTCTCTTTCTTCCTTTCTTTCTTTCTTCCTTCCTTTCTTTCTTTCTTTCTTTCTTTCTTTCTTTCTTTCTTTCTTTCTTTCTTTCTTTCTTTCTTTCTTTCTTTAATGCATTTGTGTGTGCGTATCGACACTGGGAGCCAGAAGTCAACTTCAGGTGTCATTTCTCAGGCATTGTCCACAGGAGCCAGAAGAGGGCATTATTCCCCAGGAACTGGAGTGCGTGTGGTTGTAAGCTGCCTGATACTGGTGCTAGGGACAGAAGCAGGTCAGTCACAAGGGCAGCAGGGGCTCTTAACCCGTGAGCCATCTCTCTAGTCCCTCACCTTTTTCTTCCTTTCTTTCTTTTGAGACAAAGTCTCACTTGGCTGAAGCTCACCTAGCAGGCTAGGCTGGCTGGCAGTGAGCTCCAAGGATGCTCTTACCTTCCCTAGCGCTCACCAGGCTTGTGTGCCCGAGGTGAGTGTGGTACATACGAATGCATGTGTGTGCGGCTGTGCTTGGAGGCCAGGGCACTCTATCACCCCAGCTTTAATCCTTAGAGAAGCGGCCTCTCACTGACCCTGGAGTTAGTCCAGAAGCTTCAGCGATCCTGCCCCTGCCATCCCAACCTTCACACCCAACCCAGCTGGGTGCTGGGATCTGAAGTCGGGCCCCTCAACACTTCCCAGCGTTTCTGCGTGTTCTCTGGGGGTGAGGTCAGGTCCTCCTAACCGTGCAGCCAATGCTTGGACCTGCAGAGCTACTGCCTCAACCTAAACTTTACTTCTTAAATGTCCTCAACAACGGCCCACAATCCTGTGTACAGCTCGATGGACTTTTAATATGCACAGATTATGGAGGCACAGCCCAGATCCACGCAACAGGCTGCTTTAGAGTGTGGCTGTAAATTGCGGCAGACGGGAACACACTCTCCTGATAAAGCTGACCCCTGCTGGCACCCGCCCTCGACACACACAGGCTGTACGCAGTTAGCATCCAGCAGTGGCGCTTTCCTTAGGCATGCATTCCCAGGCTCCCATGCAGCCACACACGCCTGACCAAACAGGTTTGGGGGCTTTTCCCTGGAACATTCCCTCCGCTCGCCCCTCCAGTTCCCCCATACAACCACCCCTTGGAGATTCCTCAGTGGCGCGGGCCGTGGGGTCATCTGTAGCGCAGCCTAATGATGGTCTATAGTCAGATTCCTTTAAGATGCCAAGGTAGAAGAGACCCAGGACATATAAACCTTTGGGCGGCTTAGGAGGCAGAGGCAAGGCCCTGGGCCCCTGAGCAACCGGGCAATACCAAAGCCAGAAACTGCCCGAACTGGTTACATTCCAGTAAGATTAACACAAGGCTGGGCCTGCTCCCTCGCCCACCCCTCCTCCCCTCCAAGCCTTGAATAGGATTTTTAACTATTTCCCTCCCACTTGCTGTCCAGCCCCACACACTGACAACGCTCCCTGCTGTTTGCACATTAACCTCCCATTTGCCAGGCAGCTTCTCAGAGGCTGCGGATTAACACCCACCGACCCAGACAATAGTCCCTGGGGAGGGATGCCAGGGGCCCAGACAAAGGCTCCAGACATCGGGCCTAGTCAATCACTACACAGTGACCATCAGGCAAAAGTGCAGGGACTCTTTCAGGACCCCAGACGGGGGCAACAAGAATCAGCCCAGTGGCTCGTTACCGGCTCCAGGCATCTATCTACCGTATGTGGAACTGGGGTGGGGAGCATTGGGAGAGTCTCCCAAACTCAGGTCTGTAGAAACCCAGAACCCTGTCCCAGCCTAACCTGGGAGGTTCTGGCCTAGGAGGAGCAAAAGTCTGGAACACTCAACCCACTCTGCTAGTCTGCTCCCAGGGGATCCAGCAGCAGGGGGCTCTGGCCCCTGCTCTAGAGCTTCCTGTAAAAACAGCTTGTAGACATAAACCCACAGATCAGCGCCTTTCATGCTCTGCCCTTGCATGCAGGCGCATACACGTCCATGAACCAAGAAAGGAGGCAGAGTGTTGGTGGGGAAGGCCTGGCTGCAGGAGAGCTGGCATCTGTGTCTGTGCATCTCCACAGGAGGCTGCTGTGATGGTGTCAGCCAGGTGAGTCACGTTCACTCGCCATCAACAGAGGGTTTGAGCGGACTTCATGGAAGTCTTTAACACCATGCATTGCCCGGTGTCAGAGTGAGGCTCTGGTCCCTCATCGGGTGCCTGGCTCTAGTTTCCACCTGCTGGGGAAAGGCACCTCTTGAATCACCCAGTTCTGTCTGCAGACAGGAGACATCCCACCTCCTACGCTCGGTCAAGATGCTCGGGAGGGAACCGCAAGGAAATCTCAAAGCCCCTATTTCTGTTTTTCCACATACACCTCTGCCTCCCAGTCTAGGCTACGGGGACTTTTCCAAAAGTTTTTTTCTTTCTTTTTTTTTTTTTTTAAACGTTTGTTTTTTTGTTTTTCTGAACCACGTAGTTCCAGTGCCAGATGGTGGGAGTGGGGAGCAAAGTTCAGGGCGGGCGGATGGGACCGCTGGGTAGAGGGTGGGGGTAGAGGTCCACAGTGCAAGCAGAAACCAGATCTCCCGCCCTACGGCAGTTAGGCTGCAAGAAACTTAAGCACAATTAAAAAGCAACAAGCACAATTAATATGGTTTACTCAGGCAAAACTCGTTAAGTGTGGGTTGGGGTGCTCCATTTTACCTTGGCCGGGCAAACTCTTCCTTTAGAGACAGTGCACATTAACTGTAACGAGACTCCAGGGGAATGTGCGCTATGAAACAAGCTTTGAGCCCTCCGGCGAAGGGCAGAGACTCCTGACCTAAAATGGATGCACAGAGGGAGCCAGCTGCGAGCCTGGCAAAACACAGATGCCAAAACCCTGCCCATTAATCCCAGCACTCAGGAGGCAGAGACAGGCAGATCTCTGAGAGTTTGAGGCCAGTGTGTTGAAAACAGACCAAAACAGCATTAAAGAAAAAAAAAAAAAAAAAAAAAAAAAAAGAAAAGAAAGAAAAAGGAAAAGAGAAAAAGAAGACGACAGAAAGAAAACACAGCAACAACAGAAAAACCTTGCCCCTGAGCTAAGGACACCCAACTGGTGAAATCCTGTCTAGCACGCACAAGGCCCTGGCCCCATCCCCAGCACTACCAAACAATGGCAAGGAACTCCTGCTTTGGAAGGCTTCATAAACTAGCCGGCCCATTCATACCGACATCCACCTAAGTGTGAATGAAGCAGACAGAGCTGCCAGGGCCTGGCACACGGCTAAGGTGTCCTGGCTGCAGGGACCATTTGAGCAGGGTTTGTGGCAGCAAGTCTGCAGCATTCTAAATGGAGCTCTGCCTAGCTAGCTGCCCACGCCCAGACGGGATTCCTGCTCTCCCACCTGGTCCAGGCGGGAGCACAGAAACGGGAGCTCCTAAATGCTGCAGGGCCCCGAAGACCCCAGGGTCCCACTCAGACCATGGAGTCTGGCTGAGCTGACTCCTGGCTGTACCCTTCTCTAGTTCCTCTGACCTGCAGTTAACCTTCCTGGTACTCAGTTCCCACATGTGATAATGACATAGGCTCAGCGTGCTTCGGCACTCGCCACCCAAACTGGCAACCTGAGCTCTATGCCCAGGACCCACATGGTAGAAGGAGAAAACCGACCCCCACGAGTTGTCCTATGATCGCCACATGCATGCCATGGTGAGCTCCCTCCTCAGCAGCACCCAAGCGTAGATGAAGATGCTCGTGTTGAGCTCGTGTAGCTCGGTTATAGAGTGCTTGCCTAGAACATACGAGGCTCAGGCTCTATCCCCAGCACTACATGAAGCAGGGTGAGACACACACCTGTAACCCAGGTACAACAGTTTGCGGCCAGCCTGAGCTAGAGGACCTCGCCCACTCCCCCAAAAAGGTTAGTATCATCTGGTTAAGGTTGCGGCAGTTTAACTGAGCAAACATGGGCTTAGACAGGGTAAGCTCTTATAATGGTAATAAAAAGTAGGAAGGGCGTGGGTCTGGGGGAGGCGAGGGTCTGAGGGGAAGGTGTGCTGTCTAGGGCCCTTGCTTCTCTGAGGGCCCAAGGCTAACTGCTCGCCTGTGTGACACGGCCTTTCTCAGCCGCCATCACTAGAGTTCAAGCATTGTCTTCTTGCTCTGAGCAGCCGGGTTTACGCACAAGGTTGGTCTCTCTGTCATTTTCTGCAGTGCTGAGGCCAAGGCTCCGTGCTGACCTTCCAGCATAGGCCAGCCGGCCCAGGACAATGCAAGAATGCCACCGTGATCAAATGACCCACGTCAGACCCCTGCTCACAGTGCGCAGGGCCCACTTCTGGATTTGGAGCGGCAGGGACGACATTTTGGTGAAACAGGACAGCACTCTGACCTGGTGCCAAAGTCTCCATGGTAACCACCGCCAACATCTACTTTTTATTCACACAGTAAGCCAGAGGTCTGCCACACAATGAATAATTACAAACCAAGTAGTCCAGGGGGTTTCCCATCTTCGGAGACATGGACAAACACCCGACATTCCCACTCAATGTGACATGAGCTCTGAGTGAATTGTTCAGTGTCACCCCACACTGTCCCCATACCCGGCCTTATTTTACAGATATGGGTCGTCCAGGATGAAACACGCTTTGGTCGGGAGTGACAAGGGTCTAATTTTAGGCCTCCTGAGACAGCGCAGGGCCCTTACCTCCCCACACCCAGCCTTGTGCCTACGGTGGGCAATGGGGGGGGGGGTCACGTGCTCTGCATTTCTGGGCTTCAGAATCATGAAGCCCTTCGGTTTCCTTGAGATGTCAGCCACTGGTGGCTGCAGCCGGCCCTCGGGGCTACAAGGATGGGTCTCACTCAGGAGGTTTCTTAGGAAAGTCCAAATAGGAATGGGCAGGGTTCCCAGGGCAGGGATATGCTGGTGATGGGCACTGCTGGAAGCTGCCCATTTACATGGATGACACTCTTTACCTAAAGACATTTCTAGATTCTTCTTTGGAACTGGGCTCTAGAGAACATTTGCTCCACCACCTACACGGCTCTTACACGGAGCTTTTCCCTCCCCTGTTCGCCTCTATCCTGCTATCCTCTCCTGGGAGCCAGGGATTTTTGGAGGGGGCCACTGAGGGGTCGGTCACATTGAGTTTGGGTCGGGAAGCAGCAGAACACTGCTCATTTTGTGTAGCAATCACAACTAGAAGCATAGGTTCCTGCTGCCGCCGCCAGCGTAGGAGCAGGGACCCTCAGGTGAAAACTACGGGAATCCAGAGGCTCCAGCTGCTGTGGGGAGGGAGGAGAGGAGGCCACACTCAGACCCTTTTCTGTGTGCCCAACTCCTTCTAGCCCTTTCTCCCCCTCAGCACCCCACTCCTCACAATGCGCCGCCTACAACGGGCATGTGAGTGATACTTTCGGAAGAGAAGCATCTAGACATGGACCAACTGCAGCCCGAGGGTGAATGAGGAATGCCTGCTGGTCTAAGGAGCACGAGGAAGGAAGATGCTGATTATATTTTTCTGAACCAGATGTTGGACTCTGGAGTGACCCCAAAGATGTAGTTTCTGGTAGGAAGCTTTTAGCTGAACCTCATGTCTGTCACAGCCTGCTGGTGATCCCTCTCAGAGCCGAGAAAGGTAGCAGGCTGAGCTCTGAGCTGACTCCCAGACCCAGAACCTCCTCAGTCCTTCTTGCTGGCGGCCAGCGGCTAGGAGAGGCTTTTGTGGTAATTAACATGTATTAAGCACCTATGGTTTGCAGCCTCTCCTGTGTCCATTAAAAAGCAGAGAGTTTTTATTCCTTCCTCACAAGCTTCTCTTTGTGCACGGTGGAAATGAGTGCCGATTATCATCCAGACACAATAAAATCCGGATACAGGTCATTAAACAGGGCAATGACCTACCCACTTGGTACGCTGACCTGTTCTTGCTTATTCCAAAACATTATTTAGACAGCAAGATAAATGGGTTAATTTTTCTTTCCACTCCTAAATCATTACATTAGTTAGAAAGGAGAAGAAAGGAAAAGTAACGCAAACATTCCGGCAGGAATTAGGACCCTGCTCCCTTTACTCCAGGCTGCTTTCTCTCTGACCCCCATGGCTCTGGGCTACCGTTTTCAGCATCTGGCCACTAACAAACTGCTTAGAAACAGCTGTTAACCACTTCTGTATCGCCCGCCCATTTGCTCAGCCTGTAACTAAGCATCCCCTACAGACCTTAGTCTCTCCTTTTCTTTATTTAAGTTGTACCCCCGAAGTCATTTAGTGTTCTTGCGGGGGTGGAGGGGGAACGGGGGACGGGCAGGCACTGATGAGACTGGCCAGAGCTTTTAACACATGGGCAGAACATGAATTGCAACAGGAAGTGAGCATGGCCTATTAAAAGCTGCACCACTGGGCTAGGTATAGTTAAGAGATCGCCGCTGATTTCTCTTTAAAAGGGCCACATTATCAATTGTTGTGTGTGGTGGGGTAGACGGTTTGGGTGGGGGAGCCTTCTAACTTTAGGTAGGTGTCACAAGTATCTTCCCATGGTGGTTGCTGGCATCTCTCCCAAACGCAGCCACATTGTGTTAGTAGTTTGAAAGCAACCACAACAAGAGCGTTTCCGACAAGGAAGCTGGCAAAGAGGAATCAGGGCATCCTCTTCTACCATAAGACTTGGTGGTAAAGCACACACCAGAACCTCTCAGCTTGTCAATCACCCCTGCCTTCTCTTCCTGTCATTAGTAAAAGATACATTTACTGACCACACAGCCTAGTGGTAAGATCTCAGACCCTGGAAGCTTGTAACTTATTTATCTCATGGACACAAGAGGCCTGAAGGGGGCATCAGATCTCCTGGATCTAACTGGAGTTATAGGCAATTGTGAACAGCCCAATGCAGATGCTGGGAACCGAACTTGAGTCCTCTGGAAGATCAGCAAGTGTTTCTAACTGCTAAACCACCTCTCCAGCTCTAGAGTCCATCCCTCCTATGAAATGCAAACTTGTGCGCACCCTGAAGGGACAGTGGCCTCCTGCACTGTGCCCGGCTCTGTCTTCACATCTGCAAACCCTCTCAGTCTTTATGACAGAGTGGACATGGAAGCGTTATCAGCATCTTCAAAGATACAGAAAAGGGAGCGTGCGGGGACCACTCCTGGTCACAACTGGGAATTGCTGTTTGCAGATACAGAACCAAGCCTGCACCCCTAAGAGTCTATAGGATTTCTCTCTCACAAAAGGATGGAAATCCAAGTTCAAACCTCAAGAGCAAATGGATTTTATGGAGGCTTTGTACCAGAAAGGGTTCTTTTTTTTTTTAATTATTTAACTTTATATGCAATGGTATGAAGGTGTCAGATCCCCTGGAACCAGAGCTACAGCTGTGTGCTGACACATGGCTGCTGGAATTGAACCTGGGTCCTCTGGAAGAGCAGTCAGTGCTTTCAATCACTGAGCATCTCTCCAAGAAAGGGTGCTTGGAGGTGACAAAAGGTATTTGGGTTCTGAGGATAGCTCAAGAGACAATAAAAGCAGCTGAAGGCCTGGCATGGTGGTGCACGCCTTTAGTCCCAGCACTCGGGGGGAGGTAGAGGCAGGTGGATCTCTGAGTCCGGGCCAACCTGCTCTACAGAGCTAGTTCAGAACAGCCAGAGGTAAGTAGAGAAACTCTTAAAAAAAAAAAAAAAAAAAAAAAAAGCAGCCGAGTAGAGGCGAGGTCAGCTAGAGTGGGCATACAGCCACCCCTCATCGAGTCGTCCTCACCTAGCCTTCCTCCACAGGGGCATAGGAGAAACGGCCTTACATCCTCACAGCAGAACTACAGAAAGACCCATCCCTTAGTCCACCAAGGCGGGCTACTGCCATGGCAGGCCCCAAGGTCTCACCTCTCACCCTTGCAATAGCAAACAAAGAATGAGGCCTGCCCACATACTGCAGGGCCAGGGAGGGGGAGACACTAGGGGGTGGCTGGGGAGGTAGAGGGTGACTGTGGAAGACAATGGACCTTTGGTGTCCATTCATTCCCAGGTACACCCACGGACATGCACACACATCCCTGAGAAACTTTCGCCTTCAGCCTTCAGGGACGCAGCCTGTAAGAGCCAGTAACAGATGCTCTCAAACAGCCATACCCCGCCAGCAGTCAGACGCGAGGCCGGGCCTTTCCTTCTGATACTTGAGAAAGACTTGAATTCACTTCCCCTTTCCCTACTTTCTTTGGATTTGCTTCTCGGGGAATGAATCAAGTCAGTCAACAAGTATTTATGTAGCGCCCACGTATCGCAGAGGCGGGGAAGGGGAGCCAGGGGCTGCTGGAAGAAGCCCAGGCCAGCTCTCACTGAGACAGTTAAAGGAAATGTCTGTCCGCAGGCCAGGTCTGAACAGGGGCCGCAAAGAGCCGACAGCCACCCTGGGTGGGTTTATTCTGGATCAACCTCTGGTTTCTGGCTGAGCTGCCTCTGTTATCGGAAAGGCCAGTGTGGGCGGATCAGCTGTGTCTGTCACATTTTTGGAGAAAGACAAGCACAACAACACTAGCGATCTTAGTAGTTGGAGGAATGGAGGCTGGCTGAGAGTCTCCTCTCCTGATCCCCAAAGTGTGGGGGGGGGGGGATGGGGAAAGGACTTCCAGAACAATCAAAATCAGCTAAGCAAATGTTGTCAGATGTTCACCATTTTCTCCTCTGCAGATGTAAATGCTCAGCCGCTGGCGGGGAGAGGCTAGGAAATTCCAGGGTCCATGGAAACAGCCTCTGCAGGTCCTGACCCTCTCACACTTAGAAACTGGGTTACCTGGCTTTATGGCCCATTGCTCACAGCGTGTGCCATCAACCTGAGCATCTCTCAAGTGGTTAAGGGCCACTGGCTGCTCTTCCAGAGGACCCAGGTCCAATTCTCAGCACCCACATGACAACTCCTAACTGCCTGTAACTGTAGTCCCAGGGAATCTGACGGTCTCGTCTACCCTCTGAGGGCCAAGGGTGCACATAGTAAATGCGCAGACATACACCTGCAGTCAAAACAGCCCACACATAGACAGACAGACAGACAGACTCGGGAGGGGTGGAGTGTGGAGCTCCAACCTACAGTCCCTTGTAATGAAGCATGGCCAGGTAGCCAAGAGGTGTCCCCATTAGCAGAAGAGGTTGACGGGGCACATCTGGGTACACCCGTCTTGCCCATCGTTGGGAAGAAGTTAATGGGCTCCCTGTATCTTCGATTCACAAAAAGCCTAATGATCTGAAAACGGGACCGGGAAGGGCCTGGTCATCATACTTTGTTGCCATTGGTTTTCAAACTGCTTTGTTTTGTTTGAGGTAGGGTCCTGGAGCGTCCCATGTAGACCGGCTGGCCTGGAACTCACAGAGCTCCGCCTGCCTGTGCCTCCCGGGGCTGGGATCAAAGGAGTGCTTGTTTTAGAGACAGGCTTTCACATAGCCCAGGCTGGCCTTGAGCTACTGGCCCTCGTCTCCATCCTCAAGTGACTGCACGTGCACACACTCATGCCCTAGTACACATGTGGAGGCCAGAGGGCAACTCTGTCGAGTTAGTTCATCCTCAGGTCACCGTGCCTGCTTAGCGGGCACCTTCACCCGCCCAGCCAGCCGCCCCTCCGGCGTGGGCTAACAGAACCAAACACTGCTCACCACACAGCTGCCTTTCACGTCTACGCTATGGACGCGAGCTTTCTTAAAGCCCCAAGGGATGTTTGGATAACCTGCATGGTTACAGTTAGGATCTCAGCATCTGGGGACGTCACCGCAAACCCTCCACATGTGAATATGGTGATTTTAATAACAAATAACACATTCGGAGGTTGGGGATAAGTATGCTGGCAGAGGGAGCCACCGAAGATGTTCATTTGCATGTTCACAAAGGAATCGAATCCAGCTGCAGCATTCA
The DNA here is from genome assembly GCF_943737965.1 of Phodopus roborovskii. Classification (NCBI taxonomy): domain Eukaryota; kingdom Metazoa; phylum Chordata; class Mammalia; order Rodentia; family Cricetidae; genus Phodopus; species Phodopus roborovskii. The sequence goes on along the minus strand of NW_026126571.1, from coordinate 9,690,942 downwards.
AGCCTAACTCTGTGGGGCCACAGGACACATGGACATGCTCTACATTTAAAGCTTATTTTTAAACCCTCAAAATTTTGGCAAAAAAAAAAAAAAACCAAAAACCTCAAATTCTACTGCTGGAAGAATGGGTTTGATTGTTCTGTGAATCCTAAAACAGTGTGAATAGGAAAAAAGTTCATGTAGATAGATTTTGCAAATTAAATAAAAAATGTCTACATCGATTCGAAGCAAAGTTTCTCAAAACTACTCACCTGGGGGCAGGACCCTCTCCCACCCGAACAGGAAGAGATTTGGGGATTTAAGGACCAGGCTCTAGCATAGCTTCCTGACGCTTTCTTGTTTCCTAGACTTGTTCCAGCATTTGAAATAAAAAGGGAAAACTGTGTTCATAAACTCACTGGGTTGCTAACACGTCCGTCTATAATCCAAACACTGGGAGGCTGAGGTAGGAGGCAACCTGTGGTCAACAGAGACACTGTCTCAAAACACAAAGCAAAAAGCAAGGGGGGTTGAAGAGATGGTTCAGCAGTTAAGAGCACCTCCAGAGGTCCTGAGTTTGATTCCCAGCAACCCCACGATGCCCCACACCATCTGTAATGAGATCTGATGCCTTCTTCTGATGAGGTGGCTCACACCTGTAATCCCAGTTCACAAAGGGCAGAGGCAGACTGATCTCTGAGTTCAAGGCTAGTCTGGTCTACAAAATGAGACAGTGCTTCAGAAAACAGGACTTCAGGCTGGAGAGGTAGCTTGTTGGCCGTGCCTGCAAAGGACCCAGGTTTGAGTCCCAGCACCTACACGATAGCTTCCAACCGTCCAGTCCCAGTGGGCTCAGCAGTCTTTTTGGCTTCTGTGGGAACATATGTGGTTCACTGACACACACGAACGCAAAACACCTCATTACACAAATGTGAAGACGATGACGACGACGACAGACCGAACTTCTGAGATGGCCTTATATGAATGGCTCTCCTTATGTATATGTACAATAGACATCAGTGGAAACATTGGCCAACATAATCATAACATGCTATGTACTAGTTTGGGCATTTCTGTTAGCCTGGTAAACTCGAATTCTGCTCCAGTTTTCTTTCTGACAAATAGCACAACCGAGAGCAAATCGGGAGGAAAGGGATCACTTCCGCCTACACTTCCAGGCCACGGCCCACTGCTGAAGGAGAGCAGGGCGGGAGCTCAAGGCAGGCACCTGAAGCAGAAACCACGGAAGAATACTGCATGTCCGCCCGCTCCCTGGCTCTCTTAGGCGCATGCTCAGCAAGTTTCCCTGTACAGCTCAGGGCCTTCTATTGCGGAAATGGCTCTGTGCCTGGTGCTTTGGCCCTCCTATATCTACCAAGACAATCCAGACAATGCCCACAGAGCAGCCTGAGGGTGATGGTTACCCACTCAAAGAGGCTTTTCCGGTGGTTCTACAGATTGACAGCTGCCACTAACTAGGCCAGTTTCTCCATCCATCAGCACCGATGAAGTCTTCTGAGTATACTTGCTCAAACATTGCTAAAGACAGAAGGGGCCTCTGGTATGGGTACCAACTCAGTAGGGGAATTAAACGGGACATGGAAATTATGATGGCTTCTTTCAGTTTTGAAGGAAAAAGCCACCAAACGCTCCTGCTGGAGTAGAACGTGTGTAATGAAACCTGTTTGTGACTCAGCACCTTCTACCAAGTAAGATGCTGGCCAACCTCTTGAGGGGGTTCCATGTGTCAGATAATGACCAGACAGCATGATTTCGTGAGATAAGGGGAAATTTTTCACGAGTTACATGCTTGGGAACCCCGAGGATTGTAGCTCTGCCAGGGTCCTTGACTCATGTGTTAGTAATAAATGCCGGGGGTGCCCTTATCAAAGAGACTACTTCCTCTGCCTCAGCCTTCAACATTTAGATGAGGAAGTCAGGGGAGCCCAGGTCTACACAACAGCGGTTGCTACACCAGGTCCACCCTACATTCAGGTCTAGTGAGACGACGGGGTGAGTCCTCTGTGTGCCCGTCTGGAGTATTGGGTAAGGTGGTGTGTGTGCCTCCTATGTGCTGGTCCCAGCATCAAAGATGGTGTGCGGCCTCTCCAATGTTCCCGCCCTCCAACAAGCTTGCCTTTTTATTATTTGTTTGTTTATTTTTGAGGCAGGGAGGTCCTCATTATGTGGCTCTAGCTGTCCAGATACTCACTATGCAGAATAGGCTGGCCTCAATCTCCTCGAGATCTGCCCGTCTCTGCCTCCCGAGTGCTGGGATTAAAGGTGAGAGCCACCGTGCCCAGCTCTTGCCTTTACAAACACAACAGACCATTGTGATCTAATTGAGTTTTTTCCTCTGAGGGCGGCTCAAGTCTCCACTAAGCCTGAAAGCTTGGGAAACACTGGAAGCTGAGACACTGCACACACCCACGCCTTGAGCGCTCTCGCATGGTGAGACATCCATTTCAGTCTTCTGCCGGTGCAGGACTACGCCGCCGGGAGCTCTGCCACATCTGGAGGCCAGACCCGTGCTACCGCCTGCAGCAATAAATAACACTGTGGCATCTGTGGCACTAACTCTGCCCTGTGTGCCATCCAAGCTGGAGCCGATAGTCGGAAGAAACAGCAGCTTGCCATTAGGATGATGATCTCCCTCCCAATACCACCTCAAGGCCTCCTGCCTGGGGCAGAGGAAGGGGCGTTGACTTTTGCTGGTGGCTTCCACTTGACCACACCCTTTCAGGGGATGGAAGTTCATTGGTCCATTTTAAAGAGACCCTTGGGCCTCATGGTATAACTCAAAATCCACCGTATGGCCATTGTCTAGCCTACCTGAAGCCTGTTTAGGCAACGAACACCCTTCCCCACACGGAAGAGGGGATGCTGTGATGCCTGGCATAGAAACCGCCTTCCGTCCGGCACTGCCTCCCAGAAGAGAAGCTCCTGGTGCCCCTGCCTGTACGCCAGTGATCGACCATAGCCAGCCTGCCCATGGGAACCTGAGCCTGAAGCCAGTTGCCTGCATTGGTGTCTCCAGATCGGATTTCCAGTGTTCTAGGACAGTAAGGTGTGTGTGCCTGGGACTTTGGAGAGCAGCCACCAGTGCCTGGCATGTGTCTCTGCTCCCCTCCCCCTCCCCTTCCGCTCTATGGGGACACTAAGTACATCTTTGTGGGCAGCAATACCTCCTTTTGCTGCAATACTGTCCTAGGTGAAGTCACCCTCTGCAGCTTCTGACTGATGATTTTTTTCTCCTTTTTCATCGTATATTTCTCCTGGGAGCCAGCGAGTCCAGTCCTGCTCCCCGGCTGTTAGATGCCAGCCCCTCCACGGTGCCGGCTTTCTTCTAGCAAGAGAGAAGACTACAGTGCCGAGCATGCTACTTTGCCTTTTCTCTTCGCTCATTCCCCAGGGATCTGCTAGTTCGTGACTTCCTGACTCCTGGACCCAATCACCACCCTCACTGGATGTCCCTAAAGCATCTCAACCACTTCTGACCATTTCCTCAGGACCCTGATCCTTCACAGCCTCCCCTACTCGCAGCAATGGCTCCTTACTTCCTGCGACTCCAGGGGTATTCCTGACTTTTTCTCTTGTACCCTAAGTTATCTTCCCTCAAGCCCTGTAGCTCTCTCTCCCTTCAAAACAGATCCATGATCTGACTCTTCCCATCCCATTTCTATTTTACACGTCCGGTTTCTACCACCGCATCCTTTTTTTCTGATTGCACCCTCCCCGGTGCCGCCCCTGAAGCCCATCTACTCTGCTTCTCAACCTGCCCGGCGCGAGGCCACCCTCAGGATGTTTCTGCTTTTCCTGGGGTGCCTTTCTGCCACTGCTCTTTATTTAAAAATCACTTTCAACAAGGCCTTTAATAAACATCCATTAAATGAATGAACAGGTGAACTGAGGCATTTCCCTGAACCCTCACTGATGACTGGGACACCACAATTTGCATTGTGAGTTCTGGGGGGGGGTGGTGCTCCTCCCACCTCTAGAGGGCGCCGTTCACATTATGGTCCCTGATCTGCAGCAACGTCTCTCAAAGCTCGATTAACAAGTCTGAAGAAACACATGCAACACAAAACATGTATTTGGCTTCTTAGGGCGCTCCTGGTATGTGAGGAGCAATACAACATCTATCTAGTCACTCAATAGGTGCAGCCAATAGGGCCTCAGCTTTCACCAAGAACTGCATCTTTCTTGCCTTTCAGATTGCCACCCCTGTGCCTTGAGCTTTCCTCTGACCAGGTAGCTGCTTTCGCTCACGCTCCAGCCTGTCCCTCCTGGGCCTCTTCTCTCTCTCTGTCTCCCCCACCCCACCCCCGTTTTTGGAGACAGGGTTTCTCTGTGGCTTTGGAGGCTGTCCTGGAACTAGCTCTGTAGACAGGCTGGTCTCGAACTCACAGAGATCCTCCTGCCTCTGCCTCCCAAGTGCTGGGATTAAAGGCGTGCGCCACCACCACCTGGCTATTTCAGCCCCAGATAATTTCAAAACCCTGAGAACTCTGGGAATTATGTATAGACACAACTTTCTCATGCAGAGCTGCTGGACACGCCCCCAGCTCCTAGATACGGAGGCGGCGGGCACTACGCCATATGAGGCTCTTCATGGATAAGGTACCAAAATAACCCTGTAGCAACTCCAAACAAGGCCCAGAAGCCCCTGACCACCTTCCTTACTAACAAAGTCCCCTCACCCATCTACAGGCTATAGTGAGTACTCTTCCCTACAGCCTCTGGGTTGATGACCTGATATTCCAGGTGACCTTAAACACTTAAGGTTCTAAAGGGCTGTAACACCTATGTGATAGGTTCTTTTTTATGTTCATGCTCAGGTCCCAGGGCCACGTGCACTCTGGGTAAGTGCTCGACCACTGAGCTGTATACACTCCAAGACTAGACTGGGGGCAGGCTAAGAGTCTCACTCTGTAGACTACCCTGGGTTTGAACTTGCAGTAATTCCCTCTTCTTCTGCTTCCTAAGTGCTGGGATTACAAGCATGTGTCACCATGCCCAGTTCTAGAATTAACATTTCAGACCGCAGGACAACTGAGTATTAATAAACTGTGTGTGTGTGTGTGGGGGGGGTGACCAGAAGTGAATTAACACTAACTTGGAATGCTAGCAGAGTGAGAAGAGCCTTGGCTAGAGGACAATTTAGCAGTTACTCACTGCTGACACCTTCTCTGCAGATGGGTGGGTTAGCCCCGCTGTGACAGAACTGTAATCCAAATGAGGAAAGGCAGGAAAAACATGCCCTTTCGTTTAAGACCGTTGAAATTGCAGACCGTGAGGAAAGTCTGAGTAAAACAGCCTCATCTAACAACAGGGAGGCAGAAATGAGGGGAGGCTGGGGTCTCGGAGTGGTGGGGGGTTGGGGGGGGGAGGAGACTTCTTGAATGAGCCAGAGAATGAAGTTCGAAAAGAGGAGAAATGGAACACATCGCCCACTGCCGGTCTGGAGCAGAGATGGCTGCTAGCAGGTGGGAAATGCCCTCAGGATGGCACTCAAGCAATCCACCACAAATATCCGCCTTCTCCCAGGACGGGGAGGGAGGACCCAACAGGCCCCGGTGACTGAGCCTCAGAGCAAAGACCGAGGGACCCACGGGGACCCACCCTCGGTCAGGGTGGAGGGGAAGTTTAGCTGACAGAGCCTAGGCTGTGTACACGGGGTCGCCACAGATGAAGTGTGAATGTGTGCGTTTGTGTGTATTACATACGTGTCTGGGCATGCACGCCTATGAGGCCGGAGCAGGACATCTGGTGTCTTCTGTATCCTCTACTCTGTGGCATTGAGAACTGGAAGCTCACCGGATAGGCTGGTGGCTAGTCAGTGATCTTTCCGAATTCACCTGTCTTGGTCCCCAATGCTGGTGTTCCAGGCGGGTGTGGCCTGGGTTTTGAGCGGGTGCCGGGAACCCAGCCTCACAGTTCAAGTGTTTTTGCCCACTGAATCACTCTCCAGCTTCAGGAGGGGTTGGATTCTTAAGCACAATGTGTCTACATGTGAAAAAGTACAGAGAGACCCCAGACTTCATCTAAGTGGCGTCCGTGTCGCTGGCCCCAGGTGAAGCCGGGAAAAGCTGGCCATGACGTTGCCAGCCTCATGGTCCAGGGGAAGAAGGATGTGAACAGAAATGAGGTAAGTACGGGGCTTGAGAAAGAAAGACCTTCTGAGTGACATCTGTAACTCCCTCCCTTCTGGGGCCTTGCAGGAAATACGCTTCAGTTTTAACTTGGGCCCAGGTGGAAGAAATTCCCATTGCCTTCTTATGAGTGTCCTAGACTTAGAGATGTTTTCACAGCAGGCAGGGCACAGGGCAGTTCTAAAAGGAATATTCACTGAGCAACAAGAGCAGGCTATTCCTGGACTCGTGCAGATATCCAGGTCCTACGAGAGTACAAATAACAGTGTCTTAACAGACTTTACTTACGACACTAAAAATAAGTGGTGGCTACATTCAAATTATTATTATTTTTAAGTTCTAAACCAATACACCAAAAATATACCTGGAGCCTAAATTATCTCACATGAACAAGGGCTGCATAAAAACACATCCAGTTCTCTGGGCCAAAGAGTGGAAGGAAACCCCGCCCCCCCACTCCCATCCCCGTTCCTTCCAATCCTTTCCTGTAGACTCCATCTGTAAGTCAATCAGCGAACTTCTATAGAGTTCCACCCTGGAGAAGGCTCTGGAGCCAGACAAAGCATTCTAAGAGTCAAGCCAGGCAGCAGTCACTTCCAACTTTGTTTTCCTAACTGGGAGAAAAAGCCAAAAGTCCTGTGCTCCCAAACCCCGGCTGGGTAAAACAAAATGTTGCAAAGGAAGACAAGCCCTTTTAAAGGGTGACCTTGGGTGTGCCTTTCCCAATCAAGTTAAATGTCACTGCTCTGAGAACTGGTACGTTCTGATTTCCTGATTTTGCAGAATTCCAAAGCTAGCAGAACAAATTCAAACACTCCAGCTTCCTTCCCTTCTCCATTTCCTCAAAAACAAAAACAAAAGACACAGATTTCACATATCCACTAAGAGCCAACTTGCCCCAAAAGTTATCACTGGCTTTTACTGTTACTGTGGTCTAGGAAGAAGAATCTCTCCCTCCCTTCCGCCTCTCCCCACACTTGCAAGGTTCTCCTTTTCTGGTACTGACAGGCACTGAGCTGTGTCCTACACGACTTAGACTAGAATCACTATTTGCCGAATGTCACTGTCATTGTCTGGGGGTGTTCTGCAGGCATCTCAGATGGCAACTGTAAGGGCTCAGGAGGGAGACGTCCACATCACACCCTTGATGACCTCTGGCCTCAGCACTGCACCTTCTGGGACAGTAAGTCCACGGCAAGAACTTCCATCCTCTGCTGCCTCTGGAACCTCTAGGAGAAAGGGACCATCCCAGGGCTACTAACACGTGTGGCTGCTGCGTACTTAAGATGATGTAACACTTGTATACACATCCAGATCTTCCTAGGAAGGGCTCAGCAGGCAAGTGTCAGAAAGAGACCGCGAGGAATTAGGCAGAGTGATAGCTCGGGGCACTGGATGCCTTCCTCTGCCTTCTATGTGAATGTACTGGTGTGCCGTTGAGCTCTCATAAGGAATAGGGACATTGGTAGTGTTTCTGTAACTGGGGATGCAGGGGGGGGGGGCCTGAGAGGACAGAAACTCAGACAGACTTGGTCTGTGCCTCAGCAACATCCAAGCCTACTGTAGGGAGAAAGATGTAGAACGGAACCAATCCCATAGCGTTCTGACAGGCTGGCTGCATGGAGTTACTGCTGAGGTGACACTTGACAGGGACAGATCTGCGGGTGGAGCTGGTCTCACACAAGCCTGTTCACACAGGCTGCTGTTTGCTTGCTTTGTAGAGCTAGATATCCAACCCAGAGCCTCACATAATGCTAGGCAAACACTACCATTGAGCTACACGACCTCCAGCACTGACAGCCACTTAAAAATAATTATCTGATTGCCATGCCGAGAGAGAGTGTGTAAAAGGCTGCTTTTATTTTTCTCTTCTGATGCTGTGATAAAAGCATTAATCAAAAGGAACTTAGGGTCAGGTCGTGGTGGTGCTCGCCTTTAATCCCAGCACTTGGGAGGCAGAGGCAGGCGGATCTCTGTGTGTTGAGTTCTGGGACAGCCAGGACTACACAGAGAAACCCTGTCTTCAAAAAGCAAAAGGGTCAGGAAGGAAAGGGTACACTCCATCACTGAGGGAAGCTGAGGCTGGGACTGAAGCAGAGGCCATGGAAGGCAGTGGCCACAGCCCTGGGCCCTTCCTCCCACATGGACCATTAATCACGAGACTGTCCCACCGACATTCCCACAGTCCAGTCTGACGAAACAGTTCTTAAATCGAAGTTACCCCTTCCCAGTTGTGTCTAGCTAACAGAAACGAACTGGCAGAGGGTGGGCAGATGTTGGACCCCTTTCCTCTTTGGACTCAACTGTCAGATTGAGGTTCCCCATGTGGTGATGCATGTGGGCTCTGCCCATATACTTGGGGACCCCTTATGGTACCCATACTCTTTTCTCAGCTGCTGTGAGGTCCTCACACCCTGATGTGGCCACAGACAGACAGACAGGCAGCATCCTTCTCTATGCCCTGGGCATATTGCAGACCAGTTTTTGTTGTTGTTGTTTTGTTTGTTCATTTGTTTTTTTTTTTTTTTTTTTTTTTTTTTTTTGAGCCAGGGTCTCTCTATGTAACAGCCCTGGCTGTCCTGGAACTCACTGAGGTTCACCTGTCTCTGTTTCTGGGGTGCTGGGATTAAAGATGTGCACCTACCACTCCTGATTTGTCCCCTATGAAAGCGCCACAGTGCCCCAGTATGGAGGCAGGATTGGGCCCAGGTTCTTCTTTCACACACTGATTTTTCTCACTGATCTTCCTAGAACAGCGCTGGGTGGTAAAAATTTAACATGAGTACAGGCATAAACTGAAATTTCCTCTACCAGCCACCTTCACTGAGGTCCAACTCCATGTGAGGCGCACCAGGGAAGATGCTGGCTCTGGGTGGCCAGAGTCAGTGACAGAATCCTGCAATGCAAGCGTCCACACCCAAGCTGAGGCTGGAGAGCCCCCTCCTCTGGCTTCGGGTATGGAAGATACTGGTTCTGAGTTGGCATCTCCTCCCCTTCCTCTCAAACCCCTCACAGGACTCAAAGGGTGAAACTGGGCAATTTATGTGTTGCCCGTTCTTCCACGCTAGCTTAGGGTAGGATGTGTCTAGTCTCTAAGCCCTCACTTGCTGCCCCGTGCTGGAACTCTCCCGGGAACACAGCTGGGAGCTCAGCAGCATTACTTAGGTCTCTGCCTGAACTAAGACAGGCGGAGAGACTTCCCTCCTGTTGACCCCGGAGGCCGGGAGCTGTCCAGGGCGGAAGTGTCTCTCATCTGGAATGCCACCACCTGCCCCGGCCTGCCTGCTCATCTGCCCCTGTCAGCCCAAGCTCTTAGCATTTTTTCATCCCCATGCCATCACCCCTGCGTTGGCGAATAAGGACGCAGGTATGTGAGAAATCTGGGAACCTGTGTGCTCTCCTCTGTGTCCCATGCTCCTGTCCCTCCCCACCCTGCACACCCTGTACCCCATGTCTCACCCCCTCCCTGTCTCAGCATTATCTTTCACTTTGTCCCCTGCCCCCCCATGTTTACACAGCTGCAGAATGAGGGGATGAAGCTTCTCCCCTTGGTAAGCCCAGGGTTAAATGCACGTGTGTTTCCGGCTCCCCGCTACTCAGGCAGTGGGAATGCTACCCAGGGACACAACCTCCTGTAAATGGACCACGCGCTGCTAATGGCACTTTCTAGGGACGGGAAAGCATATTGAGCCACTTACTGTGCATGACCCTATGGAGGAGGCTGGCACAGATTTTCCCGTAGCCCAAAGAGGGGGCTGCTGCCCCACACACGAAGCCTCGGTGAAACAAGTGACAGCCATAGAGACAGTCACACTGCAGACCTCAGGGTCACCAAAGTTGCAGCCAGAAAGCAGTTAGAACCTGGAATCCGAGACTCGGGTGGTCAAGTGTTGTGGGCACATAGCCAAACTGTCCAGGAGTTCCTGGAGTGAGTATCTGGGGTTCCTGGAGTATCTGGGGTGTCCGCAGTCCCATAAAGTATTCTAAATGGCCATTTCTGGGTCCACAACACAGAGCAGATACAAAAAAACAAGCCATACAGTTCTAGAAAGTACGACCTTAGCCATTCGGGTCCTCTGATGGAGAGAGTTAAAGGAAGAAGCTGAGACACTGCCCTAAGGTCTCAAGAACACGGCAGAGCACATGCTGGAATGCCTTGATGCTGTGGCTGCCAATGGGATTTGGATTTGGTCATCTCAGTCACTGCAAATGTTCCTGAAATCCCTCTTCAAAAACAAAACACAAAAACCCAAAACTTATTTATTTGTGTATTGCATGTATGTGCATTGGTGTTTTACCTGCATGTGTGTCTGTGTGAGGGTGTTGGATGCTCTGGAACAGGAGTTACAGACAGTAGTGAGGATACATGCCTGTAGTGTTGACACTGGGGAGGCTGAGGCAGGAGAATTGCTAAAAGGCAAGTATCAGCCTGCCAGGGCACCACAGTAAGACCCTGAGTCAAATAAACAGACAGACAATCAAATGTTATGGGTCCCTAGGGATGCACTGACGGAGTAAGTAAGCAGGACCCTGACCCAGGCCAGAGACCCCTCTACAGAAGAATGTGTGCAGGGGTCCGTGACAGACCCAAATCAAAGAATGGAGTCAGGAAAGCTCTGCTTCAGGCAGGGTGCTACAGGGCAACACAGGGCCACCGGCAGGCACCGGGCTGAGCTAATTACTCCCCTGGGGGGGGGGGGTTGCTAAAGTCATCTTGCCCTGACCTATATAGTTGCTAGGCAGCCATGTTTTCCTGATGTCATCTCCAAAGGAAGCATGACTAACACCTGGCTGGTGGAGCATACCACAGGTGGAAGGCCTAGTGGCCTCTTGGTCACGAAACGGAGGAAGCATCATGGCCCATGGCCACATCACAAGGCCTATATTAATGGCACAGAACCCTCCTCCCTCCTGCCTTGACCCTTTGATGCCCAAAGGATGACAGAAACCAACTCATCCCTTGGGTGTGTTCCACCTTGTGGGACAAGGAAAAGAAAGGCCAGGGAGAGAGGAACAGAATCTATAATCAAAGTAAACCTAGGGGGCGGGGCGGGGCGGGGGTGGGGCGTTGGGCTAATGTTGCTGTGTTATTTCTACTTGGTATGTACCTAGCCTTAAACTAAAGGCAAACGAAAACAACTCTGACAGCCATTTCCTCGCCTTCTCTCCCCATCCAATAGGCACCAGTGGTTAACAGTATGGTGGCAACAGGTGGGTCAGAGGTCAGCCCTTCAGCCAGGGCTGGTTTCCATGGAGATGAGTCCTATTCATGGCGCACACAGAGCCTCTTCACAGCCACTTACACACAATTGAGCTATTACCGGGAGCCCAGGAGAGCTGTGTCTGGACCACAGTGCACTAGACAGGGCAGCGTTTAATGGAGCTGATTAAATGGTAGTCAGGGAATTACCCAGAGCAGGATTTAGGAATACCCTTCAGAAACAAGTTAAATCCCCAAGTCTCACCTCCCCCCAAAACTCCCTTGGACAGTGTCCACAGCCAGTGTCCCCTGTGTAGGACAGTGCCAGTGTCTGCACGCTACAGCGTATTTATTTCAGCTTCTTCCCAAATGCCTAAGGCTGAGAGGACAAACCCAGTCTGAGACCCTGCACGTTGACTGTCCTGCCTTTTAGCATCTTTACCCTGTCCTCAGAGCTGTGCGGTTTGTTTATTACGTACTTGTGCTGACTGTGACTGGGATAAGAGTCTAGTTGCTCACCTTTAGGCAGACGCAGGAGGATCTCTGTGAGTTCGAGGCCAGCCTGGTTTACAGAGCAAATTCAGGACAGTCAGGGTTCTTACACAGAGAAACCCTTGCGGGGTGGGGCGGGGTAGGGCGGGGTGGGGTTGTCTAGATATATAGCCCAGGCAGAACTCAAACTACTGAGCTTCAAGGCCCTTGTTATCTCTGTCTCCCCAGTAGCTGGGACTGCAGGCAGGTAGTATTATACCGGCTTACTGTGGTATTATTATTAACCAGAGAGGTATCAGCTCAAAGCTGAGGATATAATAGAGCTCAGTTGATACAGTGCTTGCTTTAACAGCATATAAATGAGACATGATAGTGCAGGAGTAATCCCAGCATTCAGAGGGAAGAGGCAGGAAGATCACAAGTTCAAGGTTAGCCTTGGCTACAGGGGGAGTTTGAGAGCAGCCTAGGTAACCGGAGACAGCCTTACAGAAAATAGTGTTCTAGTTTCATTTCTGTTATTGTGATACCATATCCTGGAAGGGGTGTGTGTGAATGAATGAATTTAGGAGAAGAAAAAGGAATTTAGCCCAGCTTACAATTCTAGGCTATCGTCCACCATTATGGAAAAAATCTAGACAGAAGCTTCAAACAGCTAGCCACACAACAGGCACAACCAAAACATTAGAGAAACAAATGCATGCACTTGCTTGCTTGCTTGCGCCTCGGTAATGATGCCACCCACAGTGGACTGGGTCGTCTCATCAGTTACTTAAGACAACCCCTCACAGATATGCCCGCAAGGCCAGCCCAATGTAGGCAATTCCTCATGAGACTTTTTCCCCAGGTGACTCTGGGTTGTGTCAAGTTGACAGGGCTAACCATCACAGATAAACAACTCAAAGATTTACAAGTTAAGGAGGTGATGATCTACTTCAGGCATAAGATAAATTCTGTGGATGGACGATGTGGCTTCTCAAGGGAGGGGATGCGTAGGTGTTTGCTTGGGGTTCTTGAAACAATGTGGGAACCCCTCAAAAGATGTGTTGTCACATGGACTTTGCAGGGTTCTATCAACAGCACCACCGCCTTTACACATCGGAGTAGAACAAGGAAGGTGAAATGCCTTGTTAAAAGATGATTCTCCAACACAGAAAAGTGTACATGGGTGTGAAATGAGAAACAATCCCTATCTCCCTCAGTAACTGGATGGATGGATGGATGGATAGACAAGCATGACTTCATCCACACACTACTAAGTAATGAGGAACCACAGCTTTGGCAGCCACATGGACAGATGTCAAACACATTTTCCTGAATGAAGGAAGCCAGGCTCCCAAGGCTGCACTGATATAAACCCCTTAGATGTCTTCTGGGAAAGCCCAAATGATAGGGATAAAGGTCAGATCAGTGCCTGCCAGAATTCAGGACTGGCAGTTCTCAACCTGTGATTCACAGCCCCTTTGGGGATGGATTATCAGATATCCTGTGTATCAGATATTTACATTACGATTCACAACATAGCCAAGTTACAGTTATGAAGTAGCAATGAAACAATTTTATGGTGTGTGTGTGTGGGGGGGGATCGGCACAGCATGAGGAAATGTACTAAATGGTCTCGGATAAGAAGGCTGAGAACCACTGTTTTTAAATACATACTACTGTATATTTTGAAGCTGAGTGTAATGGAGCATGCCTTTAAATTCCTTGGGATTAAATAACCTGGGAGGCAGAGGCAGGCAGATCTCTGTGAGTCTGAGGCCAGTTTGGTCTACATAGTGAGTTCTAAGACAACCAGAGCTTCATAGTGAGGCTCTGACTCAAAACTAAACCAAACGAAACTAAAACAAAACCGAAACTCTAAAAGCAAACAACTGTTGTATAATTTGGTAAGACTCCAAAAGTGAATTTTATGATATGTTTTTGTGTGTGTGTATGTGTGTGTTCGTGCATGTTTGTGAGTGCACATATGTATAAGGATGTGTACGCATGTTCATGCATGTTTTTTAAGGCCTGAGGTCAACTTCAGGTGCTGTCCATCTTGTTTTTGAAACAAGGTTTTTCACTGGCCTAGAGCTCACCAAAGAGGCTAGGTACGGCTGACCCCACCTCCCCAACACAGGCATTACAAGTGTGTGAGACATCACTTGTAATGCCTGTCTTAAAAACAAAACACAATAAAACAAAACAAAAACCAAATTGGTCTCAAGGCACTGAACTCTGACTTTCATGACTTCAAGGCAAGCATTTTATTGATATTTCATATCTCCTCAGCCTCTATGAATCATTGGGGGAGGTGTAAAACAGGGTTTCTCTGTAGCTTTGGAGCATGTCCTAGAACTTGCTCTTGTAGACCAGGCTGGCCTCGAACTCACAGAGACCCTCCTGACTCTGCCTCCCGATTGCTGGGACTAAAGGCGTGGGCCACCACAGCCCAGCTAGGAATCATTTATAAATGCTTTAACTTGAGCTCTTCAAAGAACACGGAGGAAATAGTGATGAGACTTCAGGCTGGGATAAAACAGACATCATCTGCCGTGTGCCCCAAGCATCAGCTGCCACCCCGTGAAGCAACTCTGGACTGCTCTCTTCAGCCAGGCAACGGTAAAAAGGAATATTAAAAACGAAAAGAATGAGGTGCTGATGCACACAAACACTCACTCTAATGTCTGCCAAGGCTGGGTAGATGACACCAGGACCTGCAGTTCTGAAGCTTTCTGCTAAGTATGCTACGTGAAGGTTTGCCTTAACGAGAGAAAACAGCAGAAAGGGCGGGCCGATAGGAAGGCTCGAAAGCAAATGGCACTTGCTGTACAAGCCTGACAGCCTGTGTTCAATCCCTGGAGCCCACATGCAGTGAAGGGTAGAACAGATCCCACAAAGTTGGTCTCTGACTGCCACACTGGTGCCGTGGCACACACCCGTCTAACTGTGAACTGTGTGCGCGCACACACACACACGCACACACACACACACTATAATAATAAGTGTAAAGCGTTAGCAGAAAGGACAGTGTGAACCCAGCAGTTAGGATCAAGGGCTGACACCCCTGCGTTGGACTGTAGAGAACACATTCGCCATGCAGAGGGGTCCACACAGCCTCCCAGGAGCTCTCAGACATATAAGGAGCAGGCAGAGATGGCCGGTCTCACCGGGAGACTCAGGTCCCTTTTGTGTGCAGTGTCCAGAAGATCATCAGACCTGAAGAAGTGTACAATCAGTATTTGATAAGCAAGAAGTGCCTGAGGGCAGAAACGCGTAGAAAAATGGACTAGAGAGAAATGGAGAATAAATACACGGGGAAGATCTATACAGACTGTCCATCTAGGCCGAGCATCAAAAGATTTAAAATAGCATCAATGGCTGGAGACAAACAGCTCCGCGTTTGCGCACCTGTCTGGATGCTTGAGGCTCTGGGTTCCACACCCAGTAGAACACAGCAAACAAACAAACAAGCAAATAGGGCTAGTGGAGTGGGTCTTAGTTGATTCCTGTTGCCATGATAAAGACCATCCATGAGGGAAGGAAGGGTAGGAACTCGCTCCGTGGACCTGGAGCAGAGGCCACGGGACAACCCTGCTGGCCCGTTTGGTAGTCATGACTTGCTTGCTCAGACTACTTTTTCTTTGTAAATAACCCAGGACCACCTGCCTATAGGCCAGTCTGACTGAGTCATCTTCTCAACCGAGGTTCCTTCTCAGATGACTCTAGCTTGTGTCAAGTGGACATAAAAGTAAACCGCACAGTGACAAATGGCACTTGCCATCAAGCCTGATGACCAGAGATCCATCCATTCCAGGAATACCTACGATGGAAGGAAAAACTCACTCCCACAACTAAGTCCTCCTAACGCCCATACATGCGCGCGAGCACACACACACACACACACACACACACACACACACACACACACACACAAAATAAATAGAAGCGTGTTTGGATAGATAAATAAATAATCTCCTCCAAAGACAGAAGGTAATTAGAGATAAAAATTAATGGGTGAGGCCAGCTCTCCAAGTTGCCTGCTGATGGTGGCAGGGTGCTGCTAATAAAATTCTGAGAGTCTATAAAGAAGATTCCAAGTCTGAGCTTGATCTATTGGCACACATCTTTAATCCCAGCACTAAAAAGGCAGAAGCAGGCAGGTACCTGTGGGTTCAAGGCCGGCCAGGGCTACATAGTGAGATACTGTCTCAAAAAAAAAGAGGAAGGAAGGAAGGAAGGAAGGAAGGAAGGAAGGAAGGAAGGAAGAAAAGAAAAAGGTTTTGAGAAAACTCATCAATGTGATGGTCATAAGTGACAGCCCACATTTCCCGTTATAGGATGACAGAAGCTATTCTCAACACTATTTATTAGCTTTAGCTCACTGAATGTGAATGAAAAGTAACAGGTGAGGTCTACTATGAGTCCCAATTTATGGATAAGGAAACTGGAGTACAAGGACACTCTGTCTAGCCCACAGCAGGATTTGAACTGCCCTTGACTGGAGTCCTCACAGCTAACACCGACACGTCTCTAGGAAAATTATAAAGACACAGAGGTGAAGGTTAGCAGAGGTGGATTCTAGTGCACAGCTTTCCACTGTTCAGGTGAATGCGAACACGGAAGCCGCATGTGGCTGAACCGGCAGCACATGCATGAACGGACAGAAACATCAGGAGAGTTAACCATGTGCGTGCCCAACAAGGAGGCTGCCTCATGGCTGACGTTTTCCGTGAGCACTCTGGTCTGGAACACACCATTCCTGAAAATGTGGAGGAGAATTAGGCTGCACATATTCAAAACATTGACCAGAGGCCATCGGTGAGGACAGAGGACTGCTGCAGGGAGGGAGGGAGGACTCACAGGGAGGGAGGACTGCCGCAGGGAGGGAGGACTCACAGGGACGGGAGGGAGGACTCACAGGGAGGGAGGACTGCCGCAGGGAGGGAGGACTCACAGGGACGGGAGGGAGGACTAACAGGGACGGGGAGGACTCACAGGGAGGGAGGGAGGACTGCCGCAGGGAGGGGGAGGACTGCCGCAGGGAGGGAGAGGAGAGAGGAAACTTGAAGACATGCTCTGGGCTGCTGTGCCACTGCAGCTGTTCAAACAGACCCCAGACTGCAAATTGTTGGGCCAGATAACCCTGAGATCTCAGCTCAAGATTAATTACTCTCAGATGCAAACAACTGCTCCTCGGGCCTCCTGGAAGGACATGGGAGGGAGGAAGCACACTTCTAACTTAGAGAAGAACCGCCAACAAGGTACTTGAGGGCACCGGAGACATGCTTGGGTGCTGGGTCAATGCACCCCCACCCATCCCCAGCAAGAGACTTCCCTTGCAGGGTGCTCCTGCTGGCTAGCTCAGCAACTCCTATCTGCGAGGTCGCTACAGATGTTTCATAGGGTCCTCCACGCACCCCGTACCATTTCCGGGAACATTTCTATGGTCTTTCCCCCGTCAGCATCAATTCTGGGGGGACCAAAACGCAAGGGATCTGCCCAAGTGCAGGCTGAGTATTTTCAAAGCTTTGGACATGTGTTCCTTCATGAAAGATGGGGCAGTAAATTAAACAGTGATATACAACAGCCACCCCCCCAGGCTTTCCCCTTGGCGACGCTGTATGCAGAAGAGAAACAGACACTTGGACCTTTTAGTCTGATTGTTTTTTGTTTTCTTTTATGGACTTCTAATCAGACTGGCTGTTCCTAGTAAAGGGCTGCCCACAAAAAAATAGTGCCATGTGGGGGTAAAAGAGGAATAGGTTTCCCACAGTTGTCCTGAAAACAGAGAGCCTCATCCCGCCCCTTGCAAAGACATCTGGCCACAGGACAGAGCATTAAGATGTCCCTAGTTACACATTTGATGAGCCCAAGCCTGGGACGCTATCTAGGGTAACGATTCTCAAATGCTTGACACAGGACTGGAGAGGCTTGCTGTGCGTAAGAGCTGAGTTTGAACCCTCAGAACCCGTGTAAGTTGGGTGTGACTGCTCATGTCCACGCCGCAGGATGGGACGTAGAGACAACAGCATCCATGAAGATCACGGGCCAGCTAGGAGAGTACTCAGTAAACAAGAGACCTTGTCTCAAACCTGCAAAGGAGAGCAGGGACCCCCAAGGATGTCTTTTGACCTCCACACATGGTACCTGGCATGGTCATGCAAGGGAGGAGAGGAGACAGAGGCGGCGTGGGGTGGGGGCAGGCACAGAGAGGAAATGCTTTATTTATACATGCTTGCACTATTTATGGAAATAAAATACCAGAAAGACTGTCGTTTCTAAAAACGGGAACTGCTAGCTAGGTGAATCTTTTGGACACCATGAAGGAAGCAGGTCGTCAGCTAAGCCTCGACGAGAAGCAGCCAGTGTTCAAAAGGGCAGAGAACTAAGCATATGGTGCAGGACAGAGCTAGTGGTGGGTGTCAGCATCCCTGAGTGACATTAAAAACCTCCAACTTCCCTCAAAGGAAGCTCAAGTAAGACCAGGTAATATTCCATCTACTGTCCCTCCTTCCCCTGGAGGTCGTGAAAATTCTCAGGCTTTTCATTCATGAGCAACATCTAGCTACATATAAATGCGTATGCCCACGCTCACATTTCTTCTTCCTGCCCTGCCGCACTTTTTCTATGCAGTGTTGAGAGATGATCTTACTATGCAGTCCAGGCTGCTGACTGCAACTCGCTAGAGCCAGGCAGGACTTAAACTCAAGATAGACTCTTGTCTGTTTCTTCAGTGCTTGGGATTACAGGAATATCCTAGATCAGGGATTCATGGGTGTTTTACAAACCCTCTTCAAGTGGCCCCCCAAAAGGTAGGTAGGTAGATAGATAGGCTCGATTTCTTCCCTTTTAAAAACTCGTTTATCATTCTCGTTCTTGGGGTGGGTGGGGGCGCACAGAGCAGGTGTGTGGAGGTCAGAGGGACAGCTTTGTGAAACCACCTTCACTGGGTTTTAAGTCCTCAAACTTCCATAGCAGGTGCTTAACTTGCTGAGCCATCACAGAGTGCGCGCGCACGCGCTTGTGGAAGGGCGCTGGGATGGGGGTGTGTGACATAACGACCTCAGAAGCTGGTCCACCTCCCCTTGCTCCTCTCCATGCCAATCACAAACGCCTATCTTTGTGAACTCCTTGAAGATACCTCAGGGGCCTCATGCCATGTCGGGCGCCAGCGCTCGCTTTCCAGGTCTCTCAAAGAGTCCCCATCTGTGATGGACGGGCCTTATCATTTCTGCATCTCGGCTCCTCAGAGACCTCCAGACTGCTGGGAGCCGCTCGGCCATTATTTGTTGAGTGAAAAACAAATAGCAGAATACCACAAAAAAAAAATTTATAAATGAAAATTCAAATATTTACTTGGAAACCTGTCCATAAAGACGGGCTCACAGAGGGCAAAGCACATATATAATGGGTGAGAGCTAGGTGTGGTGGCACACACTTCTAATCCCAGAGCTCAGGAGGATCTGGAATTGGAGACCAGCCTGGGCTATGCATATCTCACAGCAAATCCCAACTCACAAACAAAGGATGGGAAATAAGACCAGTGGCTTATGACTAAATGGCTGAAACAAAGACCCAGAGGTAAGCTTTTACTACTGTCCGTTACTCGGGGATGGGGTGGCTCCTCCCTTTTGCCATTGTTCCAATCTTCTTTTGGGAATGAAATTAGAAAGAGTGTAAGTGTGTGTCCCCTCTTGGAAGACCTTTCCCTTCTGTGTGTAAGAGGGATGCCCATAAAACAGCTTAGTGTAAAAGCGCTTGCTGTCAAGCCTGACCATCTGAGTTTGACCCTCAGGACACACATGGTGGGAGAACTGTCATCTGCACTTCACATGTACACATGTGAGCACGCACGCACGCACACACACACACACGACCCTGCTAAGCTCTCACCCCAGCATGCTGCAAGCATTCTGAAATTTGTGTGGATCAGGAAATCCACAGTAAAGCCAGAAGCAAGTGGTCTAGAAGCCGACAGAAGAACAGGTCAGACCAGCACAGCCTGGGGCGGAAGCGCTGTGTGTGTGACTGCACGGACACATGGCAAAGTCTCCCTAGCACTAACAACACTCTCGATAAGCAGACAAGCAGCCACACATGGTGGGGACGAGGCTGCTATCTGTGGGGGGGGGAGGGGGGGTGATCTGCACAAGGCCATAACCTTCCTAAGCACTGCCTAAGAAATGAGACCCTGCGCTCATTCTGTGTCCGGTGAGGATGCTTAGACAAGGTCACCAAGAAAGTGGAGAGAGTAGAGGTCAGAAGTGGCTCATTGACAGATCACTTACGACTCAAGCTCAGTACCCAGTTCTGGCTTCTGTGGGCACCTGAACTTGCATGCACATACACATACAAATAATTTTAAAATGTCATTTTTTCCTAAGTAAAGCAAACACACACACACACACACATATTTATTTGTGGGGGGTTACATAGAAAGGGAACGGCAAGAAGAAAGAAAGGGAGAAAGGGAGAAAGGGAGAAAGGGAGAAAGGGAGAAAGGAAGGAAGGAAGGAAAGAAGGAAGAAAGAAAGAAAGAAAGAAAGAAAGAAAGAAAGAAAGAAAGAAAGAAAGAAAGAAATATATCCGAGCACCGGTACTGTAGCCTAGACTTAAAGTCCACAAACCATGACCCATAGGGTTAAGGAGTGCAATGGAGAATGACCAGGCCATAGGATCAAGTGACTAGCAAGGGACCGAAGGGAGAGGGGGCCCAGACAATGGTACCCGGAGGAGATTCTGCAGTTACAGACTTCCCTTAAAATCTGTTAGGGACAGATGCACAGAGTACAGCACAGCTGGTGGTTTCGACCCAGCTTATAGGCGTTGTCTTTAAGAACGATTCCTCCCAGATGCCTTGTCCTGTTTACGGTTAGTGGGAAATAGAATCTGAAGGACACACATGAGCAGCAGCCTTCCTGGAGTGATCATTATTTCTAGGCCTCTGCAGCAGCAAAGCTAGAAAAAACTCGCTTTCTCATATATTTATATATAATGCTTATACCCATCCTTTCGTTTTCTCAGTCAGAACTTCAAGATTCTATGATGAGTTTCAAACCTTCCTTCCAGCTTGAGAAATCATTCTTTTCTGTAACACCAGCAAAATCACTTACGCCACTCAAAATGCATACAACAGCACAGGGTGCCACTTAATACCTCATCGACAATTCGGCTCATGGAAACACTTTAAGGGGTTGGGGGGCGTCTTTTAATTCTTATTCTCCATCCCACTAGGGAGACACAGACTCCTGTGTTTGTACAAGTAGGATTGGCATGGGTCACTGGTTTCCAGCCTGACTCAGTCCTTGGGAACTTTCAGTGGAGCTGTGACATCCTGCCTTCTCTTTGCTTGCCCCACCCCAGAGCAAACTGGAGCAGAGATCAGTCACAACAGACACCTGACTTGGTGCTCTGTTCCTTGCAAAGCTAAATGCCTCCCACAGAACTACAGACAGACATATGGACCAGTGTTGCTCTCCAGAGGGAACCCAGAGCAGGCCTCCATTTTTACACAGGCAATGTTCAAACCTTGCCATAACTCCCTCACAGGTGACTGGCCAGAATCTATGGGGCGAGAATCTAGCGTTCCACACACTGTCTGCCTCTGTCTCTGTGTGTTTTCAGTTCTGATAACTGAACCCATGGCATTGAGCCTACTAAGCAAGCATGTTACCACTGACTGAACTACATCCCTAGCCCTCGTCCCCTTTTGAGATAGGGTGCCAATAAGTTGCCCAGGCTGGTCTTGAATTCATGATTTCCTTCCTTCTCAGCCTCAAGTGTCTGAGATTATAGACACTTACCACAATATTCTGTCAAAATTCTTTCTAAAAATAGGTTTTTTTTTTTTTTTTTTTGGTCACGTGTATATGTGTGGTGTGCATACATGTGGCGGTCAGAGGTTAACTCCAGGTGTTTTCCTGCTCTGCCTTACATACCAAGGCACCGTCTATCAGCGAAACCCAGAGCTAGTCTAGCTGGCTAGCGTGTTTCCGCCATCCCTTGTCTATGCCTCCTGTGATACAGGACTGCATGCCCTCACCCAGCTCTTCTGGAGGTTCTGTATGAACTCTGGTTCTCCCTTTACCCACTGAGCCATCCCCTAACCCCTAAAAATGACTTTTGAAGACAAAATCCTTTCTAGTTAATTTCTTTCCCTTGGCTTTTTCAAGACAGCTTTTTCCTGTGCAGCTGTCCTGAAACTTGCTTTGTTAACCAGGGAGGCCATGAACTCAGAGATCTGCCTATCTACCTGCCTCTGCCTCCCAAGTGCTGGAACTAAAAGTGTACACCACCACGCCCAGTCCAGCCTTTTCTAAAAAATGAGACAGGCAGGATCTTACTACATAGACCAGGCTGACTTCAAACTCAAAGATTCATTTGCTTCTGCCTCCAAAGTGCTGGGAATTAAAGGCCTGCACCACATCTGGCCCGTAAATTTTTTAAAATGCAATTATTTTAAATGTTATTTTTAGGACTGGTGAATGATACTTGCCTGGCAATTATACAGCCCTGAGTTTTATCCTCTGAACTCACGTCAAAATGTCAAGTATGTATGTTTGCAAGCCCGGCACTGCTAAGGCGGAGACAGGAGAATCCCTGGAGCTCGACAGCCTGACAGCCACGCCCCTGGGTCTCAAAGCCGTGAATAGTGTTGCTGAGGGTGACACCAGACAGAGCTTACCTCTGGGCTACACACACACACACACACACACACACACACACACACACACACACACACGCAGGCACGCACACACTTACACATACATGCACACACGCGCACACACGCACACTCATCCCACACACACGCACATGTACACTCACCCCCACACACGCACGCACACACACATGCATGCACGCGCACACATGCACACTCACCCCCCACACTCACACACCCCACACACACTTAAACACGCGTGCACGCACACACACTCACACGCATGCATGTGCACTCACCCCCACATGCACACACACTCACACGCGTGCACACCCCCCCACACCCACATGCACACTTGTGCAAGCACATTATTTTTAGCTGTAAAACTAATGGGATAACATCTCTGTATAAAATTCTGCACACGTAATTTCAAAATGCAAAGCAAATAACTAGCCATGCTAATGTTCTATTATCTAGACTGAAGACATTCCCTATCACCTAAAACTTCTTACCTTCTCTCACCTTCCTTCCTTTCTTTCCTGCTCCCCCCCCCCTTAAGAAATAAAGTAGCCTGGATACAGCTGGAGTCCTCAGCTTTAGCCACCCTTTCCCCCATAGTGCCCAGATGTAATTACTGTCTCCAGGGTACTGTTTGTCAGGTCTCTACCTGTTCCTATAATTACAATTGCATTACCCACGAACCGTGCACAGACTCCAACAGAGTGTCTTCCTCGCCCCTTCCCCTTGAACAGCTAGCTCCAAATGCACAAGAAAGCTGTGGAACACCGTGGACTTGAAGTAGTCTCTCCATGGTTAGCATGCACCCTAATTTCCTTTTCACCCCCTCTGTCTGTCTCTATGTATAGCCACACATATTTCTGTCTTGTCTAAATCAACTGTAGATGCTGTCACCAATAAGTACATCACCTTGAATGCCCAGCCTCCATCTTCCAAGCACACGTGATTCTCCTGCAGGACTCACTGCCATTTTCGCTCCCTTGGGAGGTCTGTTTTGAGTTGTGAGTTGCATCTGGGACCCTGTATGAAATCCCAGCACTGAGCTACACACCCAGCCCGAGGTGGGGTGGGTGTCCTGAGGCATTTGTGAGCCACATCATATTTTATGCATCCTTTCACAGTTCTTTCCAACCAGCATTCAACTCTGTTTATGTGTAGACCTGGTTGATTCTGCTATGTGTCTGCATGTGTGTATCGATTATATTGTGATTATATTGATGAGCAGGCAATCGACAAGGGACGCTCTTGTTCATGTCCTTTGTGTATAGGACTTGCTGGGGCTAAGATACGCATACATACTACCCGCTGCCAAATCATTCTTCTCAGCAATGATCCTATTGAAGACTCGTTTACTAGCCTTGCAAACATCTGTTTCATCTCAAGCTTCGGTGTTTGCAATCCTGCTGTTTTCCTTTGTATTTGTATGGCCCTATTTCTGTTTTACTTTTTATAATTTTTTCATGTGCATGAGAATTTTCTGTGTACCACACATGTGCCTGACACCTGAGGAAGGCAGAAAAGGGCATTAGACCCCTGAGATTAGCGTTACAGAGGTTATGGACAGCTGTGCTGATGCTAGGAATTGAGCCTGGAACCTTTGCAAGAGCAGCCTGTGCCCTTAACCCCTAACCGTCTCTTCCGCCTGACTTTTCTTTTTTAACAGAAACTCTCGATGGAGCATCTTATGTCACTATTAAGGTCCTCTTTCACAAGAGGACACTCCCTGCATGAACTATCCTTTCTCAGGTGTCCGGGTGATGTTTAATTCTGCCCTGCCAGCCACTCCTCATACGATGGTAAGGGCTTGTTTTCTAGCATCTCCCCCTAAGCTCTAGAGGCGGGGGACCTTATCTCAGTCTACTTAAAACCACGGAAGGTATGCAGCAGCTGTTAGAGGGGAAATGCATCCGTGCACACCGGTGTGTGTGTGTGCTAACAAAGTTGAGCCGATTAATTTCACAACATACATGTATTCCATGAGCAAAACAAGGCATGGGACATGTCTGTGGGCTAGAATGCTTGTTCTTGTGTTTCTTTGCTTTGCACTGAAGCAACTCACTGCTGGCTAACAGGGATTTGTTTGGAATCCATGGTTTCCGAAAATCCTAAGCACAGTGGGACATGGGGTCTCCAGACGGCTAGGGAGGGGGCTGTCAGATCTTCACGGGCAACGGAAATGGGCAAATTGCATTTTGCACAGTCACATAACTCCCAGACAGAAGTTGACTATTATTTCCACAGCAGTCGAGTCCTTCGGAGTGGAGGAGGGGCTGATCAAGGTGCCTGGAGCCAGGGTCCAGGCAAGGCTGGGCTGGGCTGGGTGGACCAAGGCTGGCTTATTCTGAGAACCTCCTTTCATCCCTTCTGAATAAAATCTGCATTCACTTTCTGGGAGAAGGGCAGGTCTCCACTAACAACCCTGAGTGTAGTGGACTCTGTGCCCTCAAAGCCAAGCTCCTCGAGGAAGCTGAGCCCAGGCCAGCGTTAGTCTAAGAAGAGAAAGAGGGATTGTCCCTTTTGCAAAGCTCAACATCTCATTCTCTTCGAGGCCTCAAAACCCTAATTTGACCACAAAAACCTGGCCTCTGGTGTTTCTGTTATGAGTATCGGATTCCTTCAGCTGAACTTGGCTGTTCACTGCCTGAACAAATTACATTAACAATACAGAGAAATGTATACAGGGCCTTAAAAACACTGCTGAGCAGGGACCAAAACAAAGACGGCTGTATCCTAGCAACAAACCTCACCTCCCTCCCCCCCCCCCAGGAAGGCTGTGGGCTCTGCCAGGGATTGTAAGCCATTGAGCGCCTCTCTTCTCTGCAAACAATTAGGGACAGAGAAGTCACAATTACAGATGGGATTTACAGCCAAAGGGGCAATCTATAAATCACAGAGCTCCCACCCCCAGCCATTCCCGGCCAGATAATCAGAGCCAGATGTTCACCACAGCTGCTTCAACGTGGGTACACTGTTGGCCAACCTGACCACACTCCTGCTCTGAGCCAAACAGTCCAGCCAAGTCAGAGGGGGCCTCTGCACCCTGGAGCCTGCCCAACTGTAGGAAAGGTTGGGGCATGTGGGAACTGTTTGCTGGAGCAATCATGGAGGTACAGGCTCCTTTCTGGTGAGGACCTGTGGCTTGCAAGCTCCTGCAAACCTGTGATGGTGGTGATCATGGCAACCAGCTGCAGCCGCGTCTTCAGCATCTCTTGCAAGGGGCTGGATGAAACCTTCTGAAGGCATGGCTATTGATGAATGCTCTTCGATTGTTCACCCAATTTGGGGCTGTGGAAATGGATCGCTCTTGTGCATGAGGACCTGAGTTTGGATCCTCAGTATCCACATAAAGGGAGGGCATGTTAGTGCACATGTGGGAATTCCAGCACTAGGAAAGTGGAGGTCTTCACCCTTGGAGCCTGCTGGCTAGCAAGTCTAGCCAATGAGCTCCAGGTTTGGAGACAGACCTTGCCTCAAAAGAAAAGGCAGGAATCCATTGAAGACACTTGATGACAACCTCTGACCTACACACACACACACACACACACACACACACACACACACACACTATACATACATGATCACAAATGAAATTAAAAATAAAAGTTATTTACCCAATTCATATATGAAGAAGATTACTCTCAGAGAAGCCAAGGGTATTCTAGAATGACTCACTGCTGGTAAGCGGCAGGAAAACAACTCAATGTGTGCTTGACTTTGCTACCCCACCCCCCAACAACCTTATTCAGTAGGAGAAGAATGGAGAGATGGGCTTTGCAAATTTGTCTCTGGACCATGAAAATGAAGAGGCTCGCCACTGTCTTACTTCTCCACAGATGACTGTTTCAGCGCCCTGTTGCATTTATTTATTCGCTTGTTTATGTAGTGTGAGTGACATGAACCCATCTGGAGTGCATGTGGGGGCCAGAGGACAAGTTTATTTTACTTTTATTTTTTTATTTTTTTGACATAGGGTTTCACTGTGTAACTCTTATCTGTCCTGGAATTTACTCTCCTGATGAGCCACCTTGCCAGCCAGCATTTGATGACCTAGGGCCATGGAATTGCAAGTTCCAAGTGTGGTCATAGCTAAATTATTCAGGTGTGGCCAGGGATTTTTATTCACAGACCTGTTTAATACAATTTTCTTCATTTTAATTTCCTAAAATATAATACACACAAACACACACGCTCTCATACACACACATGTGTGCGCACACCCACACCCACACAAACATACATACATACATACATACATATCCCCTTTTAATTTTAAGGGATGAGGCTCAGTGGCTAAGTGCACTTGCCATATGTGATGGTTTAGAAGAAAATCGCCCCCAAAAAGAGTGACATAATTAGGAGGCGTGGCCTTGTTGGAGGAGTGTGTCACTGCGGGGGGGGGGGGGGGGGGGGGGGGCAGACCTTGAGGTCTCTTTTGCTCAGTTCCCTCAGTGTGACTGCTAGTCAACTTCCTGTTGCCTGAGTCAAGATGTAGGATTCTCATCTACTGTAGCACATCTGTCTGCCTGCACTCTACCAGGTACCCAGGCATGATGATCACGGACCGGACCTCTGAAACTGTGAGACCCAGTTAAATGTCGCTTTGTTAGAGTTGCTGTGGTCATGGTGTTTCTTCACAGCAATAAAACCCTAAGACACCTTATATGCTTGACAAACTGAGTTCTGATCCTTAGTACCCGTGTAAAAGCCTGGTACAGTATCACAAACATCTGGAATCCCAGTGTGCAGCTATAGGGAGATGGCGTGTGGAGGGAGAGGAAGTCTCAAGAGCCTGCAATGCAGTACTAAAGAGACTGTCTTTGTTTTGTTTTTGTTTTCTCTGTGTAACGGTCCTGGAACCTGCTTTGCAGACATGTGTGTGCTTCTGCCTCCCGAGCGACGGAACTAAAGACTTGTACCACCACACGGAAAGAGACTCTTTTACACAAGGTGGAAAGGCATGAACCGACACATGAAGGTTGTCTTCTGACTTCGACGTGTACACCAAGGCCCATGTACATGAAGAAAAATGCACCCCCACCCCACCCACCCCCACCATGTGAAATAAAGTACACCCTGTTTCTGCAGCTCTGGGACGGACCCCAGAGTCTCGTGTTTGATAGGCAAGCGCTCTGCTGTATCCCTGGCTCTTTTTATTTCTAGTTCCCTGTGTAACACAGCAGGCCTTGAATTCTCAATCTTCCTGCTGCTACCTCCCAAACAGTTAGAATTGCAGCCTTTGCCACCAGACCTGGCTCGGGTACACACGTCTTAAAAACTGCATAGTTTAATCAATTTTTGCACACATATAAACTAATGTCAACACCACCAGATCAAAATGTGGAACATTCTAGGGCTGGAGAGATTCTACGGCAGCTAAGTGTTCGTGGAGCTCTCCCTGAGGACCAGGGTTCAGTTCCTAGTACCTGCATTTGGTAGACCACAATGACTTTTAACCCCGGAGTTCTAAGGACTGTGTGACCTCTGATGACCCCTGCACACACATGCCTTGAACAAAAATAAAAAGGAAAAATAAAAAGATCTGGAACATTCTAGAGACCATTTTAGAAGGTTCTTGCTTGCCTCTGACCTCGAGGCAACCACAGCTCCGACCTTATCGGCACCGTCAGTTTTGTGTGCTCTGGAGCATTTTTCTGTGCGTCCTGAATCGGTTTCGGTTAATCCCGGGGCTAAACCAGGGCCCCCAATTCCAAACCACCAACAGTGAAAAACCTGAGATAACACAATTAGCCCTGCCCACCCCCATCAGGTCTGTGAGGCCACCGCACAACATCTGTGACTCCTCTTCAGGAGACCCCATCCCAGTGGCCGAGGCCCCCTTGCCTTTGAGTGGCGGAGAGGCCCTTAGCCATTTGTCTTCAAGCCGTGCCCGCGTAATCGAATCTCGTAGTAACAAGCTATGTTTACCTCACTCGCCACCCATCACCCTGACAGCCACCATGTTTCCCTGCTCAGGAAGTGCAGCGGGGCATGGAAGATATGCTTGGCCACTTGAGGGAGGAGGAGGATTAATGGGGCTGGGATGCCTGGGCTCCCTCTGTGACAAAACAGTGCGGGCCGCTGAGGCAAAGCCGATTCATTAACCCTCACATCTTTCATTGCCCAGGGTCCTGAGGGACTAAGCCGGGGTGGCCAAGGGCGAGGACAGAGGTGCGAGCACCCACCGTCTACACCCAGCCCCTTCTTTTGGAAAGCTGGGCAGAATTGCTAGGTAAGATGTGTGTGGCAGGGCGGGGCCGTACGACTCCTTGCCTGGGATGGCACAAACAGATTCCAAGCAAACAGATGTCAACCCTGGGTGCTGGGA
Source organism: Phodopus roborovskii (assembly GCF_943737965.1). Lineage (NCBI taxonomy): Eukaryota > Metazoa > Chordata > Mammalia > Rodentia > Cricetidae > Phodopus > Phodopus roborovskii. Next base: position 9,662,137 of record NW_026126571.1, on the reverse strand, counting down.
GAGGCGCGGTTACCTTTGCCTTCCCTCTAGGGTACGGAGCCACCCACCCACCTTTTACCCCTGGCATCACCCCAGCCTCACTTCCCAGAGTGGCTATTTTTAGCTGTGCTTAGCACCCGTTTGTTGCCATGGCTGTTTAAAATTCCACAGCTGTTGGCACAGTATGACATAGGACACTTCCAAAGGATGTGATGCTCCCAGCCGGAAGTGGCAAATCCGTAGGCTCTCAAACTCTCATCCAAGTATTTCCGGGTGACACATGAACACAGTGATCTTACACCCAAATAAAGCAGTGAGACACAGGCTCCTCCAAGGCTGCTGGGGAGCGCCGCTTCTCCGCCAGAGACAGACAGCTGAAGAGGCGTCATTTGGGTATGAACACAGTACCAACAGTGATGAAGACTACTGGAAATGCAGAGCCAAACATTAGCCCCTCCCAAAGCAGGGCCAGTTGGGACTCACTTGCAACGCTAGCACCCACCACCATGTCCAGCTACACACTTTCTAATATTGTACAATCACTGGTCCCATCCCAAGGCACATCCGAAAGGGGACTAAGTCAGTGACCACAAGCCTTGCCTACCGTAAGGGACATCGTGCAGCTGACCAGGCACAACCGTGGGGGTTGGAGGTTAGGTCTTCCAGTCCACAGTCTGGAGTTGTGACTTTAGCTTTGTGTTTTCATAGTCTTTGCTCCAAAGCTATATAAGCTGAGAGGCCAGGTTCATTAGGCTTTGTGGAATCCTACATGCAATCTGGACTGTTCTTGGGAAGACAGAGGCTTGCCTGTCCCTGTCTCAAGCTAGCACTTGAGATCCCTCCCATATATCCCTTCATTTAACTCTCACAGTAATCTCTGAGGTCAAGAATGTTGTCTCACTTCAATTTAACAAATGGGGAGTGTGAAATTCTCTTACGTAAATCACATATTTTTTTTTCTCTCTCTCTCATGCATATGAGTATAAATGCCTGTGTGTATCAGTGTTTACTTGTGTGAGGGTTCATGTGGACACTCAGGGTTAATGTCGAGGGTCTTCCTAAATCACTCTCAACCTTATTCATTGAGGCAGGGTCTCTCCTTTGAACCCAAACTCATCTATAATGGCTGCTCTAGCTAACAAGTATATTCTGGGAATCCCCATCCCACCTTCTTACAGCTGGAATTACTGCAGATCACCACACCCATCCGGCATTTACTCAGGCTGTGGGGATCCAAATTCTGGTCCTGATGCTGTGCAGCAAGAACTTTAACTGGGGGGCTAGAGAGATGGCTCAGCGGTTAAGAGCACTGGCTGCTCTTCCAGAGGACTTGGTTTCGATTCTCAGCACCCAGCACCCAAATGACAGCTCACAACCATCAGTAACTCCAGCTCCAGGGGATCCGACACCCTCACTCAGACATACATGCATGAAAAACACCAATTCATATAAAATAAATAAGTAAATCATTTAAAGAAAGTACTGTTGAATCAGCATTGACCTACAAAGATTACAGGTCAAAAAGTCAGGCCTTCCTGGGTCCTCCCTGTCTCCATGACTTTAAAATAAAACGCCCATATATTTTACTGGGAAATACTTGTGTCTCAAACTATCAAGGTCACCATTGGTATACTGTCTGATCACCTGCCTGGAAGCATCCTACACCTGCTAATGAGACCCCCCTCAAATGGGAAATTCAGGCCATCATCTGGAAGTGTAGTGGTCCCCGAAGCGGGTCATGTGTGCAATGTTGCTCTCACGACCAGGGTCCATGCTTGTGACAGCCATTTCCATGCAGTGCGACGCTGTACCTTCTGTTCCTTGTAACCTATGACTATTAAAGCAGGGATCAGTAGACTGCATGCACTCCGTTACTGTGCCAGCCTTTCACTTCGTTGGAAGCTGCTGAACACTCTCTCTGTAGCCCCCCATTCCCTCATCTGATCCAAAGAGGCTGCTCAGCTCACCCAGGGCTCAGGCAGTGCCTCCCGGGAGCATGAGCAATTGAAGCTGCTTCCCAGCAATAACCCCTACACTACCCAGTGTGAGAAGAGATTAAAAAAAAAAAAAAAAAAAAAAAAAAAAAAGAATGGCAAGCTAAGTAGCTCGCCCTGTGCCCATAGGTAATCAAAGAAGTTCAGTGGCCCCCAGCATGGCTGGGCTTATTGCTTCACGTAAAGGAAGATAATTCAGGGTGGTGGTTGGCTCTAGTTGTCCACTTGACACATCTAGAATTACCTGAAAAGTCTTAATGAGGGACTGGCTAGCAGGGTTGGCTGTAGACAGAACTTTGGGGGAATTGACCTGATTAAGTTAGTTGATATGGAAGGTTCCTGACCACTGTGGGCAGGATCATTCCCTAGTTAGAAAGTCTTAAACTACAAGTGAGGAAAGTAAGCTGGAAAAAAGTAAGCCAGTGAGCACGTGCCATAAATCGTTTTCTGTTCTTGACTGTGGGTGGGATGTGACTCCGTAAGATTTTCTTATGTACGTGTGTGCGCCCACATACGTTTTTATGTGCAACATAAAGTGCCAAGGAAAGTCTGGAACTAGATTTACAGGCAGTTGTGAGCCATCTGACGTGGGAGTGGGAACTGAACCCCACTCCTGTACAGGAGCAAAAGTGCTCTTACGTACGGAGCCAGCTCTATGGTCCCTGACTCTGTGTTTTAAGTTCCTGCTCCCTTTACCTGGAACTGTGGACCAAAACAAACCCTTTCTTCCTTAACTTGCTTTCTGCAGGGATATTTTGTCACAACAACAGAAATGAAACCAGGACAGATGTTATCTGGGCTTCCCAGCTGTTGCCATCTTTATATGGAGATGTCAGTACCTTTTCCTCCAGCTTCTTGCCTGAGGGTTCTCTCTCTCTCTCTCTCTCTCTCTCTCTCTCTCTCTCTCTCTCTCTCTCTCTCTCTCTCTCTCTCTCACACACACACACACACACACACACACACCAGAGATCAGGCTAGCTAGTTCTGAGGCCCTTGCGGGTACTCAGAAATGACTTGCTTGCTTCTTATGGACCTGGGTGTGTGGTGTTTATGTGTACCACGTGGAGGAAACGCAGAGCCGGATGCCTTTCAGATTAAGAGGTATATGCCGCTCTCTAGTACAAGGGCACTGTAAAATTCTCCAGCCCTTGGAGAAGGCACACAAATGGGAGTCGAACCTGCCAAGACCGGCATATTTTAAAAAGTAATCTTGTTCTTATTAAATTCATATTGACTCTTGAGAGGAGGGAGGGGGGAATCACATTTTTTATGATTCATCACTTCCTCAAGATAATAAAACATGATCTGAAGATAAAAAAATATGTGGCCCGCAAACGTCTCTCCTCCCCCTTGAGCTGTCCGTTCCACAAAAAAGGAGGTCCCACTGTGCCACAGAACTTTGTGGTAATAGCCACAGTCAGCACACAGCCAGAAATACTCTGGAGTCAGGGAATGGGAAGGATCCGGTATTTGTACTGGGAGTTGCATATGGCATCTCCTGTGTCCGTCAGGAATCTGCTTCTCCTTGGGGCCTTCTGGCACCCAGGAGAAACCTAACAGCACACCCCTTCTGCTGCCCTCTGGCTTCCCCCCAAGCACTCATTGGTCCCTGATGCTCTCCCCGACCACACAGTAAGTGCCTGTAGGGACAGCATGGTACATTCTGCTAGGTGGCAGCACTAGAAATCTAGTTTGTCACGGTATTCAGTGGAAACTCCAGTCCACCTATCCATCTGCACCTGCCACTTACTTGTCCTGGAATGACTACCAGAAGTGTGTAATTTAAAACTTTTGTGTCCCAAAAGACACTATCAATAAAGTTTAAAAAAAAAAAAAAAGGCAAAGACCTCAGATGGGGAGGGGGATTTGTAAGTCATATATTTAAGCACAAAAGGACTTTGGGAGCACATTCCCCATGGAGGGATACTCCCTTAACCTAGAGGCAGGAGGGAGGGCCTAGACCTTACTCCAAAGGACTTGACAGATTTTGTTGACCCCTCCTGGATGGCATCACCTACCTGTGGAGTGGGGGGGGGGGAGGGAGAGGGAACTGGGATCAATATGTAAAATAAGAAAAATAAATAAATAAATATCGTATATTTAATAAAGATCACGCTCCAGAGTTCATAAAGCCTCTTCTGGGGCTGAGAAATAAAATGGCTCAGAGCAGTGGTTCTGAACCCCTGGGTGGCACCTCCTTGGCGAGGGTGGGGGTGAGGAGTGAGGGGTGAGGGGTGAGGGGTGGGGGGTGGGGTGAACCTCTCACAGGGATCACTTAAGACCACTGGAAAGCACAGATATTTACGTTATGATTCATAACAGTAGCAACATTACAGTTAGGAAATGGCAACAAATCGTTTTCTGGTTGGAGGGTCAGCACAACAGGAGGAATTGTTAGTGATGGGTCGGCCCGTTGGGAAGGTTCAGAGCCACTGGTTCAGAAGGTAACGGAGCCTGGCATCAAGCCTGATGGCCTGAGTTTGATTCCCAGGACTCATGTGGTGGAAGATGAGAACGGAGTCTCCAAGTTGTCTTCTAGGTACATAGCCAAGGTACCATGTGCCCTCCCACACGCACAGACTAAACTTGTCTAGGAAAGTACATGGCAGCATTCTTCATAATAGCCTTCAAGTGGACATAGATGTCTATGAGCTGATGACTTACAATGGAACATCACCCAGCCCTAAGAAGGAATGTGTGCCGTTTCACAGTATAATATAAACAAACCTTGAGAAGCTGGCTGGTGGTGGCGGTACATGCTCTAAACCCCAGCTCTCGGGAGGCAGAGGCAGAGGCAGGCAGATCTTTGTAAGTTTGAGGCCAGCTTCGTTTACAGAGCTCCAGGACAGGCTCCAAAGCTACACAGAGAAACCCTGTCCCAAAAAATACAAAACAAAATAAACCTTGAGAGCATTGTGTTAAGTGAAAGATGATGCCAGTTGACAAAATTACCCAGTTTATATGGAAGTCCAGGACAGCTCCACAGAGATGAGATTATTGGTTACCAGGCATTGGAGGGAGGAAATAAAGACTGTTAATGAATACAGGTTTCTTTGTAGGATAAAGATGATGGTCACACAACTCTGTGAATATACACTAAAACTGCTTGAATTGGAGCCTTTAGTACAAGGTTGGGTTGTTTTGTTTTGGAGACAGGATTTCTCTGTAGTTTTGGAGCCTGTCCTGGAACTAGCTCTTGTAGACCAGGCTGATCTCAAACTCACAGAGCTCTGCCTGCCTCTGCCTCCCGAGTGCTGGGATTAAAGGTGTGCGCCACCACTTCGTGGCACAAGGCTGGATTTTTATAGCACGTTAGTTACATCAAAAGAAACCAGTAGGGCACAATTTTAAAATCCATTTAGAAAAAAAAATTGTCATGCATAATATTCCTGAAAATGAGGCTCAGTTTTCATATCCAATAGGTAGACCCTAAACAACGGCCCCACCTTGGCTGTTCAGTAGAATCACTCAGGGACCTTTAAAAAACACAGATGCTGGGCTCTTCCTTCCAAGAGCTAAGCATCTGATAGGTCCCGGGTAGAGTTCTGGGACAGCGTTTTTCAGGGATTCTAAGTTAATGCTAGTGTGCAGCCGGGAGAGAGAACTAAGGTCCTAGAACTTGAGCTGCTGAGGGAGCCCCTGAGGCTGGTTTCAATGTGAGTTATTTTATCCTTTCTCATAAACACGAAGCAAACAAAAGTGTGAATGCTTCCCTATTCCTGGCTGTTAGAACTCAGGAGAAGATTTTATTGTTTTGTCCACGTTAATAAAAAAAAAAAAAAACCACAGGAAATGACTATTTTATAGAGCAAGACTTTGGGAGAGAAGATGTGAAGTGCATACAGAGCTCTTGCAGCTGTGCTGAAACGTCATGGCCAGGGGAGGATAAGGTGTATTTGGCTTTTACCTTCCACACAGTGGTGAACAAAGTCAGGACAGAATCTCCAAAACAGAGCAGGGACCTGCAGAGGCCATAGAGGGGTGCTACCTACTGGCTTGCTCAACCTGCTCCTCCACTGTACCCGCCCCCCAGGGTTTCTCTGTGTAACTAACTGCCCAAGCTGCCCTGGAACTCACAGAAATCTGCCTCTGCCTCCCCCAAGTGCTGAGATTAAAGGCGTGCTCTGCTATGCCAGGACTTCTTTCTCATTGGACCAAGAGCCCAGGGGTGGCCCAGCCCACCATGACCTGGGCCCTCCTCTACCGCCAATTGCTAATTAAGAAAATGCTCTACAGGCTTGCCAACAGCTCAATCTTACAGAGGGGTTTGCTCAGCTGAGGCTCCTTTCTCTCCGATGACTATATCGAGAGTCAAGTTGACATAAAAACTATCCAGCACAATTACCAATTTCAGCCTTGGGAACTTATCTAGCTCTTTTTCCGCTCGCTCACCCTGAGAAAACCCTCTCCACACAGGTGGCAAGAAAGGCAATAGCACCAGGCAGTGGTGGCGCACGCCTTTAATCCCAGCACTCAGGAGACAGAGGCAGGCGGATCTCTGTGAGTTTGAGCCCAGCCTGGTCTATAAAGCGAGTTCCATGACAGCCAGGGCTGTTACACAGAAAAACCCTGTCTCAAGGGGGCGGGGGGGGGGGCGGCAAACAACAACGACAAAAAGGCAATAGCCTAGAACCCTGGCATACCTGGAATTTGCTATGTACGTCAGGCTGGCCTTGAACTCATAGAGATATTCTTGCCCCTGCCTCCACATCTACCTTCTGACTGAGCAACATACAATCTCTTCCTCAGCCCCCACTGCTCAAGAAAGGAATTTGTCATCTTTCGTTTGAGACAGGGTCTCACATTACTCAGGCTGGCCTTGAACTCTTGGTCATTCTGTTTGCACATCCCAAGTGCTGGGGTTATAGGCATGTGTGGCCATGCCTGGCAGGAAAGCGCGTCTCCACTGGGAAGATGAGGTTTGAACTACTTCCTCATCTCAGGTAAGTCAAGCCCTCACTTAGAGGGACTCTGCTGGTCTCATCCCCATCATTTACCATTTCTCATACAGAGGTAAAACCCGCGTAAGGTCTTCATTAGGTCCCCATTTATTCTGGAGCCCCAAAGCTGTTTCCAATTGGCAGAGTCGGGCTAGTGTGGGCTGTCCATTAGTATGTTGGTGGGAAGCTGACTCGGCCCTAACCCAACCCGAGCCTGTGAGAAATTCTGCCCCAATCAGAAGGCTCTCCGGGTCCCTGAGGCTGGGAATGAAGGAGCCACCACGGTCTATCTCCCTAGGGCTTCTGCTCTGCATTCCTTGCCCAGCTCCGCGTCTTTGGGGTCTTAACTTTGTTGGGTAATCACTCTGACTTTCTTTCTAGGCTCCCTGGCTCCTCCGTCCCTCTTTCTCACTTACTCAGCTGCTTCAGAAGTTGAATTTTAATCCAAGTTTCTTCACAATGTCTCCTTTCACGAAAAGCTAATAAAACCCTAAACAGGAAATTCAGGAGTAGTAGCAATGTCACGTGACTGTAGCTGAAGTCTATTGGTCAGCCGGACTTGGTTTTCATGCATGTCTCCCCCCCCCAACCCCCAGGGCTTCGGCCCCTCACCCACATTTGCAGCAATAAAGAAGGTCTTTGTCTCTCGGTGCAAGAACACGAGTCCCAACTTTTCTAGGGGTGCCTGCAAGCAGTGCACACACAGCAAAAGACCAAAGCATCCATCTGTCTGCCTTTGCCCCTCCACAACCCTGCGCTTACTGTGCTGGGCATGGCCCCTAGCTCTGCTCCCCCAAGGACCAGGGCGACTATCACCCTGGCCTTGGGCAAGCTACCTGGCCAGGCGGTAGGGCTCTCTGCACACTCAGGAGGCTATTTAAATTCTCAGTGGAGGAAACAGTTTTGCTATAAGCAAAAGTCTCACAAAAATCCCCAATTTAAAAGAAAAAAAATCAGATCTAGCAAAGAAAATAGTGACGGCATTCCACCACATTTCAAGAGCCCTTGTCATGTTTAAATGGTTTCCATGTAGCCACATTACCTAAGGATTTATTCTAGAATTTAGTTTTGATTGCAGAGAGCTAAAAAAGAAAATGCTTGGTTCCCAGATAAATGGCAGTAGAAAGAGCAGGCAGACTAGTTTTTGATCTTACAGTGATGTTTGGTCCCTTTCTCTCATCGCTGCCCTCCAAGAAGCACTGTAAACATTTTATGGATTTTGTACTTCTCCCCTAAAAATCACACTATCACAGATACATTGCCTATGTTTGGGAACAAAGGTCCTTGAAGGCCACATGCCATTGCCACAGCTTGACACCCTTCCAGTTGAGAATTCATTAATTTAATGGGTTCAGGCCTTGAAAAAGTGGTAGAACGCTTTGTTTCAGGTTAGAACCTTTAAAACTGCAATACAGCGGGTCTGGGGGATAGGGCTCAGTTAGTAGAACAACTGCCTAGAAAGCACTGAGTGCCCCCGCCCCGATGTCTTAGGTTTCTACTGTTGGGAATAGCCGCCATGACCACGGCAACTCTTATATGGAAAGCGTTTATTTGAGGTGGTCCATTATCGCCATGGTGGGGTGCAGGCAGACATGACGCTGGAGAGGCAGCTGAGAGCTCTTCATCTTGCAGACAAGACACTGGGTGTGACTTGAGCATGTATGAGACCTCAAAGACCAGCCCCACAGTGACACACAACAACAAGGCCATGGCTACTCCACCAAGGCCACACCTCCTAACAGTGACACTCCTTCCAAACCACCACAACCAAGGATGCTTGGTACATGCCTGTAATCCCAACTCTCAGGACGCAAAGGCTCAAGATGCTCTGTCCATACAAAGCAATCCGAAGGCCAGTTGTGGGACACGAGACCTACCTGGTAACTTTTGACTAGATCTTGCTTTAAACATGTGACCAATTTTACACCTTTAAGTCTTTCGATCCCATTGTTCTCACAGCCCCCGCCTCGTCCCCCCTCTGCTGTCCTCTCCTCTCTTGGTGGCATGAACCTGGGGCCTCGCACAAACTAGGAGATTCTCCCCTGCCCCACAGTCACTATTTGGATCTCGAGGAAAATGCTCTGGGTGGGACTAGATGGCCTGGCCAAGGTCGTTTAGGAGCCACTCGATGGAGTTGGGGGTCCAGCCAAGATCCCACTGCCTTCCCACATGACTAAACAACAGTTCCCGTTGCCTTATCAAAAGCATACAAGAGCATTTAAAAAATGTGAAAATGCACCCGAGACTGAGTTATGACATGCTGAGCCAAGCCCGGCAGGGGCACACATAAGCATCCGGCTGACACTGAGGAGCCGTGTGCCTAAATATCTAACAGAGCCAGCGCTCAGCTCCAAGCTCCCTAACCAATGCCACATTTACAAGCTAGTCCACCAGGGACTTAGTGGCGGGCAGGGATACATATGCACTATGTGTGCCTCCCTGGCAGCGCCGCTTTGAGCACCGGTGGTCTCTGGAATGCTGACATCTCATGAATACTTCATCCTGTGGGTTTTATTTTTGTCCCCCATTTGTAGATGTCAAGAATAGGACTTTAAAAAATAATCCATTCCAGTGTTCGAGAATTCTCCCCCGAGCCCGGGACCCACAGCAGTGCAGATGAAGTCCAGCTCCTCCGCAGGGTAGCGAGAGCTGGGGAGGGTCTCCCTGACAGCACTCACACAGTTGGGCTAGGGCCAGCTCCTGCCCCTCCCTCCCTTCCCAGCTTTTACCATCTCCTCCCACCAAATACTCAAACCAGGCACCACACCTATCCAAGCGAGGCCCCAGGGAGCACCAGCTTACAGGCTCCGAGCCTTCTCCCCTGAGCAGACATGCACGTTCTTGCCTGCTTTCCTCTCATCCATCACCTCTTATTTACAGAGTACCCTACTAGAGCTAGCAGCCTGGGAAGCAAAACAAACAGCATCTCACGAATAGAGGGCGCTAGCACAGAGCGGGGCAGGGAGCAGAGTGGAAGCTCCGAGTGAGGAGAGAGGGGAGGAGCTGGGGCTGGGGAGCCTGCAGGGCTGCCCAGGGAGGAACAGGGCTCACTGTGCTTCTGAGTATGGCCGAGGCTGGGACCACACTCCTTAACAGGACAGCCTACTAGGCTTGGTTCCTTCCTGAATGTCAAGAGTGCTGTCACCCTCCACAGGTGGCAGAGGTTACAAACACGGCTGTCCTAGAGAAGCCACAGCCCTCGACTGCAACTATACATGGGAGTCGTCTGAAAGCCATTACAAAGTCCCAAGGCATGGGACCGACCGTGGGCATCCTGAATTGTTGAAACTCCCTGTGCGGGTCTCTGCTGTGAGGAAGGGTGGGCGCGGCGTCACAGAACACCTGGTGCACCTCCAGTGCCCCCATTGCAGGGCTTCTACCCCTCCCTCCCACCTGGCCCTCTTTTTTTTTTTTTTTTTTTTTAAGGGACACTGGTGTTCCCAATCAAAATGATCTCTTTGCTTGTCAGCCATGGCTGCAGATGACTTTGCTGAGGAAATGATAAAATCTGTGTGATGCTCAAACTCAAAGAAACAGGAAGCTGAGCATGGCTGTTAGCAGGAGGGATAGTGGATGTTACTCACGGGTACAGAGTGGTGGGGGGGAGGGGGTATCTTAAAGCGGGGTCCAGAGAGCCCGTGGTTGCACGGCTTAATTGCACCCAGTGTCCCTGGACTACAACTAAAGTGGCAAAGGTGGGAAGTGTTATGGTCCAGCAGTCAACAGCCCTTGCTGCTCTCTCCTCTCCCTCATGACCCAGGTTCGGTTCCCAGCACCCACCTGAGAGGGCCTAGGGGATCCGACACCCTCTTCTAGCCTCCATGGGCACAGTGCATGTATGCGGTGTTCAGACATGCAGGCACAACACCCATACACATAACATTAGAATAAATCAATTTGTAAGATGCTGTCAGCACCCTGTACAATGAATACATGTAATTAAAATTTGAATCATCATAACAAACCTTATAAATGGAAACAAAAGGGCTGACTATGTCCCTCAATTGATGGTGTGTTTGCCTACCACACCCAAGACCTTGAGTTCTATCCCCCAGTATTGTACAAACCAAGAATGGAGGTGTACCCTGCAATCCCAGCACACAGGAGGCAGAGGCAACAGGGTCAGACTGGGCTATTTACGGACATTGAGGAAAAGACTGGCTATGTTAGAGCCTGTTGAGGAAGGAATGAATGAAGGAAGGAAGGAAGGAAGGAAGGAAGGAAGGAAGGAAGGAAGGAGCTTTCGCTGTACAAGTTTGAAGCAGACGTTTGGTTATGCTCAGAAGGCAGAGGGGGCTACCTGCATGGGAAGGCTCTGGTGTCAATCAAGAGGCCCTATACCTCAATGAGTAACGGGGAAAGCAAATCAAGAAACACTTCCAAACCCAGGAATGGTGGCACATGCATTTAATCCCAGCACTCAGGAGGCAGAGGCAGGAGAATCTCTGAGTTCGAGACCAGCCTGGTCTACAGAGTGACTTCTAGGACAGCCAGGGCTACACAGAGAAACCCTGTCTCTAAAAAACGAAAAGGAGAGATGAAGCTAGAAAGGAGGGCACAGATGGCTCAGAGGCTAAAGCGCTTGTTGCTTTTGCAGGGGACCCAGCATTGCTTCTTACTGAGATGACGGTTTTAGAGAAATTTCACTGAAGTTAAAGTTTTGAAGATGGAAATATGCACAAAGTTCCAGACAACATGATTTTTAGACAAGTGGTTTTGTAATAAGGGCCCTAGAAGTTAGGATCCTTGATGGAAACAGCCCTGGTTCTGTCTCACCAGAGAAAGATTATTGTCCAGTTCCTGTAACTGGAGCTCTCCACCAAATCTGTGTGTGCGTGCATATGTACATGCATACATGCACGCGCATATGCACACACACACATCCAGGCCTGTGTTTCATTTTTCTATAAGTTGCAATAATCCTATAATCAAAACCAAGACAAATCAAGAATCTCCAATTTTAACTAAAACTGTAAATAAATTCTTTTTTTTTTTTTTCCTGGTTTCTATAAAAAGAAAAGAAAGTGGGCAGCCAGGAATGGTGTTATACTGGAATCCCAGTGTTTCTGCCAACTTGGGCTACATAGTAAAACCCCACTCCCCCACCCCCCTTTTTAATGAGAGGTAAGATGAGGCACGGTAATACACATTGGTAATTGCAGCACTAGGGTGGATGGGGTGGGGGGATAAGAAAATTCCAACTTGAGCTACAAGGAATAAACAAAGGCAGCCATGGTGTAAACTTATGGGGCAAAATATCCTAACACTTAGGAGGCTGAGACAGGTTACAAAGTCAAGGCCAGCCTAGGCAAGTTAGCAAAATCTTGTTTCAAAATGAAAACAAAATGGGGTAGAGATGGAACTCAGTGGTAGCGCTGGCCCAATACTCTGCCTCGGGCTCCACGTCAGCCCCAAGACAGCCAGAAGCAAAAGCAGTATAGGAAGGACCGGATGGGACGATGGATGTGCCTTCCCGTCCATGGACGCTGATACACAGAGCTTCCGGTGTGCCCACGGAGCTTCCGGTGTGCCCACAGCTCCGCCCTCTCCTTTGTTGTCTTCACGCTGTGATCCTCACTTTACAGACGGGGAAACACAAGCATGGGGAGCTGGCGCTCAGCTGTGCAGGCATAAGGACCTGTGCTGGGATCCCCGCACCCTCGTAAAAGCTGGGCACAGTGTGGGCACATCTGTAATCCTGGGCTGCGGAACTCACTGGCCCCGTAGTCTGGCCACATTCATGAGCTCCAGGTCCAGTGAGAGATTATTTCCAAAGGCCCTGGGGACGGGGGTTGGCAGGGAGGCTGGTGCTGGAGAGGCAGACAGTTCAGCCAATAAGAGCCCTTACTGCTCTTGCACAGGACCTGGGCTGGGTCCCCAGCATGCTACACACACACACACACACACACACACACACACACACACACACACACACTTAAAATTTTAGAAAAGGGAGCTGGTAAACACCCAACTTCAGCTTCTGGCCTGCACACACACACGAGTACATGCACGTTACAACAGTCATACACACGTGTTCACGCTCACATGAATACATACATATGTGATATTCACAGACTAATTCTGTGCATTCCTCAAATTTGACTGGCCTTACAGGATAGTGGCTACACTCAAAGGTCTCCTCATCACACTTGAGTCCCTGTCCACCCACCTTAACGCTTTGTCGCCCTGGGTGGCTTTGAACTCAAGGGTCTTCCTCAGCCTCCTGAGTGCCAGAACTCCGAGCGTGAGCTTTCAGCTCAGTTTCCTGTTCGAGTTTTTTCCTTCCTCAGGGTCCAAGTTAGAACTATTTGCTTGGGCACCCTCTCTGCCTCCTTGCTTTGCTGAGGCACCGCCTCCTCAATTCCCACATTGTCAAGTCCTGACATCACCCCACATCGCTTCTTAAAAGTGGTCCTACTTTTTGGATGGAAAAGCATGTGTTCAAGAAATCTTCATACCAGGGACTTTCTTCACTCACATCTCCCAATCCTCTCTCCATTTGAGGGTCCCCATGCTGGACTCCCCAACCCTCTACAGATGAGGCCCTAAACACATGAGGGTTATTTATTTGTTGTGTTTTTTTTTTTTTTTTTTTTTTTTTTTTTTGGAGACAGGGTTTCATATAGCCAAGAATGACAATGGACTTCAGGTCCTCTGTTCTCCACCCACCACGTGCTAGAACGACAGGTATACAAACAACCAATTTGCCAGGTGCTGAGGACTCAAACCCAGGCCAGGCAGGTACTCTACCACCTACACATCCCAGCCTACATGAGGGGAATCTTCAAAAACCTTCCCTGTTTTTGCTGGTTTTGTTTGTTGTGATTTGTTTTCCTGAGGCAGAGTTTCCCTATGTAGTCCCGGCTGTCCTAGAACTCATCTCTATAGACCAAGCTAGTCTCAAACCGCCTCTGCCTCCAGAGTACTGGGATGAAAGCATGTGCCGCCGTCACCTGACTCTGCCTGCTGACCTTGCCGGCTTCCGAACCTGAGTAAGACCTTGGCTGCCCATCTGTGCAAAGAGCGGTGAATAGAGACTTGCCGCTGTCTGTACAAACTAGACAAGAGCTTTCCTCTCAATGCTTCATCCTCTACCGCCTGTAAGGATAAAGGACAGAGGGACTACGAGCGTTTTTACTCAGACTCATCAACCAATGGGCTCACAGCTACCATAGCAACCTCTGACTGTTCTGGGGCAGGGATACAATCCGTTTGAGTGGAGAAATTAGAAACGATCGATCAATAATCAATTGGATCTGCCAGGGCTGTCCCTGCTTCGTATAAACCATGCCATTCAACCTCCACTTGGAATAGAAGCATGGGGAGACTGGGGGGGGGGGGGGCTTGCTCTGTCTTCCCAATGTGTGAACTCAGGATTAGGAATGAGGAAATGCTACTGTCATTTGCAAGATGAGGCATCTTTTCCAGGCTGAGATTAAAGGAAACTGAAGCTGCAGTGACCACTGTCCCCCCAGCCAGCTGTGGCTGCACAACTAGATGGGTATGGGGCCGCACAACTGCTTGGTCATACGCAGCGTGAACGCAGTCCCAGGCAGCGGAGAATGGACTCAAACCCCGGAGAAAATAAGACCACAACACTGTGTCCATGCCCCAAAACTGCTCGTCCTCTCCCAGGGAAAAGTAACCCCAACCCCAGACCAGAATATGAAGTAACCTCCCCCTGTGGGAAATTGGTTACTTCCAATGAAGAATGAGCTAAGTAAGTACACACAGTGCTGGCTAATCCTGGTGAGGGTGTTTCCCATCCCACAGCTGAGTAAGCAGAAGCCAGGTGGGCTCAGAGGCTGAGCCAACACAGGATCAGGGTCCGTGAGGACCAGCAGTGTCCGTATCTTACCGGATGAGCTACTGGGACCAGATGGTTTAACACCAGCACCGTGTTAAGCAGACCCATACCTCTCTGCTCGACACTGAGCAGATTAACTGCTTCCTTGGAAAGAATGGCAGCTTTCGTGGGCCTGTGACCGGCTCTCAGGGTGCATGGCAGGGGCTCATTTTTTCATCTGCTTGCCCTCAACCTGACACCCCAGCTGTTTGTAAAGTGTTCCATGCTATGCTTTAAGTTTCCTTGACTAAATTGTAAGGCTGTGTGTGTGTGTGTGTGTGTGTGTGTGTGTGTGTGTGTGTGTGTGTGTGTTGTGTGTCTCAGAGAGAGAAAGACACAGACAGACAGACAGACCTGGAACATGTGCCACCATTTGCATGGAGATCAGAGGATGGTCGCAGACACAGGACCTCATCTTCTACCTTGCTTGAGACAGTCTCCTGTTCATTGCTGCATCCACCATGCTAACAGGCATTCTCCTGTCTCTGCCCCCCATATCACTACAGGACGGTCAGGCTTACAGATATGTGTGTACTTTGTGTGGGCTCTGCCGATCCAAACTCAGCTCCTTATTTGAACAGCAAGCGTTACATCACTAAGACATCTTCCCAGCCTTGGGGAGGAGAAGAGGACTCTTACAGATTGTTTTTTAAGGTGGGCTTGGCAGTTAAGAGCACTTTCTCCTGATAAGGACCAGAGTTTGGTTCCTAGCACACACATCAGTAGTTCACAACTGCCTGTAATTGCAATACCATGAGAAGCTGGGACCTCTGACATCTGAGGGTACCTGCACACACGTGTACACAGCCCCAGGAGACCCCCCCAAAAAGAATAAAAATCTTAAAAATAATGTTTTAAAGCATCTATCACCAACGTGGGTGTGAGTGATACTCAAGTCTGCAATGTCAGCTCTGTGAGGACAGTTGTAAATTTGAGGGCAGCCTGGGCTACCAAGTCAGCCTTGGGCTGCCAAGGGGGAGAGACCCTTCTTCAGAAGAACTTTTTAAATGAATAAAAAAACAAAGACAGTCTTAATGAAGGTTTGTTTCATTAATTCCTGAGACGGCCGTGGGCGTGGCTGTGGTCCTCACAGTTTTCCCATGATTCTTTCCCACCTTGGCCTGTGCTTTCCAAAAATGCCCATGTCCTCGGCATGGCTCGAGGATGCCTGACCCACAGACCAGATACAAGCTGGAACAAGGATGTTGGCTACCAAATGGTACAAGACACATGGAGTCACTTAAGCCAGCGGCCTCTAATTCACTTGTCCAACTCGCTGCTCCCAAGTCAGCTCAGAGTAGGGCACCTCCCTGGGTGCTCCTTAGGAAGGCTCTGGATTGCCAGCACAAACCCCAAGCCTCCAAGGGACTGGACTCCATGGCCACGCTCTAACTCTAACATGTCCAAATTCTGCTGCCCTTAACACACAAGGCTCTACATCCCCTGCTCTTTCAAGACCAGTAAGAAGACAGCAGTGTTCCTGGGCTACCCGGAAGCAGCAGTGACTCGGTCCGTTCATTCAACAGGCACTAACTGCTTCTGGTATGAGGTCTATAAAGGGTTCCACTCTTAGCGGAAGACCCGTGGGTGTATACAAAGATGCAAGGTTAAGGTCAGCGCCAAAGATGAACTTCCCAGGCAGGCCTGGGCTTGTCACCCCTCCATCCCTTCCATTCTGGGGGTGGAGGGCAAGGCACTGCATGACTGCACCCCACATGGCTGAGTGGTGGTACCCTTCTGGACCCCTCCTGTACACTGGCTCCTCCGAACAATCGGGGGTCCCTGGAGGCAGGCAGGGCAGGCACATTCTCGTGTCTGTGTGGAGCCCACAGAGCCCTCTCAGCTGATTGTGTCCTGGCAGCCAGGGTCTCGGAGGCGCATGAATGCCCCTGAATGGGCCCATTCAGTCTGATGGACAGGAGCTGAAAGCCGCGAGCACACAAAACCCACTGGGCAGCCGGGAGGGCTCCAGCCTGGGCTTTGCCCACGGGAAGGGAGGCCACCCTACCACAAAGAGCAGTGTGAAGCTGTCTCTGCGGGTTTTCAATGACATCCCCCCCCCCTCCCGCCGCCAGCCGCCAACTGGAGAGGGGCGCCCCTCCCCCCACGGTGGCAACCATAGGCCTAGGGCATTCCATGGAGAAACTGCAGAAATTTACATCCAACAGACAAGTCAAAAGGCGTTGCTCTTTAAGTGCGAGTTGAAGGCCTGTGCTGAAGGACGCCATCGTGTACATTCGTCTGCAGCATTCCTCACACCCACAGTGACCTTTAAGGACTGCAGCTGACCTGAAATTGTTTAACATGTCACCAAGAAAAATGATCTTCAAAGGGCACGGCTAATATTTAAATGAAGACTGGAGAGACGGCCCATTCTTGTGTCAGTCATTGCTGTGTGTGTGTGTGTGTGTGTGTGTGTGTGTGTGTGTGTGTGTGTGTGTGTTCCCTGAGATGACACTTATATTTTTAAATAAGCCAGGAAGGGGAGAACCACCCACCTGGAATTCCTTTCACTGCTGGGGGAGGGAGCCACTCCACTCTGAGAAGCCGAGAAGACTAATTCAGGCCAATACTGAAAGTTCAGACAGGTGACTACTAGGGAAAGGCTGTAGCCTCAGAGACCACACTGCTTTAGAAACAGCGCCCCCCAGGTAATTAAAGACAGTGCCTCCTTATAATGCAATACTATAATGAGCAATTAAAATGAAATTAGTGTGTCATAATAAAAAAGATGCATGGCATTCTTAGCCTCTGCAGCCTGAGTCGGTAACTCACGGAGGGGGCGGCTGATGTCTGCAGGGACAGGACCGGTCCTGTGAACCGGAGAACACGGGATACTTGAGCATCATCGCCCCTGCTTCTGTTTACATTCAGTTTATTTTCAGAGTAACTGAACGATCCAAACAGATTTAAGAGGGCAGGGGAACACGTAGCAATAAATCAGATCGTCCTGATTCACAAATGTTAACACTTGGCTATGTTTGCTCCAAGCCCAGAGTGTTTTGTTTTTAAGACAAAAGGCGTTAACGACATCAGATGAAGCCTCCTCCCCTCCTTCTGCACAAACCACCACACATCTGAGTTTTATAGGTTTGACATTGTTGTCGGACGACGTAATGCTGCTTTGTCTTGTCTTTGTCTTCCTGACTTGAAGTAATTGCACATTCGCGGGGAAATTTAAAAGACGCATACAGGGAAGTCCTATGTATCCCTTACACAGGCTCCCCAAGGGCTAGACCTAGCATAACAGACTTCAGCACACAATGAAAAACAGGATACTGGGTGAGGAGATGGCTCAGTCAGGAAAGTGCTTGGTGTACCTGAGTTCAAGTCCCCAAACCCACATAAAAGAAGAAAAGCCAGGTATGGGGGGGGGCTGGAGAGATGGCTCAGTGGTTAAGACCACTGACTGCTCTTCCAGAGAACCTGGGTTGAAATCCCAGGACCCACATGACAGCTAACAACTGTCTGCAACTCCAAGATCCGACTCTTGCACAGATGTGCCTGAAGGCAAAACACATAAAATAAAAAGTTAAAAGAAGAAAAAGCCAGGTGTGTCAGTGTGTCTCAGAACTGGACACACAGAGACACTAGCAGTCAGCCAAGCCTAAGAAGTAAGCACAGGTCCCAGCTGGAGAGAGCTCCTATCTCAAAATGCAAGATGGACTGCCTCCACATGGACCCATGTGCACACACACGCCCTGCACATACATGAACATGGAAACATAACCCTCCGCAGAATCCCAGAATGGTGATGCGGGTACATCCATGAAGCTTGCTCAGATTTCACAAACTTTTTGTTTTGTTTTTTGGACACAGGGTTTCTCGGCGTAACAGTCGAGGCTGGCCTCGAACTCACAGAGATCCGCCTGCCTCTGCCTCCCGAGTGCTGGGACGAGAGGTGTGCACCACCACTGCCCAGCGCAGAAACTTTTTTTTTAAAGAACACTTCTACCTATGTGTGCAATTCAGTGTAATATTATCATGTGTAGCTTTGGGTCAACAACACAGTAGTGACTTGTGATGGTTAATCTCAATTGTCAACTTGACAAGACGTAGAATCACTGGAAAATGGGCTTCCAGGCATGCCTGGGGGGGGGGGGTCACACAGAATCAGTTAATAGGGGTGGGAAGACCTACCCACCATGGTGACAGCATCCCTTGGGCTCAGACCATGGACTGTATAGGAAGGAGAAAGGGAGCTGAGCACAGGCATGCATGGGCCTCTGCTTCCTGATTGTGCTTGGATGTAATCAGCTGCTCCAAGCACTGGCTGCCTTGACTTCCCCACGGAAAGGGACTGTGAAGCCTCTAACCGTGAGCCAAAACAAACCTGTTACCTTTAAGTTGCTTTTGTCAGGAGATAGTAGACACTACATAGATAGTAGATACTATATATAGACACTACGTAGATAGTAGATACTATATAGACAGATAATAGGTAGTAGTAGGACAGGACACTAAACTATATCAACACAAACACCCTCACATTCACTACCCTTTATGGGATATTCACCCCTAAGGCTCCCATTTCTAGCCCCTGACAAAGTCTGATCTCTTTTTAATTTTGTTATTTCAAAACTGTTGTTTATGCGAGAGCAGAACACGATGGCCCAAACCTATAGTCACAGCACACAGGAGCTTGAGACAGGAAGGTCGTGAGTCTGAAGCCAACCTGGGCTGCCTTGAAATCTGCATTAGAAATGCAAGGAGCAATGTAATATGTAGCCCCTGGAGACTGGCTTTTTCATGTTGCTGTATGGCTTTCTACTGATGAGGTCATTTCATAAATGATCATCTAGATCTTTCCCAGGCTGTAGTTATTTTGAAAGAAGGTGTTATGCTCACGCACGGCTATAAGATTCTATGTGAGCATACAAGAGAAAACTTAGTTTTTCAGGTCTGGACAGTTATAATTCTCATTTTATAAACTATCTAGGTAGGCTTCCTATGGATTCTCCACAGAAGAGGAAAACATTTGAAAAAGAATAAAGGGAAAATTCTTTCCACAAAGGACCTGCTGTATACAACATTAATCACGACAGCATGGTATTGGTGAAGGATTGGATATATAGATCAATAACACACAACAAAGAACACAGAAATACCCCACCCCTCCCCCACAGCACAGTAAGCTCAGGTGAATCTAAGTGTGCCAAAGCACAGGACATCCATACAGAGAGGAGGTAATCCATTTCACCCTTAATAACACACATAAAAACTCACTCAAAATGGGTCAATGTGGGCCTAAGGCAACCACTCAGTTGGTAAAATGCTTGCCCTGGAGTTGTAATGACCTGAATTCAATCTCCCAAAATCTACATAAAAAAACAAAAACAAAGCATGGTGTGATGATGTATGCTTGTTATCCCAGCACTGGGAAGGCAGGGGGGGGGGGGGGCTTGGTGTGGCTTCCTGAACAGCCAGCCTAGCCTTCTTGGCAAATTCAGACTAATGGGAGACCCTGTCTCATGGGAGCTGGTGAGATTGTTCTGTCCTTTAAGAGTGCTTGCTGCTCTTGCAGAGGACCCAAGTCCAGTTCCCAGCAGCCAGGACAGGTGGCTCCAACACCCTCTTCGGGCTTCTGCAGGCACCAGTACTTACAGACAGACAGACAGACAGACACACACACACACACGGATCACCACAAAGCATAAATATCACAATTACGTAGGAAGAGTGGAGTTGCAATCACAAGAAGAGTCTTTCTGCTGCCTCCCCTCCCCTCCAGCCTGTCCCAGATGACTGAAATTCCATATTAGACAGTCATATCTTTGGCTTAAGGAATCATGCAGAACATTTCTTTGGGGGGAGATAAGAAGTGAGCGCACTTAATCTCGGGAGGACTCAGAGTATCGAGTCCCCTCCAGCTGGCCGCCGTGGAAGCTGTGAAAGGAAGTGAAACGGAAAGCCTGCACTTGGGACGAGAGGGTGAGAGAGGTCACAGAAAAAGATGACATTGTGACAACTTACACCTACTAGCCCACACAAGGGACCTCCTTTTGAATTCTACCACTGTTTCAGCATTTTGTGGTAGGGATTTCCTTTTGACCCTAAAACTTTTGAGAAATAGCTTATCATCTCTGCTGATTCAGAAAACACAATGGGAGCCAAAGGGTGGGGTGACGACACTTCCCAGGCCGTGAATTTGTGTCCTGTAATATGAGGAATACGCAGCACAGAAAGAATGAGAGCGGAAATTTAAGTCGAGCAAGTGTGGGGTCCCATGAGTCAAACAGCTACCAACACTCTCTTGTTCCATCCAAGGGAAAGGGAATCAGAGCTCCAACTCTGCATGGTGAGGAAAAACCACAGCAGCTCTTTGGAGAAGAAGGGAAGGTAGATATCCCTCACATTCACTGATGACTAAGAAATCTCGTAGCATGAGAGGATGCGCGCCCTGCCGTGCTCCATAGGGCAGCGGAGATCCGTCATCCCAGCGACCACCTAACTCTCAATGTCACCCTATGAACGAGTCACAAAGACGTACCACAGAGCCGAGGAAATGGTTTCGTTGTTAAAGCATCTGCCTTGCTCTCTTAAGAACCCAAGTTCCATCACCAGAACCCACATAAGAACCTGGCCACGGTGGTACTTGCATGTAATCCCAGGGATGGGAGGGCTTAGCAGACAGATCCCCAAGCTCACTGGCCTGCTAGTCTAGCCTACTTGAAGTTCTCGCCAGTGAGTGATGGAAAGACTCCCTGAGGACCAACACCCAAGGTTGTCCTCTGACTCCCCAGCAACCTGTACACACGCGAACACACACCCACACTCAAGACACAAAACCAGCACAGGCCAGGAACTTCAGCTTTGTAATACTCTCTGACCCCAAGCCAGGGCCAGCGAGAACTTCAGTGCCATTGTGAGACCTCAGGTGAAGGCCCTTTGCCCCTGTCACTCAGATGCACCTCTGTAGGGAACCTGGGGAGTGAAAATGTCAAGATGGCCCTGTCTGCAGCTGGTGGCCACTGTGAACACATGGCACTGCTGCTGGGTCCCCACTTTGCCCAGCAGGACGACTCTTCACTGAGGGTTCCCGAGTGCCTGTGTTGGTACGTTGCACAAGCTGGTGAACCCTGTAGCTGTCACCAGTGCATACTAGCCGGACACTGGTGTCTCGCTTAGTCTCGACTCCGGCCCTGCCTAGAGACGCCAAGCTCCATGTCCTAAGGAACGCAGAATTCTTCACGAGGCCCTCGAAGGTCCTGAACAATGGAGATCATGTACGCCGGGGGTGGAGCCGAGGCACCCAGATGGAGCAGGACCTGCTGCTGAACTTTGCTGAGAGAACTCAAGGCGGGCCGTGACCTCTGTAAGCCTGGGAGCTTGTTTCCTCATTTCTGAAATACCGGAGCAGATGGTGAGAGTCTTTGCCTCACAGGGGTGCTGGGAGGATGGGAAGAGATAACCCTGTGAGTGCATGCTCAGCACACCTGGCCCTAAGAGGAGGTCACAGGCCAAACCAAACAGAAAGGACCTGGTTTCCTGCCCGGTGGGCTCAGAAAGGGCAGCCCAGGCCCTGTGCCTCCGCACACTGAGAAAGGGACAAGAGTGGCCTGAGGTCATCTCCCACCATGCTCTCTGCTGTGTGAGGAAGATGGCCTCCAACACCCATGCGGGGAGGGCCACAGTGGCTGGCTCCTGTAATCACCACGGCATACACACCTGGGCCCTGGGGGCGACTGGCCTTGTCCTGTGAACTGACTCTTACGTGTGCCCTTGTCGTCTGACTTTCCCTCACATGCAGTCAGCGAGAGCTGCTGGGTCACCTTTGGCGAGGGTGATCCCACAGTCCTGTCCGACAGCGTGTTTTCCAGAACACCACATCTCTGCCAGCCTCCCGTTCATCCTCAGCTGGAGACCGGAGACTTTCTTCCCGGCTGTCAAAGCCCTTTCCTGCTCTGACACTCAAATCCTTCCTGGGGCTTGAGACTTGGCTGGACACGGAATGGATTTCCAGTCTTGTCCCTTCCTCACTCTTTTAACCTAATTTCTTTCCCAAAGACATTTCTTCGACACAGAACCTAGCAAGCGCCATACAAGTAGCTCCGGTATGCATCCCAAGTCAAACCCTAACTCCCCCTCCCCTGCAGAACTACACTCAACACCAACTCTACTGCCAAACCTGCAGCTCATCGTTACGGAGGTCTCAATGGGTGATGCTCGGTGCTCCCCACACCCCGACTCTCTCTCTCTCACACACACACACACACACACCGCCTCCTTTAGCTTTGCTCAAGCTGTGGTCCCCACAGACAGATAGGCCTGAAGCTCCCAAAGGGACCTGAGCAGTACTTGTGGGAGCTTTCTCTGCCTTGATCTGAGCTCTGTAATTCAGCCACTGACACCCACATCCACACCAAGCCAAACCTTCCCTTATTTTGTTGAAGATGCTTCATTTAGGCTCTCAACCTTAGGAGCGCCGGGATAGAACACAGAACAACTGTTGGCCCCGCCACCCAGCGACAATGCCTCAAATCAGGACCGACCTACGACATGAATAAAAAATAAACCCTGTTTGGGCAAGTGGGGTTGTGAGGGTCTCAGAGTCACGAGGCGGTGATGAAAAATGATACTAAGAAGCCAAGTCCATAATACAGAAGAACAATATGACTTTCTTCCTCTGGCTGAGGAACCTGTTTTAATCTGTGTGTTCTATAGCTCTGCGCGTGAGTATTTGCACACTCGGGTTCCCTGGAGCTCCAGTTCCAGGCAATCGTGAGCTGCCCCACCGCTCCACGATGGCGCTGGGAACTGAGGTCTTCCTCTCCAGCACTAGGCTCGCAGGGACAAGGAGCCATATCCGGCCCCATCACCTGACTCTCGGTTGGAATCCAGTTGGAGATGAACTATGAGGTAGAGACCGGGTTTAAACTGGGCTCTGCCATCTAAGTGTAGCAGCGGCCACGCCATGTTCCTCCCGGGCACATGGAAGGGCTACACTGTCCAGTTCCCTTGGGGTGAACAGTGGGGTCACTGCACCCAGCTTCCATCTGCTCGCATCCATCGTCTCTCAGCTGGAAGCAGCCCTTCAAGGGGAACTGTAAAACCTTAGAGCAGGGTTCTCAAAGGGTGTTCCCCAGGCCAGCGGCAGCTGCTGGGAACCTCCAGGCTAAGCAATTCTCAGGCTTTCTACAGTGAAATAGGACTTTAGAAATATAGAAATTTTAAAATAAATAAATAAAATCTAAAAATTAAAGAAGCGAAGTATAGAGGTTTTAAGGGCTGGAGAGATGGCTTAACGATTGAGAGGACTGGCTGCTCTTCTAAAGGACCCAGGTTCAATTCCCAGCACCCACATGGCAGCTCACAACTGTCTCTAATTCCAGAGGATCCAATGGACACACGTGTAGGCAAAACACTAATGCACATAAAATAAAAATAAATCATTATAAAATTAAAAACAGCATGTTTTCTTTCCTGGGTGATTGTGGTGCATGGATTTAATCCCAGCATTTGGAGGGGAAGGGCAGGTAGATCTCTGAGTTCTAGGCCAGCCTGTTCTACAGAGCAGGTTCCAGGACAGCCAGGGCTACACAGTAAAACCCTGTTTCAAAACACTGTCAGAGAGACAGAGAAATATGAGGTTGTAGTGGTGTGTGTGTGTGTGTGTGTGTCTGTGTGTGTGTGTACACATGTGTGTGCCCATGTAGAGGCTAGAGGTCAATGGAGGAGTCTTCCTCAATTACTCTCCATCTTAAGTTTTTGACAGGGTCTCTCAGTGAGGCCAGAGCTCTGGCTGGCTAGCAAGCCCTAAGAATTCTGTTGTCCATGCCTCCAGCAGCCCTGTGAGTACAGACACATGCTGCCAAAACTCACATTTTCATGTGAGTTCTGGGGAATCGAACTTGGACCTTTCTGCTTACACAGCAAGTACTTTACTGACTGAGCCATCTCCCCAGCCCAGAAATCCTCATCCTTGGGTAATATTGAGACTCAAAGAGGGTTCTGGAAGACAGATAAACTCAAGAAAGACTTTTTGGGGAGTTATTTTGTAAAACAGTGATTCTGTCCCAACAAAAACAATAATGACACTGGCTTTGAGTCTAATCCACTGACCAGGGCCATTACTCAAAACAGGTTTCCCAGCATCAAAGGCCAACAGTACAAGCCCTACGAGTTCGTTCGTTCATTCATTCGTTCATTCATTCATTCATTCACAGCCTGCTTGGTATGTTAACAATGGGTGAAGCTGAAGTCACGAACAGCCAGGATCAGATGTCAGCCAGCTGGTGTTGACACATTCCTGCCGCCGTCCATCCCTGGCACCAGTTTGGGTACCCGTCACTTGTCAGCTGAGAGTGCCCAGAGCTTCCATCAAGACTTCAACTCGCAGAGAATGAATGTGGGTTGCCAGGGCCTGCAGCTCCCACGAGTTAGGAGCTAGAACTGCAGACCCAGCCAGGTCCCAGGCTGTGTGAGAGGCCGTCCACCCGGCAGTCAAGTTCAGCTCTGACGGGTCTTGTCTAACTCCACCATCTTCCCCTGCCCTCTCCTACGCACACTTCACTTACTCCTTAACTTCCCCTTTGCACCCTACTGCTGTGCCTGTATGACTCAGCACTCTGCATCCGAAGTGCTGCCCCGTGTGGCCTGGGGTTTCATGGCGTCCGTGGGGTTAACCCACTGCACAGGTTTGGCTCCTCACCCATACGTGATTGCTGAAGCTGTGTCCTGTGTTTGGACACCTTCCACATACCCCCAGCCTTGGGGCAAGAATCTAAGACACCTATTAAACTCATCTGCCAAATGTCGTCTAGTGACGGGCCGGTGACGTACAGAGAGCACACTCAGGAGACACTGTGTGTGTGTCCCGAAGAGCATAGATCTCAGACCTGGCAAGGAGACAGCAGGCTGCTGGGACCCAGCAAGTTCCAGGTCTCTTCCTCCAAAAAGAAACCCTTCCCTTCTCTCCGGCCAGGCTCTGGTTATCCAGTCACAAGAGGGAACACTCCCCTCCACTCCCAAAGCTGCCCTCTGGACCTGCTTGCTGCATGCGAGCATGTGTGCGTGCGCGTGTGTGTGTGCGCGCACGTGCATGTGTGCGCACGTGCGTGTGTGTGCGTGTGTGCACGCGTGCGTGTGTTGTATGGGAAAAGGGCTTACATCTGTGTGTGCATGTGTGCTGCTCACTGATTTTGCTAGGCTGGTTGGCCCAGCGGGCTCTGGGAATCCACCACCAGGCTTTGTTCTCTATATCCAAACTCAGGTCCTCATGCTCAAATGGCACTATACCCATTGAAATGTCTAGCTCTTCTACTCAATCCACACACTCCCATTTTTGGAGAAAGGGTCCCACTTGTAGCCCAGGCTGGCCTCAAATTCACAATCCTACTGTCTCAGCCTCTCCAGAGCTAGGACTGCAGATATGAGAAACCCCATCCATCCAGATTTCCCTGGGTTGGTCTATGGTTCCTTGGTTTACACCTAGTCTTTGGCCATTCGCCAGACCGCACAGGCAAGCATTCCCAAGAGTTCTCACATCACAATGTACAACCCTCTCTGTCAGGGACTCAAGAGTCTCTTCTTCTGGTAGGTTCTGCCCTAGTCCCACCAAAATCGCTGGCTGGCAGAGATCAGTAGCTGACCCCGGAGGTCTTCGGAACCTATAACCACCCACAGCCTCCCTTGCTTTCCCTCTATTAGAACACAGAGAAGCCTCAGGCAAAGCCATGAAAGATGCTAGGGCAAGGTTAGGGATCTTTCCAGACTGTGGCTTGTCATCATGTTAACACTGGCAGGGAGGAAGCCACTGATTGGCTGCCTGCTATTCACTGGCTGTATGATGTTGGACAAATCACATCACCTTATGACATCTTGGTTTTCCCATCTGTAAAATGAGGCTAGTGAGCTTAAGTCTACCTTCCAGGGTTGCTGCACTGCAGGGATAGGAAGACACCAGGGGCAGTGGCTGGAGCATAGGAAACGCCCTACTCAGCAGCTGCTTTGGAGGTCCCCAAGAATATAAAGGACAAGCGTGAGATGGCCCCTGGGAGCCATTCCAGGGTTTCACTGTGAACTGAAAAGATTTGATCAGACGACAGTGACTAGAAACCCGTGAGTGTTGGAGAGGCGGCCCAGTCCATCAAGTGCTTGCTTTCGGGCATGAGGATGAGTCTTATCCCTAGAGCGGACATTTTTAAAAGCCAGTACTTGCAACTGGAGAGAGGGATCAGCTTTAAAGAGCAAATCTGCCTGGGGGGGGGGGGAACGATGACACAGAAGTTTAGTTTTCAGTACCAAAACTGGGTGCCTTGCAGCTGCCTGTAACTCCAGCTCCAGGGATCTGACACCCTCTTCTGGACTCCTCAGGCGCTGCACTCACATTCACGTACCCACATCCACCCACACACGGGGTGGGTTTGTAACCCCAGCAGTGGAAAGGTGGAGGCAGAGGGATCCCTGGGAGATGCTGGCTGCTCAGTCAGTCAAGCCAACCTGGTAATTTTCAGACCAGTGGGAGACCCTGTCTCAGGGAGAGAGAGAGAGGGGGAGGGAGAGGGAAAGGGAGAGGGAGAGGGAGAGGGAGAGAGAGAGAGAGGAGAGAGAGAGAGAGAGAGAGAGAGAGAGAGAGAGAGAGAGAGAGAGAGAGAAGGGGCAGGGGAGATGGCTGTGTTAAAGTGCTTTGTTTTGCAAGCAACAAGCATGAAGAGTAGAGTCTGCATCCCTGGACCTTTTCAAATGCTGGGTGGATGTAGCAGCCCACTTACAACTCCAGCCCCAGATCCCCAGAGCCAGACTAGTCAGAGCAGCAAGAATCCTAGGTTCTAGGATTTGGGTGGAATGTGGTCAAGGAAGGCTTCTGATGTCAGCCACGGCCTCCACTGCACACACGTATGCACCACATAGGAGCAGACACACCCATTCAAATATGAATAAAAATATACACAATGGGGGCTGGAGAGATGGCTCAGCAGTTAAGAGCACTTGGTTGTTCTTCCAGAGGACCCGGGTTCTATTCCCAGAACCTACATGGGTGCTGGTAACTGCCTGTAATTACAAGATCTGACACCTTCACACAGACATACATGCAGGCAAAACACCAATGCACATAAAATAGAAATAAACATCTTTTAAAAACATATACACTACATACATACATACACATAAAAGGTATGAAGCAACTGACCTCCTCATGTATGTGAACACACACACACAGTGGATGTATTCCCACATATATGAGTTGGTTCTGTCCCACCAAGGCAAATGGACACACCCAACAGGCAGCTGTGCCCTCAGCTAGCACACTGCTACCCCAAAATTAACCGCAGAGCATTTTGCAAGTCAGGAGCTTCAGGGCAACAACACAAAGTCCTGAACCTACATTTCTGTCCCTCTCTCTCAAAGGGGGGGGGTCTCCTTGATTCCCTCCCCAGCTAATGCCTCTCTGTCCCTCCTGCCTACTCAGCCCTGGAGCAGTTCCCAGGACCTTGCTGAGCCATGTTCTGGGTGGTAACACCCACACGGGACAGCCAGACTCACCCCACACACGCAGCCATTAAAAATTAACTCCAGAGATCTTTAGAAGCAGAGAAAGTCACCAGAGAGGAAGGGTTCAGGACAGAGCGTGACTAGCAGTTTCCAACACAGCATCTAACAAGTTTTGACTGCAGACAGACATTTCTCTTTCTTCCAGAAAAGGATGAGAAACCTTTTTCACTCACTTTCCGTGAAAAATGCTTAGCTCAGCAAATTCCACAAGCTAAAAGGAGCCAAACCAACACTATGAAAGCACTCTCGTCCTGACAGCCCGCAGGACCCTCTTACCCTGCCCTGCCAGGTAAGGGACAAGGGCTGCTCACGGGTAGAGTAGGGGGCTGTGGGGTTTCAGTCAGCCTCACTTCACTGTTCTACACTGAAAAGAAAGTCCCTTTCAGACAAAGGCTCCGA
The DNA here is from genome assembly GCF_943737965.1 of Phodopus roborovskii. Classification (NCBI taxonomy): domain Eukaryota; kingdom Metazoa; phylum Chordata; class Mammalia; order Rodentia; family Cricetidae; genus Phodopus; species Phodopus roborovskii. The sequence goes on along the minus strand of NW_026126571.1, from coordinate 9,633,485 downwards.
GCCAGTCTTTTCCACTCTGTTTTTGAAGGTGGGGGTGGGGTGGGGGTGGAATGCCAAATCTGAAAGATGCTACAGTCCCAAGGTTTAGTCATTCTGGCAAGCAGCGCCACCACCTGAGGACGCACACACACACACACACACATTCCCACCGGTCGCCCAGCATTTCTGCACTTGGGAAGCAGAGACAGGAGGCTACCCACAAGTGTGAGGGCTAGCCGGATCCAGTCTGCACTCAGAGTTCCAGGCCGGCCTCAGAAAGGGTGGGGCCGGGGCTGGAGAGATGGCTCCCTCCATTGGTAGAGTGCCGGTTTGTGAAGATCTGAACCTGGATCTCAAGGACCCACATATGAAACACACTGGGCGAGGCGTGAGCAGCGGAATCCCCAGAGTTCACTGGCCAGCCAGTCTCGCCAATCAGTGAGCAATGAATTCAGTGATAGACGCTGCCTCAAATGATAAGGTGAGGGACGTTTGAGGGAGATACCCCATGTTGACTTCTGGCTTCCACACATGTACAGAAAGAAAGGGAAGGAGGGGAGGGAGGGGGAGGGGGAGGGGAGGGGGGAGGACCAATGAAATGGCTCTGCAGGTGAAGGTGCCCGCCTGCAGTCTGGTACCCTCAGTTGGCACCCACATGGTGAAAGGGGAGATTGAACTCCTGAAAGCTGCCCTCTGACCTCCACACGGATGCTACGGTACATGCACCCCTCACCCCCAACACACTCACACACACACAAATGAACAAATGGGTGGCCCACGCCTTTAATCCCAGCACTCGGGAGGCAGACTCAGGAGGATCTCTGTGAGTTTGAGGCCAGCCTGGTCTACAGAGTGAGTGCCAGGACAGCCAAAGCTACAGAGAAACTATGTCTCGAAGAAAAAGAAAAAAAAAAAAAGTCTTAGGGTCACATCCTAAGACTTTCAGAGTCTAACACTAGGGAGCTGAACTCAGTGGCAGTGGGGTCAGATGAGGCCCCCAAAGTGACCCCGGCCATGAGATGCCCAAGACAACCATCTCAAAAGCTCTCAAAGCTACACAAGATGGGTGTCAGTGAAGGCTGCACTGACCTCAGATTTCTGGAAGTATGATTAGGCCTTGAACACTGGCAGGCCTCAGTTTTCCTGTCTATCAAATGGACAGTTATCTGAGGGCTGGAGAGATGGCTCAGCAGTTAACAATACTTACTGCTCTTGCAGAGGACCCAAGTTTGGTTCCCAGCACCCACCGGGCAGCTCTCACGCAGCCAAGGGATCTGGCTCTCTCCCAGGTCTCTGTCTCTCTCTCTCTCACGCACATACACATTAAAAATAAAAACAAATATTAAAAAAAAAACAACTAGACAGCTTTCTAAAAAGTGCTTATGGCTGGCTTCCAGCCCGGGAAAGCCAGCTCTCTGGAAGGGACGGTGAACATTCCTAGATGCCAACCCCAGTCCCACATCGCCATCCCTTCTCCAAGTGTAACTTCCCCTACTTCCGGAGAGTTCCACAGAAAGCAGGGAGAAAAGAGATGTGTGAACTAATGCCTTGGTCGTAGCAGGGTTTATGTGGAGAGGAAGGATGTGGCTCAAGCTGCATTGACTACCGTGAGAGGAAGCTAAGAGAACCGGCCAACGACAGGTGAGCACACAGGAAGTTCTAGAGAGGATGTAAGCGTACCGTTTTATTATCCCTTTTGAAGGATTAAAATCTCAGCCCTTTCCTTGATAAACAGCATATTATCTGGCATGTGGAGATGGTTCTGCGGCCCTCAACCTAGTTCAGGCCCCTGCTCCGTCTGAGGGGTGGGACCTGCCTTCATGCTCTGTCACTGGTTAAAATATGAGTGAATATATATATATATCTCCCACACAGCAGAGTGCAGAGTGTCTGGACCCTTCGGTCTTCACCTTCAATGCCTAGACTCGTGGAAGAAACTATTACAGATACTGGAAGAGGAAAAAGAAAACCACCAAAAATTTGTGCATGTCCTATGGTTATAACTGTACAAGATATGGACGAGTCAGAATACGCACGCAAAGGAAGTGCTCAGTGAAAGCGGATGTGGGGTCTGGTCTACCAATAATCATGGCTACTCAGGTGGCTGAAGCAGGAGGATTACATATTCAAGGCCAGCTTGCGCTTCGGAGTAGGTCAAAGCCAACTTCTTAAGTAAGAAGAGGTCAGGGAGAAAGCTCAGGGGCTAAAGACACCAGACAACAAGGCTCACTTGGGTTCTACCCCCAGGACCCACACAGCAGAGACCCATCCTCTGACCACACACACACACGTGCACATACACAACGCACACACAGAAATAAAAATGTAAGGTTGGTGGAGTTGCTCAGTGGAGCTCACTTGCTGACCATACCCTGTGTCCAATTCCCAGGGTCACAAAAAAGCAGGCTTGTTGGGCTGCAGGTTCATCATCCCCTTTTCTAAGTAACGTGAAGGCATTGATTTCACATTTAAATTTTTCAAATAAAGCCAGATGTGTTGGAGCACGCCTTGAATCCCAGCACTTGGGAGACAGCAGCAGATAGAATTCTATGAGTTCAGGGCCAGCCTTGCCTACATAGTGAGTTCCAGGCCAGTTATATCTGTACAGTGAGACCCAGAAACACACAAACCAAACACATTAACATATGGTAACTCTATCATGTTCCTATCCCAAAATTCCCAGGCTGAAATCAAGGATGATGAGATCTGGAGGTGAGTCTCTGGGAGGACATGAAGCTATGGAAGCAAATCCTCACGGATGGGGCCAGAGAGCTATGCTGCCACACCGGAATGCAGCAAAAGTCAACAACCTGCCACCAATCCAAACCATCCTGTGCTGGTACCCTGCCGTCAGATTCCCAACCCACCCGACAAAATGATAAGAAATAAACATCTGGTTTATAAGCCACCACACCTGTGTACTTGTCACGGCGAGTCACATGGAGTGAGTGAGGCTTCCAGGAGTCCCTGAGGTCTCAAGAGACTACAACCTGCAAAACAACAGTACTTCCCAACTCTGCTGGGTTGGGAAGGGTGGATGAGACTCCGGGAGCTAGCGCCTGGGCTATGGAGATGGGTGCAGACTCACGGGGAAAGGCCGGGAGGGTCCAGATGGTGGAGTGCAGAAGCTAACAGCTGAAGAAGTTGCCCATTAATGCAGCTGCCCAGAGACTGCCAAGGCCCAGGCTCCTGAGCAGGATCTGCGTCGTAGAGAAAGGGGAAACCACACGGTCGTCTATCCGCAGGATGGGTGAGCTTAGAGCCTTCCACAACTCTCTTCTGACCTTCATGGGCTACGAGGGAAGCAGTGAGGGGAGGAAGGGCACTTCCATCCCGGATCTCTCAAGGCTCAGGCTGGGAGAGGTAACCCGCACAGTGGAGCATCCTCTGGTTCACCATGAGCTGGGATGAGCTGGGGTGTCTAACGCCTCCTCCAGTCTTCCGGCTCACCCAAGTGTCCCTACAAATACCATTAGTTTCCATTCCTGCAGTTCCTCTCATCATAGCGAATGTAAATAACTGGGTATATCGATGAGCTCTAGAATCCCAGCACCTGGGAGCCCCTTATGGCTCAGGGGTGGGGTGTTAATAAATGATATATGAGAGGCAAATCTGCCTCCAAGCCTTCTAAGCCTTACCTCTAACTAAGAGACCCCATCTGTTTATCTCTCTTTCTCTTCGGTGGATAAAAGGCTCCGCTGACCATGTCTGGTGATGTCAGGGAAGAGCCCCATGGAGCCTAATCTCTCCCTCCAGCAGTCACCCTGGTTCAAGTTACTGCTGCCTCTTGTGTGGTGGGCTTAGGGATTTGCTCTTCCTGCCCTCCCCAGCTTCCCATTTTAATTTCCTTTTCTCTGTGTTCACTACTGTCTCTGCACACAATAAACACAGGCAACTGAAAACACTTGGTGGAGTTACCTGCCAATGGCAGATCACCCGATCATCATCGGGAAATCAGAGGTTGACAAGCAGACAAAGAACGAAGAGGCCTCCCTGTTATCTCAAGTCCTGTCCTGTCCCCAAAACCTGTCCGCCAAGCCTTGCCAAGCCTCATCAAGCCTCAAGGCTGTGACCCTCAGGGAGGGGAAGCATTTGCCCCAGGGGCTCCTGGCAGCCTGGGGATATTCAAAGGCCCTGTTTAGCAGGGCCAGGCACCTGTTGTTCTAAGAGGAAAGGAAGTCCATGATTTATGTTTTCATCAGAATTTGGGGATTTTTTTTTTCCTGCTGAGGTCAGCCATGTGCTTTCAGAAGCAATAATGGGAGTAAAACAAGCTTGGGAATGATTAAACCCGATCCCCCTGCACAGACCACTGCACACCCTAGCAGGTGATGCCATTCACAGCAGCATCCTCTCCAGTTACATGGCAAAGGGCTCCCAACTCCCACAGCGGAACGGCCAGCATTCACAGAAAGCTGCAGTGGGCAGTGCACAGGACATCACAGCAGACTGGAGAGGAGGGGTCAGGGAACTGTGTTGTCAAATGAGGATGCTCTCAGGAGCAAGCTTGATTCACACTTGATTCAGACGGAGGTCAACATATAGAAACACATCACACGCTAGGCAGTGGTGGTGCATGCCTTTAATCCCAGCAGAGATAAGTGGATCTGTGTGAGTTTGAGGACAGCCACAGCGAGTCCCAGGACAGCCAGAGCTATGCAGAGAAACCCTGCCTCGAAAAACCAAAAAGAAAAAGAAACACATTACACATCCCAGCAGGAAGACAATGTAGCCACCATCTCCAAGCTTCACGTCAGCTGCCAGGAAAGCCATGCTGCCTCCGTTTCTTAAAACCCATCAATACTAAGCATCATTCCCTCCAGATGGGTTAGTGGTGCTCAAAAGACAGGAAGAACCCGCACACTGATAGACCAGAGACTGGGTAAACAAGATGTGGTATATCCATCAGTGGATTGATAGGTGGTCATACCCAAGGGAACAGAGTGCCCATACATGCTACAACATGGGTGAAACTTGAGACAAAGAAGCCGATCACAGTCACATCTACTTGTGACGTGTACAGAACAGGGAGAAAGAGTTGGGGGAAGGGAGGGATGGGGAGATGCTGCCAATGAGTTGAGGACAATGTCACCAATTAACTCAGCAGTAGCAGCTGCACAGCCTCTCGGACATGTTAAAACCACTCAATCATATGCATCCATTAAAAGGGGGAATTCTCAAATCTCAATAAACTTGTTATTTAAAAACTGGCTTGTAACTTTTCTAAATGCAAACTAGTTTCCTGTTTTTGTTTACAGTGTATATGGATTCCATTTAGTCTATATTAATAATTCAAGGAAGTAGTTTTGATCACCAGCCAATGGGTGCTTTGTGAGTGAAACAGTATGTGGCCCCATCTAAACGCACTTCTCAATACCCAACCTGCTCTCATAGCGCCCTGTGTTCCTCTCTGCCCTGTTTCTGGGGTCAGCAAAGACCAGTTCCCCACCCCCACTGAGGCCGGAAACTCAGGCAGACAGCCCAGGCATGCTGAGGGACAGTTCCCAGCACCTGGTCCCCTTAGCCTGGGAAGACTGACTGGTTATTTCCATTTGCCTTTTGAGAGGAAGAATTGTTGCAGAAGTTTATTCTCTCTTCTGGGACCAAAGCTTATGTGGGGGAAGGAAGCACACTTGGAGCCTTTAAAATATCAGTCAGGTGTCGTGGTGCACTTCTTTAATCCCAGCACTGGGGAGGCAAAGGTAGGGGATCTCTGTGAGTTCGTGGCCAGCCTGGTCTACAGTGAGTTCCAGGACAGGCAGGACTACATGCTGAGACCGTGTGTGTGGGGGGGGGGGGGAGGTGTGTACTGTCGATGCTCATGTATGCATTTTAAAAGTCCTGTTGCGGGGGCATGGCTCACCTGGTAGAATGCTTGCTTGCCCAGCACACCGAAAGCACTAGGCCTATCTATCTCCAAGTGCAGAACAAGGGTGGTGGCACACCTGTAACCCAGTAGAGGCAGGAAGATCAAAAGTTCAAAGTCATCCTTAATGATACAATGAATCCGAGAGCAGCCGGGGCTACATGACTGTTGGGCTCCTGCTAAGTGCCCGGCCCTGTCCAGGTGCTGGAGCGGCGGTGAACAAGGTTGGTGGAGGTGACTTTATCGCCAATGCGGTGACCCCTGCTCTGCCTGGGATGAAGAGGGTTGGGAGCAGTTTTAAGCAGTGTGGTCACAGGAGGCCACTGAGAACGTGACTATAAACCAAAGGAGACTAATTGCAGAGGAAGGCAGCATGCCGCTATGAAGAAGAATGTTCTAGGGGAAGGACAGAACAAGTCGAGAGGCCCAAGACCAGCGTGGGCCGAGGGGGTTTGGGAACAAGAAATGGGACTCAGTGGTTAGGAACACTTGCTGCCCTTGCAGAGGACCCGAGTTCAGTTCCCACCAGCCATGCTGAACAGCCCATAACTGCCTATAGTTTCAGCTCTAGGGGATTTGACGCCCTCTTCTGGCCAGTTCAGGTACCAGCACACGTGGGACATATACTCACACACACATTCACTTGTCCACAAGTAAACAAAATACAGAAAATGTAAAGACTAGTGACAGGTTGGGTGTGGCGGTGCACACCCTTAATTAAGCCCAGCCGGCAGGTTTCTGCGAGTTTGAGGCCAGTCTGATCTACACTGTGAGCTCTAGGCCAGGCACAGCTACAAAATCGTGTCTTAAAAAGAAAATAATTAATAAAGATAAAAACCAGTGAGGGAACAGAGGCCAAAGGTCATGGAGAGGTGAGCTCAGAGTGGTTAAGTCTCAGAGCTCTACTCTCTACCTCGAGCGAGGGAAGAAAAGCTATACCATCCCTCACCACAACACTCTCTGGGGCTTGTCTTGTAGGTTTAGGCAGAGCCTCTGGTTGAACCTGGAGCTCACTAGCTACTGCCAGGCTGGCTGACAAGCCAGGAAATGATCTGTCCTGCAGCTCTGCCCAGCAGGCATTAAAGATGGAAGGCATGCCTGCCTTTTGTGGTTGTTTTGTTTTTGAGACAGGGTCTCAGCATGTATTCTGGCAGTGAACTCGCTCTATAGACCAGGCTGGCTCAGTGGCACCTGCCTTTGCTGGGATTAAGGCTCTATCACAGCCAGGACCCAGCCACCCCCACCTCTGACACAATCCTTCCAATGGCTGCAAAACCATTTTCTCCTCAGCAAATAGACAAAGAACTCATCCTGTCCCTAGGCAGGAAACTCCAAGGGGGTTCTCAGGCTCTGGGGTCACCTGGCCTCTTCCCGCAGGGGCTCCAGGGAAGCAGCCACAGCAGGGACCTCCATGCCCGCTATTCACTGGTTCCTGGCCAGGTGGGTAGAACAAGTTTTCACAGTGCCACTACTAGGTGGGTTTCCAGGCGCCACTTCTATCTCTTCAGAAATTCAGAAGTAAGATGTACAGGAGAAAGAGGCAACTGTAGTGTGTGGGGGGGGAGGGGCTAGCACACTCTCCCTTCGTGATCCCGAGATCTCTGCAGCAGCCCAGGGGCTGGGGAGAGCCACCCAACACACTCGAGGGACCACAGCAGTCTGGAACAAGCTAAGATTTGTCACTTCAAACCACAGGCCCCGTCATTTACTCCTTAATCTGTTTGTTAGGGTCTCAGGTAGCCCAGGCTGACCTAAACTCATCAAGTTGCCCAAGCTAGCCTTGAACTCTTGGTCCCCCTGCTTGATTCCCCCCAGGATTAAATGTGCCACAACACCAAAGTCATTAGGAAAAAGAAAAGAAACAAGGCTGGGCTTGGGGGTGCACACTGGCAATCCCAGCATTTGGGAGGCAGAGGGATCTCTGTGAGTTTCAGGTCACCCAGAGGTACATACTGAGATGTATCTCAAAAGCAAAACAAACAAACAAAAAGCCCAAAGCAAACAAACAAAATAAAACTAGCAGTTTTCAAAGCTCAATTTTCTTCCTTCTTCCTTTCTTCTTTTTATTTTTTGGAAATGGGGTCTCTCCGCATAGCCCTGGCTGTCGAGGAACCCACTGTGGAGTGAGCTGGCCTCCAGCTCACAAAGACTGGCCTGCCTCTGCCTCCCAAGTGCTCAGATTAAAGGTGTGAGCCTGGCTCTGCTCACTTAGGGCCAAGTCTACATCGAGTCGGTTTTCAACCACAACCCCGTTTCAGGAGTAAGGCTACACCAAGGGAGGCTCTACCCCTAGGCAGAGCTACAGGAGTTAATGGCTAATGAGAGAGAAAGAGCTGTTCTTTTTCAGGGTGAGCCCCTGATAGGTTCTCCGATGCCAAGCAGTGAGCCCCAAACACAAGTGAGCACCACTAAATGAATTCGGCAGGGTGTGTGTGTGTGTGATGATTAAAGGATAAGGGAGCATGAATCTGAGGTGAGGGAGACATGGAGGGGGCTAGAGGAGAGGGAAGGGTGTAAATACAGTTACCGTGTAAAATATTTAATGTATTTATTTATTTATTGGTTTTTGAGATGGAGTTTCTCTGTGTAACTTTGTCTTGGAACTTGCTCTTTAGATCAGGCTGGCCTCGAACTCAGAGATCCAACTGCCTCTGCCTGTCAAGTGCTGGGATTAAAGGTGTGCACTACCACGCTTCCTTAAATTGCTTTTGTTAGGGATTGTGTCCCAGCATTTGGAGAAGGAACTAACGCACCAGAGAGAGGCCAAAGGGAGAGATGCCACTAAAATTCTAATAAATAAGTTTAAAACAAAAACAAAACAACAACAACAAAAACCCTTTGGGAACTAGGAAGATGGCTCAGTGAGTAAATGTGAGGCTGGCAATGGTGGCCTACCTGTAGCTAAAGAAGAGAAGATGGGAGTCCCCAGAGCAAGCTCTTGAAAACTCTGCTTTGGTATAAATGGTATTTAAGGAAGACACCAATGCCAACCCCTTTCCTACCCATGAACACATATGCATACTTTCATATCACACGTACACACATACACGTAAGAGATACACTTTGTATTTCCCTCCCCCAAAACTAATTGTGGGGGGGGTGAGGGGAAGAAGATTCCAAATAGAATTTCCAATTCTGATCTTTCAAACTCAAAATTAGTTTAATTGTCTAACTATCACCCGAGCAAAACCCAAACCGCCAACTAACATCCTGATTGATGGTTGGGGCTCCTTGCATTCCTGGCTAATGACTCTGTAATTATAAATTCCAGTCCTCTCAGGAAGAGCCTGACACTCCAGGATCCAGGCCAGTGGCCTTGACACTCAAGGCAGGGAGCTGGCTCTGCCTGTCACTCAGCAGCAAGTGGGGTGGTGTTGGTGGCACAGCTATGTAGCGGGAGGGCAGGTCCTTCTCCCGCCTGGTTAGGGAACCAAGACCTGCCTGTGGGACACCATCTGCCATGTCTTGTTTTCTCAACACCTACAGATAAACGATTCGCATTTGTTACAAGGTGAAGAAGAAGACCAGCTGTGTGGGCTGTGAGAACAGGCGCTACTCAGGCCGTGGGAGCCAATGTTGTTATGGAAGGGGCTGAGGCCCAGAGGGGAAGTGGGTGTGCGCTGAGTGTGTGGGACCCGCGGGACGGGAAGCGGCTGGATGAAGGTATGGATCGGGCAGCAGCTGAGACTGGTGTGAAGGGCTAGGTGGGACAGGAAGGGCCTTCAGAACGGGTGGGGGAGTTGGTGTGAAAAAGCAAGGAGCCACCATAGATTCCTAAAAACGAAGAATTGGGAAGGTAGATCTGATCGTAATGGACAAGGTTAAGCTCAACGGAGGGAGCAGACGGGATGTTCTAAACCGGACTTCTGTCCATGATGGTGGCAAGTCTGGCTGTCTGCCCATTTTAGTCCCAAACTCTCAGTCGATAACCTGCAGTTGTGTTCAAACCCAGCTCTGCGGGGCACACCCGGCCCCTGACATTCACTTCAGACTGTGCCTTCTCCCTGGCTTCACAGGTCCCCTCAGGGGCTGCCCCAGGACCTGCACGCCAAGCTCCCTTTTTACTTTAAGAAATATATTTATATGCTTGTGCGTGGGCCCGAGTGTGTTTAAATGCACCCTGTGTATGTACGCAGCAGCCCACAGAGGCCAGAAGAGGGCGCCAGATCCCCCAGAACTGAACTGCAGGCCATTGTGTACTGTCTGGTGGGTGCTGAGAACTCACCCGGGACCCTACTGCATACTATAATACAAAGAACATTGGGTCCCTATAGTCATTCACAGTCTGAACCCTTTCTAAAGTCCGAAGTCTCTTCTGTGATTCAAGGCACTCTCTTAATTGTAATCGCCCCACCCCACAAAAGCAAAATTTACATACTTCTAACACACAATGAGCTGAAGTTATATTGCCATTCCAAAAGGGGAAGACGGGCATAGAGAAGAAATACCCGGCCACAGCAAGATTGAAACTCAGCAAGGCAAACACCAAATTCTCTAGCTCCATGTCCAGGGCCCTTCCAGCTCCGCTGCCTGCAACCTACACCTCTCTCTCTCTCTCTCTCTCTCTCTCTCTCTCTCTCTCTCTCTCTCTCTCTCTGGCTGGTTCTACTCCTTGTGTGTACTTCTTCTTCTTGAGCATCTCATTGCTCATGACGACTCCAACACAGCCACAGCTCCATACAATGACCGCTCGGGCCTCCTGCCCTCATAGAGCCTTCACACAGGGATGTCCCTGCCATTCATAGCCTGGGCTTGGTGGCTTTCTGAAACCATGGAGGAAATTTCCAGCATTCCTTAACTCTTGCATCCTTCTTGATGCTACAGCCAAATTCAGCTCCCAGCTTGAAATGGCCCGGGTCCCTTGAGCCGCATCAGCCAGCTTGGTGCAGTTGCTTTTCAGGAGCAGAAAAATGCCTTCCACTCTTTCACAAGCTGGAAGCTTAGTTGAGTGGGGTACTGGCCTGAGGACACTATTCCCTTAATCCCAGGACTGAGCAAAAGATGACTCCTTACCTCCCCAGCATAAGCCTTGCTTTACTGTTAAACTGTTGGCTCCTTTTTCTCTCCAAACTATACACTTTGTATTTCTTTCTGCTCTGCTTGCTATTTTTCACTGTGCACATGAGTGTTTACCAATAATCACATGGCAGAGTCAATATTAGGCTGCTTTGAAATCCCCTCTGTCAAAGAAATTAATCCATTGATTCATTACTTTTAAAAGCAAGTTCTTAGGTCAAGGGTAAAAGGCAGCCGCATTCTTTGCTAAGATATCACAAGAATGGTCTCTAGCCCAGCTGCTAATACTGCCCCCACCCCAAAACCGCTGAGCCTCCGTAGTCCACACTGCTCTCAGCAATACTGTTTCAGGCTTCTAATGGGATGGCCCATTAAACCCCTGCTTACAACATGTAATTGCTTTCCTAGTCCAAAATCTAAATTTTCTGCATTCTTCCCCATAACTGCACGGTCGGACCTGTAATATCCCACCTCTGGTTCCAACTTCTCTACCCGTTATTTTCTATAGCAGGACCAGAGAAATAAAAGACCACGACAACAGGGAGGAGTCATGGCAGGAAGCTGAGAGTTTACATCTTTCACTGTGGGAGTGAAGGAAAAGGTGTGGCCATGGGGGAAGACCTCAAAAGGCCCATCCCCGGTGACACTTCCCCCAGCACACTAGGGGCCAAATATTCAGATGCCCAAGACTGTGAGGGGACTCTCATTCAAAATGCAATTCCCACCCAGCTTCCGGAAGCCACACGTCGGCTGAACCGACGCTGTACTCAGTACACCAAGTTCTGGAGTACATGGGAAGTACGAAGCAGAACCCTGGGTACCTGCCGCGCCCGTCAGCCTACGACCATTCTGCAGCCCTCACGCCTGCCCAGGCCCTGCTGCTGCCCCCACCATATCCTCCTATCTCTCTGGACCCCGCCTCTAAGTCCCAAAGTGCCTGCCTGTGTGTGAGATCACAGTGGTCACCTAAGATAGAGCACGCCAGGTCCAGATCACAGCTTCTCAACAACCATGCTCAGCACTGGGCAAATGCTGCTGTCCTCCGTGCTGGGCTCTGGCGCCCAGTCCTGCTGCCAAATTACTGTCTCCAGCCTGAGGGCAGATTACTCAGGAGGCAGATGTTACAGCCCCACTGAACCTGGAGGCTATAGGACAGTTTAATAGGTATGAAAAGAATTCACTGTACCATTTTCCTCACAAACAGGGTCTTCTCTAAAGGTTCACTTTATCTTTGATTATGTGTATGTGTGTATGCCTCTGTGCAGGTATGTACCATACCTGAGAGTTCAGAAGAGGGAGTCAGATCCCCTGTGCCGAAGTTACCCACTGTGGGTGCTGGGAGTCAAACTCAGCTTTTCTTCAAGAGCAGTATACACTATTAACCACTGAATCACCTCTCCAGTTTCACAACAAGCCCTAAAAACGCGTTCCACTCTCTAGTTGCGACTGTGTTGGTTAACTACGCAAACATACATGCATGCGTGCACGCACACACAGGTAGCCCTAAGGAGCTCAAATTGAAAGGTATAAATGTTAACTAAATCAAGTGGCCACCAAGACTGTAACCTCTTCTAGACTTATGAACTGACCAAGGCCACAAGTTATCACAAACACACACACACACACACACCGACAGCCCCAGCGTCTTCAGTGCCACGGAGCACAAAGAAAGCCCGGTGTTAGATGTGTAAGTTAAACATTTGGCATTATGAAGGAAATGAACCGCAGGGAAATGCAGTAAGGCATTTAAAACTCTCCCTGTAGGTAGCCTCCAGGGATGCGTGAAAATGCTTCGGGATTTCCTTGACCCTGAAAATAAATCATGAAACAGGGGTTCACTTTAAGAGCCTAGCCACCAGTAGGGCGCATATCTGCAGAGCTAAGGACCTGTTTTGTCATCCCAGTGAAAGGGCAGGTGGGTATCACTAGGCCTCACAGTGGAGCTGGATGAACGCAAGGTCAGTGGCTTAAAAAAAAAAAAAAAAAAAAAAAAAATGCTGAATTTCTTTGATGCCCTAGCTTAAACATGATTAAGAGTACTGCCCAGTGCTAAAGAGGTTAAGAGCACCGGCTGCTGTTCCAGAGGACTTGGGTTCAATTCCCAGCTCCCACATGATGGCTCGCAACAACCATCTTTAACTCCAGTACCAGGGACCTGACAGCCTGTTTGGAACATGCTTCTGGGACCTGGTCAGCAGGGATGACAAGAGGCAAAGGCCTGCTGGACAGTGGAGGGGCTTTAGAGAATCTGGGGGTAATGGCTGGCAATTCCATGTCAGCCCATGTCTGCTGGGAAGGGTACAAGCCTGCCAGGCGGGGATCTTTTTAATCCTGTCTTTCAAACATCCAGGGAGGACTCTGAACTATAGGCTTTGCCTCACAAACTTGGCTGTGTATCAGAAGCCCCTGGGGAGCTTTTAGGAAATTCCAGTGAAGCCTGAGCCCCACCCCAGCCCAGCTGAGCCATGATCTCTGGGGGTGGGGGCTGGGCATGAGCATTTCTGAAAAGGTCCCCAGATGATTCTAATGTGCAATCCCGGGTTGAGAGCCACTGGACCCTCTGACCTTTGAGGGCTTTTCTTTCTCAGAATCTGGAGAGAGTGCATTTCGTGTTTATCTTAGTGGTTCTCAGAGCATGCCCCAGGGCTGCTGGAGTCTGTTTCCTCCAGGTTCACTCCAAGGCGCCCTTTATGGGAAACTGAGTAGGTGAAGAGTTCTCTCCCTCTCTCTCTCTCTCTCTCTCTCTCTCTCTCTCTCTCTCTCTCTCTCTCTCTCTCTGTGTGTGTGTGTGTGTGTGTGTGTGTGTGCCTATATGCATGTGTGTATGTACATACGAATGCACATGTGTGTGGAGGCCAGAGGTTGACATGGTGTGTTGTCTTCAGTTGCTTTCACCTCATATTATGAGACAAGATAAAGTCTCTCACCACACCTGCTCTTTTGTGGGGAGGGGAACAGGATTTCACTGTGTAGCCCTGGTGTCCAGGAACTCACACTGTAAACCAGGCTGGCCTTGAACTCACAGAAACTCACCTACCTCTGTCTCCACAATGCTTGGATTAAAGGTATACACCATCAAGCATTCTTTATGGTCTGAGCCATCCCCCAACCCCCTGGATGGACAATTTTGATGCCCAAGGTTTGGTTGCAAAATAAAAAAAGTTTTGCTCCCCACTCACTAAAAGCACTAACTCAGTAAATTTTGGTCGCCCAGAAACACTCAAAGATAAACCAGAATCAAACATTTAGAAATTTCAGGGCTCTGGTGTCATTCCTCAAACAAGCAGATGCCGCCAAACAAAGTGAAGAATTACCAATCAATGCCACAAAAGTCGGAGAGGTAAAGAGCAACGGACCCCCAAAGGCAGTCATAAAAGAGAGCCCAGAACTCTCTTAGGACCAAAGAGCACAGAAGGGTCTCTGTCTGTGTGTCTGTCTCTCTTTCTTTCTCCCCCCCCCTCTCTCTCTCTCGCGCACACACACACACACACACACACACACACACACACACACACACACACCTTGGAAGATCAAGAACACTTGAGAACCTCCACTCCAGCACTCAACCTTCTAGCTGAGCTGAGTGAGGAGCAGCCTCAGAGCTACAGGGCATCTAACCCAAGACATTTCAGCTAATACGCGCCCAGGCCCCACAACCCAGAGATTCTGAGAATAAGATTTAGCCACTTGTAGTTGGGGGGGGCTGTACAATATTAATTCTCAACCTTAGGCGGACCTCGTAAGGCATAGCTCTCTAACTCTTATTTCCTAAGGGCAGTCAGCCAGGCCATAGCCTGACACCAGGCTTGCCATGCCAGGCCTGTTCCCCAGGCTATCCACTGGGCTCCACCCTGAGTTCTACCTCTCGAGACGCGGCTACATCTAGCTCTGTCATCTGGCCTAGATGGTACAGACCCTGTAGCAAGTAAACAAAAGCCAAGCCTGGGTCCGGTGTGGACAATCTCATACTCTTACCACGGGCTAAGCATGTACAAAGTACTTATTCGTGTATACACATCTATGCACATACATATGCGTACACTTGTATAGGTGGGAACGGCCTCTCTGACCTGCAGCCTTCCTCTAGACAGAACATGGCACCCCACACATCTTCCCCTTCCTCTTAGGCATTCATGCCCACCCCGAGGGGACAGGAAAAGCCAGCAGGTAAACTCTGGGATCTGGAAAGCAGCCCCACACATGCCAATGCATCTCTCCTCACTCAGAGCCCAGATCTCACTTTCCACACCTTAAAGAAAACTATAGCCCACGGGCTGACGGCTGTAATTTAAGAAAAGCGGTGGATGAGAGAAAGATGCCTTGTGTCAGGGTTCAAGCAGAGGTGGTGGTGGTTGTTTAATTAGGGAAAGGGACCATAAAAGCGGGACAGGGAAGTGGGGAGACCCGCCTCCTGAGACAGGAACAGCAGGAGAGAGAAGAGAGGAAGGAGGGAGAGAGGGGAGCAGACAGAGGGAGAGAGACGGAGAAGGATGGGAGGTGGGCGGGGCCTTTTAAACCGTGAATGTGCACAGGTGATGCTCTTAGTGGCTGCAGCTGAGGGCGAATCCTTTAGAGCCCCAAGGACAGGCCAGTACAGATGCCTGAATACTAAGGCTGACTTTCGAGCCCCTCCTACAAGGACTGAACCAAACAGCCACATTTTATTTTATGTGGAGCGTTTTTTGCTGTTGGTGACAGGTTTGCTTGTTTGAAACACGTCATATTTCACTAGGCTAGGCTATAGTCCAGGCTGGTCTAGAACTCACTATATAACTCAAGCTGCTCTTGAACTTACAGCAATCCACCTGCCTCAGCCTCCCAAGAGCTGTCATTATAGAGGTCAGCTATATGTCAGGCTTCCAGATGACATTTTATAGACTTTATTTTCCTTAAGAAATATCCTAGGTCATGTGTGGCTCCAGAGCACCAGGAGATCTGAAAATCCCCCAGAAGATTAGGATGAGCAAAATTACCGAGGACACGGTGCAGTCACCTCACTCACCTGGGGCTGGGGAGACAGCTCAGACAATAAAGCGGCTACCACCCAAGTATGAGGACCTGAGCCTGGATCCCATGACTCAAAAGAGCAGGGCATGGAAGTACACGCGTGTAACCCAGCACTGGAGAGGTGGAGGCAGGTGGACCCCCAGAACTTTCTGCCCAGGTCAAACTTCAGGTTCTCAAGAGACCCTGTTCCAAGAACAAGGTGACGGGCAGGCAAGAGGGCTCAGCAAGTAAAGGCACTTGTAGCTCAGGTCTGGTGAGCTGGACCTTGCCAAAGGGGAAGGAAGAGAGCTGTCTCCACAAAATTGTTCTCTGACCTCTACGTGAGTGCCTTGGCATGCGCGCCCCCATAATAATAAATTATAAAAAGCATAAGGCGGAGAACAGTCGAGAAAGATATCTATCTCAGTGCTGGCCTCTGGCCCCCACGTGGGCACCCTTGCCCACGCCACGCACAGGGAGCGAGTAAACAAGTAAATAAATGGTTTAGATCTGTGGTCAAAACTGGGAGATTTTTGTTTGTTTGTTTGTTGTTCTTGTTTGGTCTTTTGAGACAGGGCCTCCCTGTGCAGCCCTCTCTAGCCTGGGACTTATGGTAATCCTCCTGCCTCTGCCTTTCAGGTGCTGAGATGACCGGTGTGCATCCTCACCTGGGTCCTGTGCTTTTTCTTTTTTAAAACAATTGTTGCTCCTCAGGCACTCTGTAGCCTCAGAATGACCACTAGGAGCAGCATTCACTCCATCTACTTCTTATAATATACATTTCCAAAGCGCCGAACTAAGGGAAGCATTTTTGAAATGAGTCTGAGCCAAGCCTGCTGGTAAAAATGCTGTGCTGAGAGGTGGGCAGGGTGGACAGCGGGGCCCGCCATGGTTAGTTGTGTTTGCTTTTTTTGGTGTGCACAGGTGTTTGTCTGCTGCTTTGCCTGTGCACCACAAGTGTGCAGTACTCCCAGGGGCCAGAAGAGGGCATTAAATCGCCTGGAACTGGAGTTACTGACCATTGAGAGCTACTAGGTGGGTGCTGGGATAGAGCCAGGATTTCTGGAGGAGCGGTCAGGGTCTTAACTCTAGCCCAGTTTGCCTTTGTTGAAAGAGTGGCCGTCCCCTCCTGGGAGGGGCTTCAGGGCAGAGAGAGTAGTAAAGGGCAAAGGGAAGGAGACACTTTCAGGAGCGTGGCGTTGATCTGTGTGCCTTCAACAAGAATTTGGGCACCATGGCGGTGAGCGGTGAGTGTTTGGAATCACAGCGGAAGTGACATGAATCTAGGTGTTTGATAAAAACAAAGCTACATACTAAAAATGCTCATTTTTCTACATATTAATTTTAGATTTTTGAAAAGACAAATGGACTTTTAAAGATTTTACTTTTTTAAAAATGGGCATGCGTGTTTGTCTGCTTGTCGTATGTGAAATGCCTGCATGCAGGTGTCCCCAGGGGCCTGAAGAGGGTTCACAAGCCCTGAGTCTAGAGTTCCAGGTGGCTGTGAGCTGTCTGAGTGAGGCCAGGAACCGAACCTGGAGCCTCTGGAAGAGCAGCAAGCACTCTTGACCACTAACGCATCTCTCTCCAGTCTGTACTTTTTAAATTTTTAATTATGTATAGGTGTATGACGTTGTGTACACACAACTGCAGTGTCTGTGGAGGCCAGGAGGGGGCATCCTGGAGCTGGTAACAGGTGGTAGAAGCCATCCCAACCATGTGGGTCTATCCTTTGTCAGAGCATCCGGTGTTCACATTTGCTGTGTTCACAGTAAAAAAAAAAAAAACTGAGCAGGCTGAAAGAAGCCCCCGGAACGCCAGGGAGTGCGTCCCGCAACGGGGCCCATCTCTCACCTTCCAGGGACCCCCTCCTCCTGAGGCCAAGCCCACCACTATTTATTTAGACAACACTGGTCCCACCTTCCAGGGCACTGCAAACCTTTCTCACCCCGAAGCCCAATCGTGCATCCACAGGCCTCACAGCCAACTGGAGGAAACCTGGCCGAGGGAGGGAAGCCAGCGTGCTACTCTGTTGAGTTATTCACTTACAGAGAAGCAGACTCAGAATCACTTTCTTTTTTGAAACAGGGTTTCTCTGTGTAGCCTTGGCTGTCCTGGAACTCTCTGTAGACCAGGCTGGCCTCAATCTCACAGAGATCCACCTGCCTCTACCTCCCCGGTGCTGGGGTTACGTGTGCTACCACTGTCCCGCTATAATCATTTTCTAAAAGCAGAGCAGGTGGGTGAGAGATACTCTAATAGTAGACAGAGCTGGAATCCTTTTGGAAAGGCAACAGGAAGCTTCCCTAAGCTTTGCCATATACAGTTTAGTGATCCAAGCACAGTGAATGTCCTTAGGGCGGATGTGGGGACGGAGGACATCTAAATCGTCTCATGTTTTTAAAAAGCATGAGTGTCTCCTCAGGGCTCGTTACAGGGACCATTGGTCGGCCAGGCCCCTGGGTTTGTCTGCAGCGAGTTGTGCTCTGGGCTGCAGAAGTGGGGTTTCCAGGTAGATGCTGAGGGGCCTCTAGGTGGACCCTGCTCCCCGTCCTGTCTGCCTCCTGCCCCCACAGCCCTGGTGCACACCCAAGGCTGACTCCGCGTTCTCAGTGGAGCGCCCAGCCTCCAGGGAGGCACAGGTGCCTCCTCCTCCTCGCCCCCTTGCTGCAGATATTCTAAGTTTCCAGGGCCCTTTCTATCCCGGATGTCATTTCTAAACTTCATGTTCCCTCCCCTCACAAACCAAGTCATTAGCAATTATACGAATTGCCCCTCACCTTTCACTTGCCCCAAGGTCTCCCCTGCACAGAGTAGAGGGGCTCAAGAGGGGAAAAGCCACAGTGGTCTCTCCATCCTGCCCAGCTCACTTTGTCCCCTCAGTCACCTGAAGGCAGTCTGCCTGCTGCTCCAGCTACTCCTCCTCAGGATCCAGCGGCAACCTCAGCAAGAGTCTCCCTGTGTGTGAGTTCTAAAGCTCGGGACCCCCAAAGCGCAGACACAAACAACCATATCAATAACGGAGCCTTAGAGTGTGATAACCCGTCTCCAGTTCAGCATCTTTCCTATGTAAGCCACACTGTGCAGGTTCACACAAGTTACCATGGGAAATGATGCCACATAGCAGGGGCTGGGTAAGGGAGATCTGAATGTGAACGAAGCCTGTCCCTTCCCCTAAATTGCTGTGTGACTTCAGGAAGGGATATCGGCTTCTCTGAGCCTTGATTTCGTCTTGAGCAAAACAAGTATAGCCTTGGTCCCCACCCCAGGGTCGGTCTGAGGATGAAATGAAATGATGAATATACACATACATATACATCCATACATACATGTTGTGTGTATACACATACATACATACATACAACAATCCTCTGCACCACAGACGAGAGAATGAAATTACCACTGCAGAAAAGTGCTCAGGGGCTAGGGCTGCCAATTGGCTCAGCTGGAGATGTACTTGCTATACAGATATGAGGGCTTGAGTTTGGATTCCCAGCTTGCAAATCCATACAACAGAAAGACAGAGAGGGACTGAGAGAGATAACCCGACACCAACCTCTGACGTCTGCATACATGCACACACACGTACACATGCGTCACAGACACAGAGAGAGACGCTCGGGTCCTGGTCCCGATGGGTTTCTCATAAGCTTCCTCAGTGGCTTCTTGTTAAGAGCTTCCTTCCCCTTCAGTCTTGAAGGCTTGCTTAGTCTAAGCATTCTTGGTCTCTCTCCTAGCTAGACGCTGGCAACATGTCCCCTACTCAAGACTTAACCACCCCAAATCTCTCCGGACATGACGAAAGTCTGCTGAGGTCTGTTGAAAGTTATGTGGGTACACAAGCGCATACCCACATACTAATTCCTGCGGCAATATGGATACAGTGAAGAGTGGACGGGGTAGGTTGGAGTGTGGCTCAGTAGGTAGAGTGCCCTCCTCACATGCATGGGGGGCCTGGGTTCAATTCCCAGCAGTGCATAAACTAGAGATGGTGGTGCACACTCCGTGGTGGAGGCAGGAGAACCAGGAAAGAAGATCATCCCGTGCTACACAGTGAGTTCGAGGCCAACCTGGGCTACAGGAGACCCTGTTTCTAGGCCTCCAGAGATGGGGGTGAGGGTTAGTAGAGGAAATGAATTTCCACGTACACAGCCAATGAATGTACTCATGGAAACTTTGTAGGAATCAAGACTCTATACATACATACACACACACACACACACACACACACACAGGCCTTCTGAGTTTCTTTACATCTGCCAGCACGGTCACTGGGCTCGTAAAGATGCCTGTAGACTCCATTTGGCATATACATAGAGAGTCCCATTGAATGCAGTGGCTTGCTGGGCCCCCAGCTCCCCCCATCTGGTCAAGAATGTACTCAGGAACTCTGCCTGGAGGAGAAGAAAGAACACAGGGGGTTTCTGTGTACTCCCTGCCGGGTCCTCGCCTTCAGCAGACTGGAGGAAAAGGAAGCCAGCCACGCCAGGACAGCAGGCTGTGTCGGTCATTCCTGAGGCAAGGGGCATTTTGCCAACTGTGCGATTCCCTTTGACTTGGTGGATCTGACCCAGCTCTTCTGTGGACTATTGTCCTAGTCCCAAAGAAGGAATGGCTTGGTGGATGCGGCTTATGCATACTGAAGGGAGACCAGAGAACACCTCTCCTCTCCAGGTTCAGGAAGAGCGAATGACCTGGACGAAGATCGAACCCAAAGGCTCAAAAATAGACAGTCAAGGTGGAGGAGGGGACACGCATGTCTGCCTTAGAGAGAAGTCTGTTTACCCAGTGTTATTTAAAAACAAGAATCCTGAATTCCCTTCCTACCTCATTATGACTTCTTTAACATTTGTTTTTAATTTATCCGAGATCATAATCTTCACTGAGAACTGCCTATGAGCCAAACTTGAACTCGAAAACCAAGCTGGGCCTTTTGTTCTGCCTGCGCTAATTAGTGTACAAAGGAGAGTCTGATTTCTCCCCTCCCCACAGTCGGAAACACTGGCTCCCATTGATGCAACTACAGCATGGAAAGGGGTGCAGGCTGCCGACTGGGTAACGGCCCCGGAACAGGTATCAGGAAATGAAGGTTCTAATCCTGGCTGGCTCACGGTGGCACACCGCTGACACAAGCTATTTCAAGCACGGTGCCTCATCTTTAAATAACTGACCGCTTCCTGCTGGGATGTGCCTAGTACCTGGACTAAAAGGCGACAGGGGCCTCTCGCCTCCAGTCACAAAGTGCCAACGGTAGAACAGCCAACAAACCCATGTATGGCTCTCACCCTGAAAACGGCTTTTGTGGGAGACAGTTCCCATTAGGTGCTATTTGGCGGGTAGCCTCTATGGTCCCTTCATTCATTCAGCAAATACCAAGAAAGGGCCTTCCATGTGGCTGGTGCTATGATTGTAATAGATATGGAATAACCGATCCACTTCCTGGCATCTTCAGCAAGTCTCGAATCCAGGAGACAAGTATGTTTTGGATGAAGAGGGTATGTGTTTACCAACAGTGAAATGTACTGAAGGATTTGCAGCAGGGTGACTGAGGCTGA
Organism: Phodopus roborovskii; assembly: GCF_943737965.1. Lineage (NCBI taxonomy): Eukaryota > Metazoa > Chordata > Mammalia > Rodentia > Cricetidae > Phodopus > Phodopus roborovskii. The sequence continues at coordinate 9,612,083 of NW_026126571.1, read as the reverse complement.
GAGGCAGAGGAGGCGCAGAGAAGGCTAAGATCTCAAACACAAGGAAAGCCTCGGCCGAACGAGCAGAGCAATCCGCATGCCCACTTCTCCCCGGAGGAAATCCACAGTGGCATGTCAAAGGCTGGAGAAGTCCTCCCCAGAAGAAGCACAGGATGGCTGGCCATATCTACCTATTAGCATCCCAAAGACCTCTGGGAAGCAGTGATAGAAGCCTATTGTTCTCAAAGCCTGTTTTAAAAAAATCCAGTATGAAACAAAAGCCCTTGTTCACATAACTGGAAAACTATCATGTGTCCTCTCGGGGAGGCCAAAATACCTTGAGTTGCTAATGTAATTCTAAAGTATTTTCATTGGCAGAGCCCTATAAAAACATATGGTCCCCACAACTGCTCACAAATTCGCCGTCACAGAGAAGCCCACAGACATGAACCAGAGGACCAGGTTCAAAGTTCCATTTCCAGCTCAGACCGCTGCTTTGTTTGTTTTTAAAAGGCTGTGCAGCCTCAACTCTGAGAAGAACTGGGAGGGAAAAGAAAAACTACGATAATAAGCAAAATGAAATGATCAGCCACCAATGATTGACTTATCAGAAGCACCCTGTGGAAAAGAGCATAAGCAAACAGCAATTGCTCTTGGTACCCAAAGATGGCGAGAAGACGGGCCTTTGTGTTTATTTTATTACAGGCTGTGCACAGAGAGAAATGTGAATAGACAATGTCAGACATTCCCACACGTGTAGACTGAAGGCCGGCTTTACATTCGAGGCAGCGTCTCAGAGTCACACTGATCAAAATCGAAATTTAATAGCCAGGGTCCTTTAGAACATAAATTCCACCCAAACTTAAACAAAAGGGGCTGAGCACATCACGGACGGGGTAGACCTGTGTTCGATGGGCTGGGATGTAACTTGGTTGACGGAGCGCTTGCCTAGCATGCATAGAACCCTGGGTTGATCCCCAGCACCACATAAACTGGGCAGTGAGGCTCAGGCCTATAACCCAGGCAGGAGGTGAAGGAAGGGGAGAGTCAGAAGGGTTAGTGGCTGCCTGCCTGTGATCCAGTCTTTCAAATAGAGACAAGAGGTCGTCCTCCATATTAGTGGGGTCTGGGTTTGATTGAGAGGCCTTGCCTTAAAGAACACAGAGGAAGAACCATGGAGGATGGTTCCTGACATCAGCTTCAATCCCAGATATCATGTGCATGCGCACATATACGCACCCTCACACATACATGTGCCCAGAAACATGTACACACACATGCACACTACACACACACACACACACACAGGAAATGACATGTATACACATATAATTACATATGGTAAGAATTTAAAAACCAAAATACACATGCTAAAAATCCAGTGCAGAAGTAAAATTTCATGGGCCAGGCATGGTGGTGCACACTTTTAATCCCTCACTCTGGAGGCCAAGGCAGGTAAATTTGAGGCTAGCCTGATCTACTTTGTAAATTCCAAGACAGCCAGACTACATAGTGACAGCCTATTTCAAAAAGAGCCAGTGAGATCCTGACGACCCAGGACTGCCTCAGTTGACAGAGTTCACCTTATCCACTCTTTACCGTGTGCCAGGCACTACCCTCTGCACACCTAAACCTTATCCAAACTGCAAAGCTATGGAGTATGTCCTACAGCCTCGGCCTCAGCATTGAACCTGTCACTGAGCTGTAGCTTCAATACTGAACATCCATCTAACCCATGACCTGATCTTCTCTAAGTTGACAAATGTTTGTCGTCAGGGTGGTGATGTTAGGAATGAGGAGATGAGACATGGTACTGGATCTACCCTCATTACCTGGATGTGCCCTCTCAAAACCAGGTAGGCATTCTACAGGAAATAAGTGAAGCCCCTTCAGTGAGCCTTTCTCTTTGTATTAGTATTAATTATATGCATATGTGTGTGACTATACAGGTATGTGCATGTATGAGTGCAGGTGCCTGTGGCATCCAGAAGAGGGCGTGGGATCTCTTGGAGGTAAAGTTACAGGCAGCTCAGAGTAGACTAGGCTGGCCTTGAACTCACCAATGCCCAGCTTCCTTTTTGGTTTTTCAAGACTAGGTTTCTCCATTTATCCCTGGCTGTTCTGGAACTCAATCTGTAGACCAAGCTGACCTCTGCCTCCTAAGCGCTGGGATTAAAGAGCAAATTTTTTTTTTAACCAAAAGAATAAAATATAAGAAAGAGACTTTGTCTCAAAACAATTGCCATGTACAATTACAATTATTATGTAAACAGAGAAAATGACCCAGCATTGAGAGTATATTGAAAGGTCAGGTGGTGGTGGTGGTCCACATCTTTAATCCCAGCATCTGTGAGGCAGAGGCAGGTAGATCTGTGAGTTCAAGGCCAGCCTGGTCTACAGCATGAGTTCCAGGACAGTCCGAAGCTACACAGAGAAACCCTATCTTGAAAAACCAAGAGTATATTAAAACCCCACAGGGTGCTGCACACCTTTAATCTAAGCATTCCTAGGAGACAGAGGTAGGCTGATTTCTTGAGTTTGAGGTCAGCTTAGTCTATACAGCAAGTTCCAGGCTAGGCTATCCAGAGCTGCAAAGTGAGACCCGCTCTCAAAGAGTATACTGAAAAGGATGTCTTTTAGAGAAAGGATGTTTATTGGATGTTTTTAAGATACAAAGGGTATCTCTTATTCCGCTTCTAACTCCCATGGTATCATCTGGTGCCCTGTGTATTCTTCAGGTGCACTTGAGTATCTGCAGGCAAACACTGTTCCCATTAAAAGATGCCAACTCCTTCTAGAAATGCCTGGCTCCACGTCTGGGGCAGAAAGTGAATAAATACAACCGACCTGGAATGTCCTGCCATGTCCCAACTTGTCCAAAGGATTCAGTAACCAATTTTAGAAGAAATACCAACTGGCCAAAGATGAGACAATCTGAGTATCAGTAGGGTGGCATTTGCAAGCAGAATGGAGGAGAGTGGGTAGGCTTAAACCTGTAAGCGTACTGTAAGTTATTAAACTTCACAGGACAAGAGAAACTACCTAGGAATAATAAAGCGAAGAGTCAAGCATCGAAATCACTCTGCTCTCCTTACATAATCCACAGTGAGGGTGTGCTAACTCTATAAAGAGCCAATCTTGTAACTTTGTAGGCCAATGCAGCCTCCATCTCTGCTAGGAGTAGGTCCCTCATACCGCAAAGATGTCCTAATTGTGTGAATGAACGAGCATAGCTGTGTTCTAATAAAACTTTATTTATAAGAGTGTCAGGTTAGATTTCATCTGTGGATGTTAATTTATTGCCCTTTGATCTAAAAGAACTAAATAGTTGATGATAGATGCTTTCATTTAAAGAAAATACAGGTAATGAGTGAAGGTTAAACAATACAGACTGCAGACATTTGGGCTGGCTAAGGAAGTAAGCCAGTGAGACCTAATCAGAGACGGGTGAGCAGCCCCTGAGCATCTCTGTAGGAAGCAGCCTTGAAATACAGCTTGAAAATAAGATGCTGACGGTGGGGGAGGACTTCTTCACCTTGCTGGGTGTGGTGCCAAGGTTAGGGAGGTAGAGGAGAGGGAGGGAGGGAGGGGGAGAGAGAGAGAGAGAGCACTCGCTGCCCCAAAACCTGGAACCAGGTGGCAGAAGTAAACTAACTCCTACAAGTTGCCCTCCGGCCTTCATGTGTACACACATAAAGTAAATAAATGTAACTTAAAATTTTTAGAGAATATAATTTACAGCCTGCCTGTAATTTCAACACGTGGGAGGTGTCCGAAGCAGGACTGTGAGTTCTAGGTCAGCTGGGGCTATGTAGTTAAGGGTCCACCTCAAAAAACAACAAAATTAACTGTAGAGCTGGGTGGTCACACAGGCACAAGCCTGTAATACCCGTCAGTATCCAAAAGGACTGAGTGGAGTTCTAGACCCCAATGGGCTACAAAAGCAAGATCCTGCACCCCCAAAAGTAATAAAATGAATATTAGACTGTGACAAATTCTATAGGAGTCGTCGAGATAAAAACTGGATTCTAGCTAGTATGTCAGATAGACTCCATGCTGAATGCAGAATAGAACATCACCTTTGCTATTCAAATGTCTCACTAGGCAAAACAACCTCCCAAATCACTGTTACGTGACCCCTCGATAAGCCCACTCCAGCCCAGATATAACAAAGATAGAGCTACAGAGAGGCCGGGCTCCTCCTGTGTGGTTGGAGTGGGGGGGGGGATGGGGGGGAGTGGGGGGTTGTTTGCTTTGTTTGTTCGGTTTGTTTGTTTGTTTGTTTGTTTTGCTTTGTTTGTTTTCTGGTTTGGTTTTTTAGAGTGCTGAGGATCGAACTCAGGCTTCAACTATGCTTGCTAGGGAAGCACTCCACTTCTACCCAGACCCCAGCCTTGTCCCTTCATCTTAAGATTCACAATTACACCAGTGACCTGAGAAATCATTGTTCCTGCTACAGAGTCAAGTTAAAAAAAAAAAACCGGACCATTTGTCTGGCAGCTATCACAGGAATAATCAATCTCCTGTGGCAGGAATCGCAGGGGGCTGTTAAACCCAGCAGGGAAAGTTTGGTGGAGAACCTGACTCTTAGGTCTCTTCTGCATTTCCGGCAAGATACACATTCATTAAAAAGAAAACAGCAAAAACAAACAGACAAAGAAATGCAGTAGACTTCTTGGGAAAACTTGGCAAGCATGCTTGGGAGTGGGGATGATGGGAGCCAGGGTGAAACTGACTTTTCCTCTTCCTGCCTCGGTCTCCCTGAGGTGGACATGCCGCGTCCGGTTCCCTGGCACACACGATTCTAACTAACCCAGGGGCAGGCGGAAGCGCTCACCGGAGAGGAAAGAATATTCCAGCATGAGGGGGACAAGTAGACCCAAGAAGTGCTCTTTGGGTGGCAGAGGGCAAAATCCCATAATAATCAATCATAGCTGGCGCTGAGCTCCTCCCACACCAGGAAAGCTCGGCTTCCTCTTTTTAAGCAGCCTAATCAACAGTAGTTGTTTCTATTTTTCGTTTGGTTGTGTTCTCTGATAGAGCTGAGATTGGACCCAGGGCCTTGAGCACGCTGGGCAAGCACTGTCCCCAAAGAGCATGTTTTAACCCCTCCCACACACACCTCCATGCATGTTTGGTGTGCGTGCGTGCGTGCGTGTGCGTGTGTGTGTGTGTGTGTGTGTAAATCTGAGAACAGCTTTCAGGAATGTGTTCTCTTCTTCCTCCTTGTTGAAGCACGGCCTCTCTTACTGTTCCGGTGACTGCATAGTCCAGGCTAACTGGACCTCGGGTTTCAGGGTATTTTCCTGTCTCCTTCTCCTATGCCTCTACAGAAGTGCCTGGATTAGATGCATACTATTGCCTCGGGTTTTGTCTGTGGGTAGGCAGGCTGGGGTTGGAGGCTTGTGTCTCTATCACAGCCCTGTGCCGTGGCAGCTCTCTGATGTTATCTGGGAACCCCTTAATGAGGATGAGCCTCTCCCGCTGCAAAGCTGTGACAGGATGGTCTGTCCCTGCCGAGCATATCATAACACAAGCTCTGAGGCTGGAAAACATTAATAACAGCGCCAAGTGTTTTCACCTCACAGACCGTAACAAACCCACCGTAGATCTCTTCATTACCCCACTTAGAAAGGGGTAAAGTCCAAGAAGATAACTGGCAACCACAGGCTGGGGTGGTGGGGTGATGGTGTGCGCCTTTAATCCCAGTAATCGGGGAGGCAGAGGCAGGTGGATCCCTGTTGAGTTTGAGTTGCAGGCCAGTCTGGTGTACAAAGCAATTTACAGGACAGCCTAGGCTGTTACAAAGAGACACCGAAAAACAAAGAAAAGAAAGAAAGTGTGATCACATTCAATTTACATAACACAAGAATGCTCACAGACAAAAGAAAGTAAGGCTGGTCCAAAGTAGGAAGTAGGCAACTGACCCAGCCAACAGACTAGGCAGATTAGAGAGTACAAAGCACAGAATCAAGAAAGATTAAGGTAGCAATTAACACCATCTCTGGGGCTGTAAATGGACCTGCTTGAAGGCTCTAACCACCCCAGGCACTAAAGGTGCACAAGTGAGCAGGGACCAGGGACTTGATTCCTTTCATCCCAGCACTGGGAGGCAGAGGCGGGTGGATCTCTGTGAGTTTGAGGCCAGCCAGGTCTACACAGGGGTCCAAGTGAGCTGGAGCTGTGTAGTGGGACCCTGTCCCAATCAGTCCGTCCGTCAGCCTTAAGTGAAAGGGATAGAAACACCACTGCAGAGAAAGGATGCAGAGATGTTCTTATGGTTTGCTTGCATAAAGCATTTCTTTAATTTTGCTACAAATGGCATTTTCACGCTTATTTTTTAGTTGACTTTTCCTTGGGGAAAACTGCAGCCTCTGGGGAACAAGGTCCTTTGCCCTACCCCCAAGGCTCTACCTGCAGGCTCCTTGGCTTCATCTTACAGCTTCCTGGAGGATAGCAGGGAGATTATCCTATCAGACCCACAGGAGTTCACTGTGGGAAGGGTTTTAACAGATCTCTGGAACCCTGCAGGCGCCTACAGAGCCTTTTTTTTTTTTTTTTACCCTGATGTTTAAATATTTGTGTTGCCAAATGTAACAAGCAAATCACTTAGCATGTGTAGGTGCTGTATTTTAAATACACAAGGATTTCGTGGTACACTCTGGGGTATGGCTCCCTGTGGCAGAGGGTCACATTCCAGTGAGCACACCTGATCCCAGGCCTGTGGCTATCGTTCATTCACTTCCGTTTGCTTTAGGCAGGTCAATAATCGCCTGAGCTTACTCACTATGGCTAACAAATCTCGGCTTGTAAATAGATCTGACGTGCACACTGCTCATGCCTACTTCTTCTGTTTTGTTTTGTTTTTTTTCAGCTTCAGATCAGATACACACACACACACACACACACACACACACACACACACACCTTTTTGAGGCAAAGTTTCTCTGTGTAGCTTGAATTCAGAAATCCCCTGCCTCTGTTTCCTGGCTTTCCACACATTTCATGTGGTCATTTCTACAAACCCTAGCCCCATTCACCTTGAGGGATTCAAGATAACCTCACTAAGATTCTGGGGATGGTGGCCCATAACTTTTAATCCTACTACTCAGGAGGCAATCAGATCTCTGAGTTCAAGGCCAGCGTGGTCTACAGAGCTTCCAGGCCAGCCAGGGCTACACAAGGAAACTCTTGTTTGGAAAAATAAAAACAAACAAATAAGATTTGGTGCCTTGCAGCAGTCCGGTCTTCAGCTCATAAGGGAACCCAGTTTACCAACAGTAACTCAAAGGCCGTCACGTGGTCACATGGCTTTCGGGAGGCCACCTGCCAGGGAGGTTTGGAAAGAGGGGGGAAATGCTAACTCTTGGGGGTGAGACTCTCAGTGCTCAGTGGTCTCCCTGATCTTCCAGAGGCTCCAAGCTCCAGACCTACTATCGACACCAACAGATCTGCCTGTGACTCCAGCTCTAGGAAATCCTAAAAACCCTCCCCCTGGCCTCCTCTGGCACTTGTATACATGGTATAATAGATTCACTTGGGTACACACACGCACACGCACGCACGCACGCACACACAGAGAGAGAGAGAGAGAGAGAGAGAGAGAGAGATAAAAAAAAATATGGAACTTTGTAATTGCTTCTTTCTTTTCTTCTTAAAGGATGTCAGGTCCCTTGGGACTGGAGTTACAGACCTTTGTGAGCCACCATGTGGGTGCTGGGAATTGAACCCAGGTCCTCTGGAAGAGCAACCAGTGCTCCTAACCACTGAGCCATCCTCTTCTGCAATTCCTAAATTAATCACTGTGTAAATACCCAGGACTTATCTCTTAATAATAAATCGGTGCTGTAATAGTCCGTCATACACCCATGAGACAGATGGTTCATTTGCGCAGACTGCACAAGGGAAGCAAGTGACTTGACCAAGCATTAGAAAAGGCACCATGGGGCCTCTGGCTGTGGAGCCAGGATGCATCCCTGGTGCACGAAAGGACTTTGGGAGCACATTCCCCATGGAGGGATACTCCTTTAACCTATAGGCAGGACGGAGGGCCTAGTCCCTACTCCAAATGACTTGGCAGATTTTGATGATCCCTCCTGGAAGGCATCACCCTCCCTGTAGAGTGGGGGGGGATGGGACAGGAGGGGGGGCAAAGGGGGCATGGGACGGAAGGAGGGAGAGGGAACTGGGATGGATATGTAAAATAAGAAAAAAAATAACAAATATAAGAAAAGAAAAGGCACCATAAGGAAACACTAGTTCCATGCTTGTTTCTCAGGGTTTGGAGTGCTAAATCAATCATACTGGTTTGGTTTGCTAAGTCAATCATACTGTAACCCAGACTTCAAGGACGGCAGACGAGCCTCCTCCAATGCTCTCCCACACGGAAGACACACCTGTGTGCATTTCTCACTGACTTCAGCAAGGAGAAAGCCGTCTCCAGCTTCCAAATTGTCAGCAGATAGTGGCTTTGCCACAGGTGGTGAAGTCCCTGAGCAGCTGGTTAAAGGTTACTGACCCCTGGGCGGCAAAGTCCTGGCCGGACAGCTTCTGGCCACACACTGCTGATTAGACAACAGATGTGCCCAGTGCCTGTTTGTGAGACTGAGGTGTATCTACCTTCTCTCCACCCAAGCAGTTAGCCGTATCAGAGTTTCTGCACTGAGAAGCAAGCCAGCACCCTTCCCTAGAGATGGCCAGTGACACCAGGCTTGTGTGAAGTCATGGGGAGAAAGGAAAAATCTGCTCTGGACTTTGAAACCAACCAAGTTCAAGTCCTGGTGCTTGGAATGGCCAATAAATAGTGTGGCTTCGTGTGACACACTTGACCTCTCCAAGCCCGTTTGCACAGCCGCAGAATGGGATGAACAAGTGCCTGCTTCCTAGAGGGTCAGAAACTGAAAAACACTGAGATTTTAGCAGCCATTGCCAAGCGCTTTCCAAATAGGGTGAGGCCACTTACACACTTTCGAGAACAGCCCCTTGCTGCGTATTTGCCAGCGATGCAGTGTTGGGACAAAATGATTTTTTTTGTTTGCCTATTCTGATTATTTGTTTATTTGCTTGTTTGCCCTCCATATACACACTGTGGTACTTCCCACTCCCAAATCTCATGCACACACTCAGTAATTTATTTTTATAATTTTTAGTGTAAGCAGGGCAGTGGAAGCACACGCCTTTAATCCCAGCACTTGGCAGACAGAAGCAGGTGAATCTGTGAGTTTGAGGCTAGCCTGCTCTACAGAGCTAGTTTTAGGATAGCCAGGGTTACACAAAGAAACCCTGTCGCAAAAAAAAAAAAAAAAAAAAAAAAAAAAAAGAAAGAAAGAAAGAAAGAAAGAAAGAAAGAAAGAAAGAAACAAAAAAATTTAGTCGGGACAGTGGTGGCGCACGCCTTTAATCCCAGCACTCGGGAGGCAGAGGCAGGTGGATCTCCATGAGCTCAGGGCCAGCCTGGTTTACAAGGGCTAGTTGCAGGACAGGCTCCCAAGCCACAGAGAAACCCTGTCTCGAAAAATCAAAAGCAACCAAACAAACAAACCAAAAATTTAGTGTAATAATAGAGGATTTCACTTTACTTTAGAATAAATTTCCAGAGATTGTTTTGTAGCATTGGGTGGAACAATAATAATAAAGTAAAATGTTCTTAAAAGAAAGAAAGGAACGAAGGGAAGGAGGGAAGGAGGGAGGGAAGGAGGGAAGGAGAGAGGGAGGGAGGAAGGAAGGAAGGAAGACAGGTAGGTGGGTAGGTAGGTGGGTGGGTGGGTGGGTGGGTAGGTAGGTGGGTGGGTGGGTGGGTGGGTAGGTAGGTAGGTGGGTGGGTAGGTAGGTAGGTGGGTGGGTGGGTGGGTGGGTAGGTAGGTGGGTGGGTAGGTGGGTAGGTAGGTGGGTGGGTGGGTGGGTAGGTAGGTAGGTGGGTGGGTAGGTAGGTAGGTGGGTGGGCGGGCGGGCGGGCAGGCAGGTCAACTGAATTCCAGGACCCTCCCTGCAGCTAACTTCAATTGGTTTTACTGAGTATAAAAGGCCAGCCAGGGGCTGGGACAATGGCTCAGAGGTTAATAACCCTTGCCGCTCTTGCAGAGGACAAGTTTTTTTCCAGCATCCATGTTGGATTGCTCATGACCTCCCAAAACTCCAGCTGTTGGAGGCTCTGACACTTCTGACCTCTGTGGGTACCTGCATTCATGGGCATACGTACATACACGTATTTAAAAACAAATTAAATTGTTTTAGGAAAGCCACACAGTGCAAGACTCCCCCCCTCTGCATTTTTCTACATCATCTTCAGTGTGAACTAGTCTGTAACACCGGGATGCTACAAAGAGCATCCTCCATTGATGAAGGGAGGGTCCCGCCGCCGTGCCCCATCTCTCCTCCTCTACTCATTTTACATCCTATTAGACTACCCTAAAACAAGCTCTGCCCCGTGGCCTCAAAACACTTTCTTCTCCAACAGGCTGCAGGCTGCCCTTCCCTCTTCTTCCGCAGCCAGGCTTCTTCAGTTATCTTTCAGGTAACCCTAGGTACAAAGTGAATTGTGGGGCCGCAGAGATGGACCAGAAGTTAAGAGCACTGGATGCTCTTTCAGAGGCCTTGGGTTTGATTGACAGCACCTGTAACTCTAGTCCCAAGGGATCCAACACCCTCTTCTGCACTCCCAGGGCACCAGGCATGCACATGGTATAGCTACATACAAGCAAGAAACATCCATACACATAAAAATAAAGATAAATCTTAAGAGACGGTCAGGGAGGGAGGGAGGGAGGGAAAGAAAACTAAAGTGAAGTGTGGAAGGGACAGCCATTCCTTTCCCTGGAAGGTTACTCACACTCCCTTACCGGTGAGATCCCCTTCAGTGACGGCTCTCCCTAGTGAGCATGCCGCCCTGCTCTGTGCATCCTTCCCTCTCTTCTCCCACATCCTTCCCCTTATTTCCACTTATCCTGCAACATCCCCCCTTGAACCCACTGAGTCTCTCTGCCCACACCAAACAGTTCCTCCAAACCAGAGCCTCTCACAACCTGTTTCAACTCTGCTGTTGCCAAACTATTTGCAGGGCTTCTGCCCGGCAGCAGGGTAACAAAGACAGACAGAAGGCCCATATCCTACCTGCTGGAGTAATTCAAGTCTGAGATACCAGCCGTGAACTGTGACAGCTGCTACTTTCCATCTGGGTAGCAATACCCCTCCTCTCCAATGCATCCTTTCCTGTCCTCGGACGTGCAAGCCTTTCGCCTCTGCCTGGCTCCTCTGAGTCTCCCCCAGAGTCTAGCTCCTTCCACCTCATCATCATCTAAGGCAGGACGTGTTTGAGTCACCATGCTTTCTGACATAACTGTTCTGTGTGTTGCTGGAGCTCAAACCCAGGACCTCAAGCATGCTAGGCAAGTTGTCTACCGTAAACTTGTAATAACTTCTGAGGGTTCTCTGCTGCCTCCTGAGTAAGAACAGATTTCTTTCTTGGCGTTCAAGGCTTAACATGGGCCTTATCATTCTAAGCAACTAGAACAGAGTTACGTTCTATTGCAACTATGGGCTACTCTCCTTCTTTGGCTCTCATCTCAAAATCAGAGTGAAGACCTTAATAAAATACATCATGGCTATTTAATATTTTTATAAATAACAAGAATTAATTTGAACTAAAACAAGCTGCCTTGAAACATCCTAATTCAAAGCAAATTTTCTAAATTTCTTATTCTAAAAAACACCCCTTGGTATTTAATTGCCTCTTGACACAGACTTTCTTGTATCCTTGTAAAGTGCATCTTTGAGGCAAAAGATCTGGTCTAATGCATCTTATCTTGCTCTAGTCCCTTAGCACTGTCCAGGAAAGCACTCAGCACTCATCAGATGGAAAGTCAAGGAGTTACAGAGTAAGCATGCAAATCTTGAGTATCCCCAGAGTAGCAAATGAAAGTCACCTCCCACTAGGACTGTGAGTACAACCTTCTCATTACAAAAGGTTTCGGGTGGGCTGATTTTTTTCATTCCACGATTCTGTTAGTTAACATTTCAGGTCTGTAGAGATGGCTTAGAGGTTAAGAGCACTTACAGAGGTTAAGATGCTCTTACAGAGGACCTGGGTTCCATTCCCAACACCTATGGTGGCTCACAAGCATCTGTAACTCCAGCTCTAGATCCGAGGGCAATCTGTACACTTGGTACAGACATACATGCAGGCAAAACAACCAAACACAAACAACAAACAAAACCCGGCAATTCTGTTAGTTTACTGTAAGGATGAAATACTGTTAATAGCCACATATATGTGTATGCATGTGTATATGGCTGGATGTGTACATATGTGTGCACACGTGTATATGACTGGATTGTACATGTGCATATGGCTGGATGTGTACATGTGTGTGCACATGTATATATGCCTGAATGTGTATGTGTATGCGCACACGTGTATATGACTGGATTATATGTGTGTGTGCACATGTATATATGGCTGAATGTGTATGTGTATGCACATACACATTAGACCACCTTCCCCTTGAGAAGCCCTAGAAATGAGATCAATGGAGAATGAGGTTAAGCCATAGGTTTCTAAAATTATCCCAAGACAAGTCATCAGATACTCCATTCCCTGCCAGATCCACCTACCCAAAGCAAAGACTGACAAGACTCAAGTCCTGCCTCAGGGTTTGAAACCAAATGTCACCCCAGCAACCCAAGTGCCAAAATTTCAGTAACACAGACAGGGCGCTCCCAAAAGCTCACTCTATGCGAAAAGCCCTCATTAAACTCGAGTTATATTTAGCAAAAATGGAACAGAAGTTATATTTAGATGAAATGACTTAAAAGAATTTTACCAAAAACAGCATGTTTAGACTGATCTGCAAAAAAGGGGAGTTTTAGGCTGGCTAGATGGCTCAGAGCTAAAGGGGCCCACCACCAAGCCTTATGACCTGAGTTTGATCCCCAGGACCCGCACAACAGGAGAAAACTGACTCCCATACTGTCTTGACATGGTACATGTGCCCCCCAAAAATTAATAAATAAAATGTAACAGTGTATTATTAATTGCTTTTAAAAAAGAGAGAAAAGGGTTTCCTTGGTTGTTACATAAATTCCCTCCAAACAACCTTATTTCTGTTTGTCTTTTTAGGATTCTTTTTGAAAGGCCTGCCACCTAGTTCCCAAGTAATCACACACAGAGGCTTACTCTTAGTTGAGTGCCCAGCCTTAGCTTGGCTTGTTGCTTACCAGCTTTCCTTAACTTAAATTAACCTATCCACCTTTTGCCTCTGAGCTTTTCCTGTTCTCTTACTTCTGTAAATCTTACTTCTACTCCATGAATTGATGCACAGCGGGATGGCTGGATGGCTGGGTAGCTGGGTGGCTGGGTGGCTGGGTGGCTGAGTAGCTGGGTAGCTGGGTAGCTGGGTGGCTGGGTGGCTGGGTGGCTGGGTGGCTGGGTAGCTGGGTAGCTGGGTAGCTGGGTGGCTGGGTGGCTGGGTGGCTGGGTGGCTGGGTAGCTGGGTGAATGGCCCTGACATCCTTCTCTCCCCACTGGTGGAACAGGAGTGAGCATACCAAGGATGTAGGCAATCGATCTTCTCAGGAAGCATAATACAGACAGTACACTCAGGTGAACACACACTTAAAACCCAGGACAGTGATACAGAAGTGATCTGGACAGCCTGACAAAAAAACGTGAGCTTCAGGACAGCGACTCCTGAACGCTTCTCCTTAGACATATCCCTTTCCAAGAAGTGATCAGCACTCACGTTGTAGTCACAAACGATCAGTGTGAAGCTGTCCTGCAGAGCCACCCAACCCTGTTCTTTTAAACACTGTTTTATTTCACTCATCAGTTTTTGTTGTGGGGACAGGCTCTTGCTAGGTAGCCCAGGCTGGCCGCAGACTTGCCTCCTGTCTTCATCTTTGGTGTTCTAGGATTATTGGCAAGTGTCACCACGCTTGGCTTAATTTACACTTTCTAAGCACAGCTGTAGCCAACATCACCTACGTGGTCTTGTAAACCTGTACAAAGTCTCCTCTAGGGTGAAGGTATAGTCAGCTGAGGTGGCACACGTGTGCCTGGGATGTCGGCAAGGAGATCGCTGCAGGTTCAGGGCCAGCCTGGTCTAGATAGCAGTTCTAGGTCAGCACAGGCAGTAAGACCTAGCTCACAATGTTTCTAAGTACTAGGAACAGTACAAAATGTGACAGTTATTCCCTTCTTCAAAAGCCTCAGGTTCCCCAGGAACCTGACACATCTGTAAACATACCACTCAAGAGGCTAACGCAGGAGGATCCAAGTTCAAGGCCAGCCTGGACTACCAAATGAGACCCTGTCTCAAAACTTGGCCTTTACCCCAGGGTAAGGTGACCTCTCCCCTAAAGAGTCTCAGGAAGAGATGGCTTTCCAGCATCCCAACCTAGCCAGAGTGGAAACAGAGATGACCAGTGGAGAAGACAGCCTGGCTCCTACTGTCCAAGCAGTAAAGATGCCAGGGGGTTAGGGTGCTTAGGCCTCCTGCCTGCTATGCTAAGATCCACAAGTAACTGGAAAACACTGCAGCCAGGCTCCACTCGGACTTCAGGTTTGGTTATTTCCATAAAATCAGAACAGCAGGGGAACGGGATTCCCCCCACTTTAATACTTAAAGGCCTTAAAACAGCAAAGATCTGCAGCTGCATAAAACAGCAAAGATCTGCAGCTGCATAGTGTAGAGCCGAAAAGACCTGGAAAGCAAAAGACAGACAGAATGGCATATCCCAAGAGTCTGCTAACCGACCAGCTCCTGCCTGGTCAGCCCTCAACTGTCTACTTCAGCTGGAAAACAGCAGAGGTCCAATTTTGACTGGGTGACCCCTGGCCTCCCATGCAAACCATGTTAATTATATCGATACGATTATCAAGAAAACAGTGACTGCAGACACATCATCCAAACAAGTGTTCTAACTGGCTTGTTGCTTATTGGCCATGATGCTCAAGGATTGAGTAAAACTATGAATACACTTTCCTAATACATCAGTGAACTTCACAACTGAGCAGGAAGGCGTGTGAGGAACTCCAAAACGCGGAGGAGCTGAACTTCTGCTGTTCAGCCAGCTCATCAGGGAGATAAGATACAGGCACGGGGTGACATGAGAATCAAAGTCCCCCTGCCAGTGGGCTAAGAGATGGCTCCGTAGGCAAAGGCACTGGCTGGCTAAGTCTGATGGCCTGAGTTGGATCATGGGAACTCACAAGGCAGAAGGAGAGAATCCAACTGACTACCAAAGCTGCTATGACCTCCACACAAGTACCCTGTCATAAGCTTCAAAAACACCCATATGGATGCACACATAAACACATAAAATAAATACATACATACATAAAGAAGAAGAAATAGGTGTGTGAAGGAAATCTTCAGCCAAAGGAAAATTAGTCCTACTTGGGACATTTCTAGTAACAAAACTTCCTAACATCTGGCTCAGAGCTAACATATGGGCATTAGTGGCTCCTGGCTGGAAAACAGAAAATAGGTCTAAAGTAGCCTAACTCACACACACAAAAAAAATATGGGAACTTCCTGCACCTGCAAGCATGGGAGGGAAAGTCGATGGGGGTGGAGGGGTCCCACAACATCTGCACACACCTTCACCTTGAAAGAACAAAAGCAAAGGCCTAAGTCAATATCCACTTTTCAAAAGGACTCCTTAGGGTGCCCTGAGCAACAGCAGGCCCAAAGCTGTGGGGGTTTCCCCCCATCCCAGTTCCATGGCCTTCTTCATCCATCAGAACTTTCCCCAACTCCAATCAGTTAAGATAATTCACACATACACTGCATCAACTATGGAGACCATCCGGCTCCATCAAGGAGGGACCCTAAAATAACAACAGGAATGACCCACTGAGCACCTACGTCTTCTCTGGCAGCCCTTGATTATAATCATATTTAAGATAAACTTTTACATGAGCTTAGCGCGGAGAATGAACTAGACTAGCTGACTCTGGGAAGCTCTGCAGGAGGCTGAGACGAAGCGCAAACGGCCGCAGGGCAGGAAGGTGTGCACCCACGATCCACCATCCGACCCATCATCAACACAGGAAACCTGGGTGAGGAGTAGCGGCTCCAAGGCCTTGCCAGCCCCAAACTGCACCCCCTCGTTCCGCGGGGGAAGAGGGGCGGGAGTTCAGAGCTAGAGAGGGGTGAAGGAATCCGCCCTCATTTGCACATTGTCTGGGGCCGGGTCAATTTGCTTAATCACCGCTCTAAATGCCAGGCACACAGCACACAATGCGCTCCCATTAACAGGTTTAAAGTGTCGCAGCGCTCGCTTTAAATGAGAAAAGCCGGGAACAAAAGGGGGAAAAAGCCAAGTAAGAATGCCTTGGGTCGCCCTCCAAACCATCTCAGAGGAGTTTAAAACCCATAGTTCTGCAGAAAAATTGAGACCCTGGAGTGAGGATTGAGGGTGGGGACAGGAGTCGTGAATAACCCACACAAAATAAGGAGTTTGCACAGCTCACAGCAACCCAGGGAACCCAGAGGTCAGTGGACAACATCTCAAGCCAGGCTCCTCCAGGCCTTTGCCCAAGTTTCCCCCTTGCCAAGGGGAAAGTTGACCAGTCTCCAGGAAGGAAAGGGAGACCACCACCCGCACCCCCAGAAGTAGGCACAAATCCAAGTTTTCATTTAGAAGAAGCAAGGAATTTGGGAGGCCGGGAGGAGGACCCACCAGGCCGAGATCTCCCAAAGGCGAGAAGTTAAAAGATCTTTACTCTCATCCCGGCCCGGGCCAGTGCAGTCTCATACTAGGCCGCCACAGGGGAGTTTAACTCCGCAAACAAGTTCTGCCCCGGATCGGCGCAGGAGGCCCCATCCCCCACACCACGGCCGAGCCTGGGGGCGCAAACCGGGGCCCGGCGCCCACCGGTCCAGGCACAGCTGGACTGACACTTACGGTGCGCGCTCCACCAGGAGACAGGGGTCCATTGGAGAGGTACGGGCTGCTCAGGTCCGGAATCATCAGGAAGGGGTACCCAGGGTACGCAGGTCCCTTAAAGAAGGCGCCGTCCTGGGGCCTTCTCACTGCGGACAAAAACCAAAGCGGAGTGAGGTCAGGGGTCCCCCAGACAGCACAGCGACCTGGAACTCCAGGCGGGAATCTGGAACCCGAGTGCCCCTAGAGTGAGCCCCAGAGTGGCTGCTGCAGGGGTGGGAGGAGATCAGGGGCTCTGCCACCCGGGGCCATGGGGACCCGTGGCGCTGATCGCTGCCGGCCGGAGTGTGGAGACTGGAGGAGAAGGCACGTACCTTCAGCAAAATAGTCGCGCGGCTTCTGGAAAGCGTCCCGGGCGGGCTGCGGGCGCCTCTCCGCCTGCGGAGGAGACACAAAGGCGAGGGCCTCGGGTGAGCGGGAGCGGGACCCGAGTCCCGGGTCCCCCGAGGGGCTGACCCTAGGAATCCCTTTACCTCCGAGTCCGAGCTGCTGCTCTGATTCTCCGATTCGTTGACCAGGGACGACTTGACCTCATCCAGGTCCCGCTGCGCCGAAGCGCTGTCGCTGCTCGGCTCTTGCTCTTCGCCCCCCTCGTCCTGGAAGGGGATCAGCTCGTCGTTCGCTCCCAGGTCGTCCCCTCCGCTGGTTGCCCCAGCTCCGGAGCCGCCGCCTCCCCCGCCGGCGCCGCCACCGCGGCCACCACCGAGCTGGGGCATGGTGGGGCCAGGGGCCGGGGCCGCTGCGCTCCGAGCCCCGCGCCCTGCCTGGCCCGGCCCGGCGCCCCTCCCTCCCGCTCGCTGGCCGGGCTCCGATCCTTTGGCCGCGGCAGCGACAAAGTTTTGACAGGGCGTGGCTCCGTGGAAGCGGGCCCAACACCGCCCAGCTGGGGCAGGAGACACTCGGCTCCCGATCGTCCCGCAGCACGGAACCTAGGGTTTCCCAGCTAGCCGCCGCCACCACCGCCGCCTGCTCGGCTGGGGCGTCCCAGCGCCTGGCCCGCCGGGGAGGGGCGATGGGGAAGGAGGGAGGGACCGCCCGGCGGGGCAGGGGGGCCGGAGGGAGGAGCCCCGGCTGCAAGCTGACACCCGCGCCTCGCGGAACCGGGAGAACTGCAGCGCGCGCACGCACATTCGCATTCACACTCGCGTCCTGCTCGCCTGCACCTTCCGGGGACTGCACCTCCCCTCCTCGTGCAACCGCCCTACTCCCCAAACTTATCCAGATTCCCTCGGCTGAACCCCAAGAGTACCCTGGGAGGTCCTTCTCTCGCCCTCCCGCAAAGCCCGAGAGTCTGGCTCGCACTCCAACGCATCTCCTAACTTTCTTTGCAAACAACCCCCAGAACTCCGCGCGGGTTCCCACTCCGCTCCCACCGCACTGGTAGACGGCACTGCCCCCTGCGGGAAAGCTGAGGACTCGCAGATCCACCGCTCACAACCACTCCGCCCGCGGTTCCTCAGTGCGGGATCCCACATCCCACCGGCCCGTCTGCCCAGCCGGATTCCTAAGGCAAAAAAACTGGAGAATTTTATGACACCCTGAAACAAGCTGAGCGGCCTTCCTCCTGTGGTGTCCCAACGCATTCCTAGCCCCAAACTCTTTTTGATCACGTCCTAAGTAAGGTACTACCGGAGAGCACTTTCTCTAGAGCTGGAAAAAAGATGTGAAATCCAATACCGACTGTCTTGGACTCAAAAGGGATTTTGATGGTATTCATTTCAAGGAGAAATTGTCAGCCAGAGTTTCCAGACCAGAGCTGATCATGAAGCTGCCAACAAGCATAATAAAATAATTACCAACCAGCTTCATGGGTAAAGGACCGCCTTGAGAGAGCATTTTAAAGAGCAATTTAAAGAGCTGTCAAGATAGTTCAGCAGGTAAAGGCCCTTGCCATCAAGTCTATGACCTAACTTCCACGTCCTGTCCTGTTGTTGCTGGATTTTTACTGTTTGTCTTTTGGGAGCCCGGCATCCAGCTCCCAAATCATGACCTGGTGGCTTATTCTTTCTTACCCGACCTTAGCTTGACTTGTTTCTTGCCTGTTTTTCTTAAATTATTCTCGTGTACCTTTTGCCTCTGGACTTTTTCCTTTTCTTACTTCTGTATATCTTTTTACATTTATTTTATACATTCCAATCCCAGTTCCCCCTTCCTCCTCTCCTCCTGTCCCTCTCCCCCCCATCTGATCCTCAGAGAGGGTAAGGCCTGCCCAAGGAAGTCTACTAAGTCTGTCCCATCAGGATCAAGGCATCTCTCCACCTCACACACCTCTGTGTCTAGGCTGGACAAGGTATCTCTCCATACAGAATGGGCTCCACTAAGTCAGCCTGTTATTAGCGTTAGATCTTGGACCCACTGCCAGTGGCCTCATATATTATCCCAGTCACACCATCGTCACCTATATTCAGGGAGTCTAGTTTGGTCTTATGCAGGTTCCCCATTTGTCAGACCTGAGTCAGTGATCTCTCACTAGCTTGGGTCAGCTGATTCTGTGGGTTTCCCCATCATGGTCTTGACTTCTTTGTTCATGTTATCAATCCTTTTGTTGTCTTGTTGCTCTTGCTGGGACTTTGAGTACTATGTTGAATATGGAGAGAGTGGACACCTTGTCTTGTTCCTGATTTCAGTGGGATTGCTTTGAGTTTCTCTCCATTTAGTTTGATGATGGCTGTTGGGTTACTGTATATTGCCTTTATTATGTTTAGGTATGTTCCTTGTATCCCTATTCTCTCCAAGACCTTTATCAAGAAGAGGTATTGAATTTTGTCGAAGGCTTTTTCAGCATCTAGTAAGATGATCATATGGTTTTCTTCTTTCAGTTTGTTTATATGGTGGATTACATTGACAGGTTTTTGTGTGCTGAACCATCCCTGCATCTCTGATATAAACCCTATTTGGTCATGGTGGATGATTTTTCTGATGTATTCTTGAATTCCGTTTACCAGTATTTTGTTGAGTAATTTTGCATCTATGTTCATGAGGGAAATTGGTCAGTAATTCTTTCTTAGTTGTGCCTTTGTGTGGTTTGGGTATCAGGGTAATTGTAACCTCATAAAAAGAGTTTGGCAATGTTCTTTCTGTTTCGATTGTGTGGAATAATTTGAGGAGTATTGGTATTAGATCTTCTTTGAACATCTGGTAGAATTCTGCGCTGAATCCATCTAGGCCTGGGCTTTTTTTTTTTTTTTTTTTGGTTGGGAGACTATTGACAACTATTTCTATTTCCTTAGGGGCTATAGGTATTTGTTTATCTGTTCTTAATTTAATTTTGGTATGTGGTACTTCTCTAGAAAATTGTCCATCTCCGTAAAGTTGTCCAATTTTGTGGAGTACAGGTTTTTGAAGTGTGACCTGATGATTCTCTGGGTTTCCTCAGTGTCTCTTGTTATGTCTCTCTCTTCATTTCCTCTTTAAGGGCCTCAATCGTCCTCATGAAGTTGTGTTTCAGGTCATTTTCTTCTACTTCATCTGTGTTGGGATGCTGAGGTATTGCTGTTGTAGTTTCTGGTGGTGTCCTATTGCTCTTTATATTGTTGAGTGTGTTCTTACCTTGCTGTCTATGCATCTCTTCCTCTAATCTGTAGGTGGAGTTTGTGCTTCAGGAGGTCTCTCTTTCTCCAATTGGTATAGTTGGGGGCTGTGTCTCCATTGACCGTTCCTTCAGGCACAGGTAGAGCCGAGCTTCCAGCGAAGGCTCCCCCTGGTGGTCGCTCCTTGAGGTACAGGTGGGACTACAGCTCTGGTGGACGCTCCTGCCACTGGAGGTATAGATGGGCTGAGTTTATGAAGTAACAGGGGTATCTCCCACCGAGAAATGGCAGTAGATGCTGGCTGGGACACAGGTGCTCTTTCCCAGAGGAAGTTTTTGTGGTAGTTTCTGGAAGCTGCTGTTGCTTCACCCGGTGATCACTCCTCACTCCTGGGGCTGAGGCTGGCACCTCCCTCTCCACTGCTCCTGGGTCTGAGGTTTGTGGCTCCCTTGACACGGCTCCAGGCCTAAGCTCCGCCCTCCCTCTGACACCGCTTCTGGGCTCTGACGCTGCTCCCAGGTCTGAGGCTCCTGTCACTTCTATATCTCTTTCTTTCACCCTTTCCCTGTGGCTGGCTGTGTGCCTGGGCGGCTGGCCCTGACTGTCCTCCTCTCCTTGTTCTTGCTCATTGATTTCCTTTCTCCCAGATCTCTCCTCCTATTTATTCTCTCTGCCTGCCAGCCCCGCCCATCCTTTCTCCTGCCTCTCTATTGGCCATTCAACTCTTTATTAGACCAATCAGGTGTTTTAGACAGGCAAATAGTCACAGCTTCACAGAGTTAACAAATGGAACACATCTTTGCATCACTAACACAAATGTTCCACAGCTTAAACAAATATAGCACACTTTCAAATAATATTCCACGGCACCATCCTTTTCTGAAGGAAAGGAGTGGATCTGAGGGAAAGGGGGTATGATGGGGAGGGGCTGGAAGGAGAGGAAAGTGGGGAAACCATGGTCAGGATGCAATATATGAGAGAGGAATTAAAAAAGAAGAGGAACACAGACGCCATTAATCCCAGCATTTGGTAGGCAAAGGCTGGTGGATCTCAGTGAGTTCAAGGCCAGCCTGATCTACAATCTACAAAGCAAGTTCCAGCACAGCCGGGATTGTTACACAGAGAATCCCTGTCTCAAAAAATAAACGAAGAAGAGAGAGAGGGAGTAGGTAGGTGTGGTGGCTCACAACTTTAATCCCAGTTGTCAGAATGCAGAGGCAGGCAGATCTCTGATTTCAAAGACAGCCAGGTCTACAGAGCCAGGACTACAAAGAGAAACCTTGTCTTTAAAAAAGAAAGAAAGAAAGAAAAAGAAGGAAAGGAAGGAAGGAAGATAGCAAATGTAACTATCTAAAACATTCTGAATTCCATTCTTTATGGAAAGAAAAAATATAATAAATTGCATCTATTCCAGGAATAAGAATTTACTTATCACTAAGAAGTTCAATCAGGGCTGATAAGAAGGCAAGCGTAGAGACCTAAATTCAATCCCCAGGAGCTTGAGTTACCCTCCAACCTCCATTTGCACACACATACACACAGATAGATAGATGGACGATAAAGATGGACGGACGGATGGATGGTTGGTAGGTAGAAAGATGTAATAAAATTTTAAATTGTTGCTGGTTGGTGATGGTGGACACCTTTAATGCCCTCACTCAGGAGGCAGAGGCAGGAGAATCTCTGTGAGTTCCAGGACAGCAGGACTGTTACAGAAAGAAACCCTGTCTGGAAATAAAAGAAAAAATTTTAATCGTTAAAAACATTTATAGAATTCCTAGAAATAAGATCAACAAATGATGGCTGATCCTGGAGCTGGAGAGATGGCTCAGTAAACAAGAGCTGTGGCCACTGTTGCTGAGGGCTCAGGTGTGGTCCTTGGTCCCTAACATCCACGTGGTGCTTTGAGAGCTTCTGTGACTCCAGCTCTAGGGGATCTGAAGCCTCTGTCCTCTGTGGAAGCCAGGCACACACTTGTCACACATACATACATTCAGGCAAAACACAGTACAATATGTTTTTAAAAAGATTTTAATGACTCCCGCAACTAAGAAAAACAAAGTAGTGTGTTTTATTTTCACCAACTGAAAGACATCAAAATGTTGGTTCTCCCCAAATTGATACATGCGTACAATACAATGTTAATGAAAACATCTCAGTCTGTTAAAAACTTCACAGATGTTTCTTTGTTGTTGTTTTTGGGGTTTAGGTGTGTGTGGCGTGTGGGGGGGGGGCAAGCTCGTATTGACCAGCCGATTCCAAAAGCAGACTTTGCAGGTCTTTTAAATATTAATTTTTATATTTTATTGTATTTATTTAGTTTTTGGTTTTTTGAGGCAGGGCTTCTCTGTTCCGGCTGTCCAAGAACTCACTATGTAGACCACGCTGGCCTCGAACTCACAGATATCAGCTTGCGTCTGCCTCCCAAGTGTTGGGATTAAAGGCCTGCCTGTGCCACTACCGCCCGACCTTAAGTATTTATTTTTAATTATGTGTATTGCAAACTTTTTCTTTTCTTTCTTTCTTTCTTTCTTTCTTTCTTTCTTTCTTTCTTTCTTTCTTTCTTTCTTTTTTTAACTGTGTGGATCTTTGATGACCTGGGAGAGATAACCAGGGTGCCCTAAGGGTCTGGGAGATTGCAAATGACTGCATTCTGAGGGGTCTTTCATATGCAAAACAAGCAATCCCAAACCCATTCAGTACCCCATTTACTGGTCTCTTACTCCCCAAGGCAAGGCTCCCGGTCCCAATCCCTGCAAAGCCAGGCACCACGCTCCTGACAGCTTCCTACACTGGAGTATGCTGCCGCAGTTACTCTGGCTAGCAACTCAACCTGCTGGACCAGTTTGCCTGGCCTCTCCTTTCCTGCCCTGAAAACTCAATAAAGCTTTGCGCTGCTTTCTCCTCACTCCTCCTACCTCAATGCTGACACCCATTTGCCTCTGGGTTGTGTTGCCTGTCCCTTCCTTTTAGTTACAAACTATCTTTTCCATGGCCTTTGTACCCTCATCAGTTGCCTTCATGGACCTGAATGATAATAAAAGCTACATTTAAAAAATAATATGGGGATTTCCCCCAGGAACCTCACGCTGGGAGAAGGAAGAGGCCTGGTGTAGCCAGGGGAGGGACTTGTCTCCCCCCAGGAGATTTCACGCAGTGCTGACGACTCGCCAGACCACCTTGCAGGAGTGACTGGAGCCCACCCAGTGATGGCCAGGACACCTTGACCTGACTGCTGATCTATGCAGATCCCTCCTATTTGCACCTAAATTTTATCCCAGGACCCCAAAGATGGACTTGGGGGAATCCCAGACCTTCCTGTTCCCCTTCCCAGTGTGGTCACATTGGATAAATCTTATTTATTTGCTTTTCACTCTTGTCCTGAGGACAGGTGAATGGATTAGCATGTTAAGGCTCCTGGGATCCAGGCTCTGTCCCTGACAACTCTGGAAATGGTTTCTTCTGTGACCCTGAGAGCTCCAGTAACTTGTGGGGAAGGATGAGGTTTGAACTAACTTCTGTCTGGCTGAAAAGCTGCTTGCACTTTCCAGTGTACTGAACCCAAGTACCACAGCCTCTCAGCTCCAGTAATCAGCAATGGAGTTTATCCCTACTCCATCCCTGAAATAAATCAGCTCAAAGGAATTTCTCAAGACAGAGTCCATTCACTGAAGTCCCTCTGGCCTGGAATGAATCTTCCTGTGCCAATGCCACCGTCTGTCCAGCACACCTGCCCCTGTCATGCTACCTCTGAGTCTTTGACTTTTGAGGTCTATCAACCCTTCTCCATGTCCCTAGGCTCCCCGGAGGCCCAGGCCAACACCTACAAGATCACTGTTCTGCATTCTAGATCCCAACAGCCCCAATTTCTCATCTTTAATACTTTATTTTACTCCCTATGATGAAAATAGCCAGGTGGTGGTGCAAGCCTTTAATCCCAGCACTCGGGAGGCAGAGACAGGCAGATCTCTGTGAGTTCCAGGCCAGTGTGGTCTAAAGAGCGAGTTCTAGGAAAGGTTCCAAAGCTACAGATGAACCCTGTCTCAAAAAACAAAAGCAAAAGCAAAACAAAACCCTTACAATGAGAATAGATTTTTTTCCCCCTAGAGTAATCTATCTGAACTCTGGTTTCCCTCCCTCTACTCCTTCCAGCTCCTCCCCCTTTCTGTCTTTATTAAAAAACAAGCAGGCAACCTGGCTTGGCCATGTAGGTTTTTAAACCCAGAGGCAAGTGGAGCTCTGTGAGTTTGAACCGAGCCCAGTCCGCAAACAAGGTCCAAGACAGCTAGGGCTGTTACACAGAGAAACCCTGTCTTGAAAAACCAAAATAAATAAAGTTGATCAACACTTTTTTTTTTTTTTTTTTTTTTTTTTTTACTAGAAAACCAAGTAATATGAAAGTTTAAAGGGGGCTGGCAGTGCGCTCACTCCCAGCTGGGGCAGGGGAGTTGCTGTGTGTCTGAGGCTAGCCCCCTGGAACGGAAAAGAAAAACTGAGGGTCTGGGGGTGTAGCTCAGTGAAAGTGCTTGCCTGTTATATGTCAAGCCTAACACACACACACACACTCACAAACACACACTCACACACACACACACTCACACACACAAACACACACTCACACACACACACTCACACACCCTCTCTTCCCACCCAATTCCTCCCACAGTCCCTCCCTCCCTCCCTCTGGTCCTTCCTGAGCTGAGGTTTTACAGTATGAAGGCTGAGCTTGAGCTTGTAGTTATCTTACCTCAGCATCCTGAATGCTGGGATGACATCAGACCAGCCAAGCTCAGTAAGACAATGTAGTATCCTTGTTCTGAATTTGTAAGTTTTAACCAAAGAAGAAATTCAGAAATATGTCTCTGTGCACATATGTGGTTTTGAGTTTATACATAACCCCAAGATTTTACATATAGATGGATATATGTGTATGCATATGTGTGTGACTATGTCTACTTACATATAACCTGTGGTAGTGTGCATGTGTATTTGTGTAAGTTTATAGAACACGCATATATATAACCCTGAGGTGGTGTGTGTGGCTATGTGCTTGAAATCCCTGAGGTTCTGCCATCATCTTTGAATTTGATATTTTTTTATTACTTTGTTATTCCTGTTATTGTTTTGTTTGAAGCTGGCTTTAACTAACAGGACTCTCCTTCCACCAGCAATGGCTTTTTTATTTCAGGAAGAATGTAACAATATAAGCAACAGTAAACTAAAAGCAGCACCCAGTAGGAGATAGTATGATGGCTCAGCAGTTGAAAACCGTTGCAGCGCAAGCCTGAAGTCTTCAATTTCTGAATCCTACAGTGGACGGAGAGAACTGATTCCCAAATGTTTTCCTCTGTCCTCCACACATGTATGATAACCAGAATTTCATCCATTAGGCTAGGCTGGCCTGCCAGTGAGCTTCAGGGACTTGCCTGTCTCTAGCCTTTCTGCACATATGAGATGGAGAGTACAGGCTAGTGTTGCCATGATTGACTTAAAAAAAAAAAAAAAAAAAAAAAAAAAAGGTGTGTGTGTGTGTGTGTGTGTGTGTGTTTGTGTGTGTACAGGAATGCAGATGCTCTAGGGAGCCAGAGAAGGTTTTGGATCCTCTGGAGCTGGGGTTATAGGCATCTATGAGTCGTCTGATGTAGGTGCTGGGAATTGAACTTGAGTCCTATGCAAAAGTGATACACTTTCTTATCAGCCAGGCCATCCTTCCAGCACTCATGCCTGACTTATTGTTTGTTTGTTTGTTTTTCCAGGCAGAGTTACTATGTAGCCCCAGCTGTCCTGGAACTTGCTCTGTAGATCAGGTTGGCCAGAGATCTACCTGTCTCTGCCTCCCAAGTGCTGGAACTAAAAAGTCTGGCAACCATGCCTCTTATGAGTTGTACTAACGATTTAAACTTAGGTCCTAATGTCTGCGTGATAAGCACTTTATCAAATGGGCCATCCGCAGCCCCCAAATGCATTTTGAGGGGTAACTCTGAAGGGCTATGTCTAGGTATCAGCAAATGTTTCCAAATGTGTGCCAGGCTGAGGCAGGGTGGAGTGTATGGTGACCACGTGTTTAGTACAAACCTACTGTGGTCACAATGAACATTTCCAGTCATGTCCTTTCATCTTTTTCCAAATATCAAATTAACTTTATGGTTGGGTGAAGACTGGAGCGAGAGCACACAGCCGCGTATGCTGTGAGTTAGGGTTTTCCCATCTATAAGAGCTGTGCCGAATCACCCAATAAATGGATGTTAAGTATTCTTTACACTTTAAAAAAAAAACCAAGTTGAGCAATATGCCACCTTTCCTGTTCTGTGTAAGTCAGCCGAAAGTCCTGAGGATTCCAGCTCTCCTCTGGTTCTGAGAACTACAGTATGACTCTGAAAAAAAACCAGCTTAGCATCTGGAATTAGTTTCTCCATCTTTAAGACAAGAAGACAGAGTCGTAAACGTCCTGTGTGGTCCTCATTATACAAACGAGGCTGCTGTGAAGAGCGCCTGGTACAAATGGGGAATGACAATCCATGACATGGTATTGGGGACTGGAGAGATGGCTCAGTGGTTAAGAGCACACTGGCTGCTCTTCCAGAGGACCCTGGAGTGGCTCCCACACCCACCTGGTGGCTCAAAGCCCTCTGAAACTCCAGTCCCAGGGGATCTGGCACCCTCTCCTGGCCTCTGTAAATGTCAATGATGCACAGGCAGGCATATGTGTAGGCAAAACATGATACACAAAATATGAAATAAATTGTTATTTACTATTTCCTTCCAACAAAGCTTCCTTCCTTAGTGGGCTCTGGGTTTTCTGACTTTCCAACTCATTTGTGTTATTGTTCTTTGCAAAATCAAACATGATTTGTCTTTCCTGTCTGATTTTGAAAGAGCAGGTGACCCCCCCCCAGCACTTTCTTCCCATCAGAATGTAAAAATTGCTCCAGCATTTTGACATGGGACATCCTGCAGACACACATGCACACACAGGCTGGAAAAGAGTTTTTCTAGAGCATCCAAAGGACAACCAAGTTCTGATGGAACTTACCAATTCCATTCTTGGCATCTTCGCCTAATTCTTTTCCCCCTCTGACCCTCTTCACCTACCCAAGTGCATTCTACTCTACATAGTATATTTTACTCTGCAACTTATTTTGAGACAGGGTCTCATGTAACCCAGGCTGGCCACAAATTCCCTTTTTAGCAAAATATGACCTTGGATTCTAATAACTTAAGAGTAGTGGATTCCAGCAGGGTGTAGTGACCCAGGCTGTTAATCCCAGCACTTAGAAGGAAGAGGCAGGAGGATCTCTGTGAGTTCAAGAATAGCCTTGTTTATATAACCAGTTCCAAGGCAGCCAGGGCAACAGAGACCCAGACTGGAAAGAGGAAAAAAAAGAAGAGCAATGGATACTATTGTCCCAGTCATTGTCATGTTTGCTTGTGATAAGTTGGTTTCTTGGCTAGACAGCATTATGGAGAGTTGTATATTGGTGGATTACTCCAAAGGGCTTGTGAATTATCCAATACTTGGTAGGCTAAAAAGATAAGAATATACTTATAAATTAGGTTAACTCCAGTGAGGATGAAGAATTACTTCTTCTGCTCCAGTAACAGGGGCCCAGTAATCACTTTGGTACCAAATGTCTGCTTAGGTACTGAAATGGGCACGCAGTATCTTAGTCTCTATTACAGGCAACTTGACCAACAACAAAAAGCTTGGTGAGTAAGAGTTCATTTTTTTAAAAGTATTACTCTTTTTTTTTTTTTTTTTTTTTTTTTTTTTTTTTATTTACTGTGTGGTCCTGGCTATCCTGGAACTCACTCTGTAGACCAGGCTGGCCTTGAACTCACAGAGTCCTGCCTGCTTTTGCCTCCATTGTGCTGAGATCAAAAGTGTGTGCCACCACTGCCTGGCAAAAACTAGTACATCATTTATTGCTTTGTGTGTGTATGTGTAGGTGTGTAGCTGGTCCTGTGCCATGGCATGTGTCTTAGGGTTTATTGTCACTGTGAAGAGACACCATGACCAAGGCAACTCTTATAAAGGAAACATTTAATTATGGTGGTCACTTACAGTTCAGAGGTTCAATCCATCACGGCAGGGAGCGTGGCAGCGTGCAAACAGGCACGGTGCTGGAGAAACAGCCAGTGTCCTACATCTTGCAGACAACAGGAAGCTGACTGACTGTCACACAGAGTAAGCTTGAGAAGAAAGACCTCAAAGCCCGCCCCCACAGTGACCCGCCTCCAACAGAAGGTGTGGCCCAGATGAAAGCTGTGTCCTCCAGCCTCAAGGTCTGGATTAAAGGCCGTGTGTCCTCCAGCCTCCTCCAGCAAGACTAAACTTCCTCCAACAAGGCCACATCTCCTAATAGTGCCTTGCCCTATGAATTTAAGAGGGCCAAACACATTCAGACCCCCCACAGCATGAGTGTGGAGGTCAGAGGACAACTTGTTGGAGTTGGCTCTCTCCTTCCACCTTGTGGACCCTGGGGACGGAATAGACTTATCAGGCTTGACAGCAGCTGTCCCTACCCACTGAGCCATCCTATTGACCCACATTTAGAGCCCACAAACTGCCCTCTGACCGCCACATATGCACCTGCATGACTGCACAAATACACACAAACCTCACACACACACATGCACTCAGTGACGGTATAACCAACGCTGTCTCTGATCTGATCACCGGTTCTTCCATTTATGTCTTTAGTCAATTAACCCATGTAAGTCTATATATATATAGTACAGGTTTTTTTTGTTGTTGTTGTTTTGTTTTGTTTTTTGAGATAGGGTTGCTCTGTGTAGCCATGGCTATCCAGGAACTCCATCTGTAGACCAAGCTAGCCTCAGACTCACAGAGATCTGTCCATTCTGTGCATATTTGTATTTTTCACCTCTTCCCTTTCTATACAACAAAAATAAGATGTATCATCCATAGTTCTAACTACTGGGCATTTCTTCTCAACCCTCCCCCTTTTCTGGCTGCTGTATGTTTTCTTTTGAGGCAGGGTTTTGTTATGTAGCCCAGGCTAGCTTTCTACTCTAGATCCTTGTGTCTATCACTACTAAACTTTATAATGACCTGCTATTGGGCCTGGGAAACTTTAGGTAGGGTCTGCCAGGATCCAGTGTACACTGAGCAGCTCTGAGCACATGCTCACACCATGCCGTGTAGTCCGATGCTGGATGCATCTCTTGTGGGCCAAGAATATATGTAGTAAAGAATGACCTGGACTTCTGATTCGCCTGCTGTCACCTGCTGCCTTGCTTGTTTATCTTTGAGGTGTTGAGCCCAGGGCTTCCTGTATGCTAGGCAAGCACTCTGCCAGCTGAGTTACACTGAAATCTAAGATTGTTTCTTTTATTTTATGTTTTTGGTTGTGAGCCTAGCCTTTAACGGCTGAGCCATCTCTCCAGCCCTGTTTCTTTTATTTTAAAAAAGACTTATTTCTTATTGTATGTGTGTTTTGTTTATTGTAGTGTGTGTGTGTGTGTGTGTGTGTGTGTGTGTCTGTGTCTGTGTGTGTTCGTGTGTGCATGTGTATGCGTATCCTGTAACAGCACTGTAAACACTGCCCTCAGAAGCCCGAGGGGTGTATTGAATCCTCTGGAACTAGAGTTAGACAGTTGTGAGAGGCATCATCTGAGTGCTGGGAACCAAACAGAGTCCTCTACAAGAATAGCAAGTGCTCTTAACTGCCAAACCATCTGTCCAGTGCCTTAACTGTACACACACACGCACACACACACACACACGCACACACACACACGCACACACACACACACAGACACCACACACACACACACGCACACACACACACGCACACACACACACACAGACACACACACGCACGCACGCACGCGCGCGCACACACACACGCACGCACACACGCACACACACACACATACACACACACACACGCACGCACGCACGCGCACACACACACAGTGTATATGTATGTAGTCTAGGACCTCATGAGTGCTAGGCAAGTGCTGTACCACTGAGCTACAGCCTTAGTTTCTAAGACAGCAGACTACTGCAGCAAGCTACAACTAGCAAGCCCCAGGGAGTGGCCTGTCTCCTCCCTTGGGCATCTAACAGATCCTCATGTTCTTGCCCAAGCATTTTACCCACTGAGCCATCTCCCCAGTCCCAGGGCCTTGTGTTTATATAAGCTGATGATCTGAACATAGATAGTGGGTGATAAATGGCAAAGATGCTCGACTCTTGACATAATAGAAGATGTACAAATTAAAATCACACAGAGATAACATTTTGCCCTACTATCAGATTGGCAAAATGCCAAACCGTTGACACCAGATGCTGTGAGGACTCAGGCTCTTATACACATTATTCATGGAGTGCAAAATGACATCATCTCTCTGGAGGGAAATTGGCAATAGCCATCAGAATTGAACCTGCCTTTACCCTTTGATTTGGCAATGTTGCTTCTAGGAATCTGTCCCCGTGAGTCACTGGCAGAGCTTAACACATGGCACACAATCCAGGCAATTCATGGCCACACTTCTTGTGACAACAAAAGATTACAAACCACCCAATGCAGCTAGGGGACTGGTGTGTTATATATAACTGGTGGCAGGGAGTCATTGCAGGGTATATTGCCCAATGGGGTGCATGGCCAACAATGGGGGAAAAAAAAAATGAGCCAGGCGGTGGTGGCGCACGCCTTTAATCCCAGGACTCAGGAGGTGGAGGCAGGCAGATCTCTGTGAGTTCAGAACAGCCAGGATTATTACACACAGAAACCCTGTCTGGAAAAAAACAAAAACGCAATGTACAGAAATACGAAAATGCCAATGATTTTGCTTATATCTCGTCAGCACAAAGGAACAATGAAGGCATAACTAACAGCCTGTTTCCCAATACCTGTATCCACAGGGGTGGGGTGTGTGAGTGTACCATGAGTGGTGTGTGCACACGAGTGTGTGGGTGTGCATGAGGCGGCCAGGGCAGGCTGTCTGCTCTGTTCCCATCACTCTCCACCGGTTAACTTGAGACAGACTCTCACCGAGCCAGAGCTTGCTGGGTCAGCGAACTCTCCAGGTTCATCTCGCACCTCCCAAAGATGCTCAAGTAAGCCTGCCTTTTTACATAAGCTATGGAGATTCAGACTCCAGGACCCACTAATGTCTCTCCAGCCTTTCCACAGAAACCCCTAAAATGACTTTTGGGTTTCAGAAAGACAGAGAGATCCTTCGTGAACCCTAAAGTTATTGCTCATGGTATCTCTTTTATTTTCTTTTTAAGATTTATTTTATGTGTATAAATTACACACACACACACATGTGCTCATGTAAGTCAGAAAGTGTTGGCTGGAACTGAAGTTATGGATGGTAGTGAGCCACCATGTGGGTGCTGTGAATTGAACTCAGGTCCTCTGTAGGCGATCTTAACCACTGGCGCACTCATCAGATGTTGGTTGCTTTCGGTGGACATTGCTGTTTCCCCGTTGTCTGTGGCTTCATCAGCTCTCTTTCTCCTCAGTTCTTCTGAAGCACAAACGGTGTAATGAAATCTTTAGCTATTCATTCAACAAAATAAAAATCCAGCAGGTGTGGTAACTCAGACATGTAATTCCAGCACTAGGGGGGGCAGACGCAGGAAGATTGCTGCAGGTTCTCTAGGCCAGAGTAGTCTGCAAGGCCAATTGCAAGCAAGCCCTGCTGCATAGAACAAGGCTTGTTTTGTTTTGGGGGACAGGGTTTCTGTATGTAGCTTTGGAGCCTGTCCTAGAAATCGCTCTGCAGACCAGACTGGACTCGAACTCACAGAGATCTGCCTGCTTCTGCCTCTTGAGTGCTGGGATTGAAGGCGTGTGCCACCACTGCCCAGCTTTACTTGATTATTTTATCAAGACTGCTGGGTGCAGGGTGCAGGGTGGAGGGTGCCACACACCTTTAACCCCAATACTCAAGAGGCAGACCAAGCAGATCTCTGTGAGTTTGAGGCCAGCCTGGTCTATAAAGCAAGTTCCAGGATAGCCAGGGCTACACAGAGAAACCCTGTCTTGAAAAACCAAATAAATAAATAAAGATAAGAGAAAAGATGGGGGTGGGGCTCAACCCAGTGGGTAAAGGTGCTTTCTGCCAAGCTTGACTTCCTGAGTTCAATCCCAGGGCCCACAAGGTGAAAGAACAGTATTGACTTCCACATGGCACTCTCTGGCTTCCATGCCATGCTGTGGTACACATGCCTGTGCACTCACACAAACCAATAAACCCCTATAATTTAAAAATAAAAAGGAGGGTAGCAAGATGGGCTAGTGGGTAGAGGTGCTTGCTGCCAAGCTTGACTTCCTGAGTTCAATCCCTGGAATCTGCACGGGAGAAGGTGAGAATCACCTTTACCCTCTGACCCCCATAGGCACAGTAGCACGCACGTGCCTGCACACATACACAAATAAACAGGAAAGTAAATGTAATGAGAGCATTTTTTAAAAGGAAAGGGGAGAAAACACTGGAGATCGCCCGGCATTGGGCTCCAGCCCTGCAATATCAGGACTTATATACAGGGAGACGTGATGCTCCACTTAAACCTGAAAGTGAGCCAGGTGTGATGACTCATACCAGGACTCTCAGTATTTGGGAGGTTGAGGCAGGAGAATTGCCACAAAATCCAGACCAGCCTAGGCTAGAGAGTGACACTTTGTCTTAAAGCACCCAAAGAACAGTAAATTCTGTAATGAAAGTGGCTTGTTCTCCAGGTAATTCATGGCTGGGATTCTCGGGACAAACTACCTGGATGCTGTTTGGAAACTGGCTGACTCTTACGGCTGTATGATTAACAACATGCCAGGAATGAATGATTCCACAGCGGTAGGCTTGTGGAATTCATCCTGCTTTTACATGTGTAAGATCTAAGCTTGCTTTGTTTTGCCTGTGGTTCAGAGGGCCCAACCCAGGGCCTGCACATGCTGGGCAAATGCTCTCCAACCAAGTTAGAGACCCAAGCTGGATTCATTTTAAAAAGTCTCTTTGCTTTTTGACTTTTTCAGATGGAGTCTCATCTGCACACATCGGGATGTCATGGAGTGCCCAGAGCTTCGTGTGGTGTGCACCAGACAGGTTCTCTATCCACTGAGCTGCATCCCCAGCTGGATCTCTTTGCTTTTTTGATGCAGGGTTTCATGTAGCCTAGACCAGTCTTCAGCTAGCTATAGACTAGCTGAAGATGACTTTAAACTTCTGATCCTCCTGCCTCGGACTCCTACATGTTGAAATTACCAAGACGTATCACCATGCTCAATATTGACTTTTATCTTAAGAACTTGAAAATTACCCAGGTGGTGGTACACACTCTTTAATCCCAGCACCGGAGAGGCAGAGGCAGGTGGATCACTGAGTTTGAGGCGAGCCTGGTCTTCAGAGTGAATTCCAGTATAGCCAGGGTTACACAGAGAATTCCTGCCTCAAAAATAAAACAAAAAAAAAAAAAAAAAAAAAAAAAAAAAAAAGAATAATTTTAAAAAGTAGAATGTATTCAGTATGAACAATACTTAAAACAACAGAAGCGGATTAAACTGTAAAACATCTGGGCGGTCTTAGGTATACAGAGAAGAACTGGCACCACTGGGCTGCTGTAGGCTCTGCAGGTTGGCATTTGTAGCTCTTGGTCTTGGCTGCTCTTCCTCCATTGCCTTCCCCCATTCCCTACCTCCCCAACATAGCTCAGGACTGCCACTAATCGCCGTTAAGCAGACATAGCTCTGTGGCTCACAAGGGAGCCCCACCTCACTGGCACCCAAAGGAGAAGTGCCGTTCACCATCCAGACCTGGCATCGTGAATTTTAAGCATTTATCTGAAGCCCGTTTTTCACCCTGACTCAGAGCCTGGATGCTTGGCCCTCACACAGGCTTCTCCTATAACTTGCATAGCTGGCTCATTTGTCTCTACAGCAAGTCAAGTCCCCAGGGAACTCAGACACTGTGTTCTAGAGATTCAGCTCCTCCCCTGCTCTGACTGTCAGGTAATAAGAAAACACATTGTTTTGTTCAGTCTGTGCCACCCAGGAGCAAACCTAGGGTGAGGCTTGTTTTTTTTTTTTTTTTGTTTTTGGGTTTTCGAGACAGGCTTTCTCTCTGTAGCCCTGGCTGCCCTGGAACTGGCTATGCAGACCAGGTTGGCCATCAACTCAGAGATCCGCCTGCCTCTGCCTCAGGAGTGCTGGGATTAAAGGCATGTGCCACCACCAACTTGTTTCTTTATATGGATTTATTGTGCAAACTTTACCAAATGAGCTAATATCTGCCTTTTATTTGCTATGTATGTGTACATATTAGATATCTTTGTGTGCCATTAAGCATATTGTAACATATTTATTAAACCAAGCTTCTGAAGTTGCTCATTACACATTCAAATTGGTTTTTATGCTTCTGAATCAGTGTCACAGCGAGTATCTGTGAATAAACCTATTTTTCTATCTCCTCAGCACAGGCTCCTTAAAATGGGATCACAAGGGCTTTGCATGCAGCTTTGTTGGTAGAGTCATTGCCAAAAACACCTAACACCCTAGATTCTGACTCTAGCACCATGTAAACTGGGTGTGGTGGAGGCTGCCCAGAATCCTATTGTTCAGGAAGCAGAAGCAGGAGAATCAAAAATTCAAGGTTATCTTCAGCTAAGAGGTTAATTTGAGGTTTAAGATCAGCCTGAGATACTTAAGACCCTGTCTCCAGAAAAAAAAAAAATTTACTGAACCCAGCCATTTGGGCATTCAAAGTTCCCTCTATGTAACTGTATATCTTGACTTTGATTCATTGATTGAATGATTGAGACAATGTTTCACTATTTATCCCAGACTGATCTCCAACTCACAAATTCACCCACTTTTTCTGAGTGTTGAAACTGTAGGCTTGTGCCACCCAATAGCATTTTATCTCAAAATGTTGCATGCTGGCAGGCAGGATGGCTCAGCAGGGAAAGGTGCTTGCTGTCTGTCAACCCTGATGGCCTGAGCTTGATCCCAGGTGGCCCATCTGGTTTAGGAGAGCTGGCTTCCATACACACTGTGGCATGCACACATGGGTATATAAATACGTAACAAATTGACAGGTAAAAAGATAAATGTAGTGAAACGCTGTTGAAATGATCACTGTTTCTAAAACGTCATATGTAAAAGAAACATTCCTCTCCTGGTTTGCTGCTGGTGATTCCGCTTCAGTGTGTTTTGGTTGAGGTATGTTTCATGGGGCTGGGGGGTTGGCTCAGTGGTTAATAGCACTTGACGCTCTTGCAGAGAACCCAGGTTCATTTCCCAGCACCCACCTGGTGGCTGTCAACTGTAACTTCAGCCCCAGGGGGTCGATGCCCCCTTATGACTTCACTGGGTACTAGACACACACGTGGGACACATACATATATATGCAAGCAAAACAGTCATGCACATAAAATAATAAATACAGAGAGAGAGAGAGACAGAGAAAGACGCGTCATGAAATAAGACTGAGCTCTCTCTCTGGGGCCAATTTTTATCCTGGGAGGTGTATTGGCCTGTTTTTGTCAACTTGACAAAACTAGAGTCATCAGAGAGGGAGGAGCCTCAGTTGAGGAAATGTCTCCATGAGATGCAGCTATAAGCCATTTTCTCAAGTAGTGATCAATAGGGGAGGACCCAGCCCATGGTGGGTGGTGCCAATTCCCAGGCTGCTAGTACTGGCTTCCATTAGAAAGCAGGATGAGCAAGCCAGGGGGAGCAAAGCAGTAAGCACATCCACTCCTTGGCCTCTCCATGGGCTCCGGCCTCCAGGCCCCTGCTCTGTTTGAGTTCCTGCCCTAACTTCGTTTTGTAATGAACAGCAATGCTGAAGTGTAAGCCAAACACACCCTTTCCTCCCCAACTTGCCTTTTGGTCATCATGTTTCATTGCAGCCATAGGAATTCCGACTAAGACAGAGGTTACATCCACCCTTGTGGCTGGTTGTGCAGCATCAGAGCCAGTCTTGGGATGGGACTTCAGCACCAGACTATGGGCAGGGTTCTTGTCAGTTTTTCTTTACCTCCCTGTGCTCTGTGACGATGCTAGAAGTGAGAAATACCGGAGTTGGCTTTCATCTGCCCAGAAACAAGCTCCGGACAGCTACCAGGGTCAGCATATGCACGTTTGGAAATGGTTATTGGCCACAGAATGCCATTTCAATTCTCCGTGGACTGTTAGGTGTGACAGTGGTCCCATAAGACTACTGCCTCGTGACAGGTGTCATAATCATCTTTGTGCGAACGCACACTATGATGTTTGCACAGTGATTAGATCCGCTAACCGCGTACTTCTGTGAATGCTCCGCATCAACCGTGCATGACGGCATTCCAGGGTCACCAGGGTTATCCCAGTGCGCTAAATAGCTTGTGCTTTCCTGTTGCTCTTCTCTTGTCTTGCTCTGTGCTTTCGACTGCTTTTATAACAATCGCGGATTTTTTTAAAAAAAAAAAAAAACACGCAAACAAAAACACAAAATCAAAACACACCTTTGAAAATGCAACTCTTCCTCGATGGAAATGCCTCCTCCATGCAAAGCTGCCTCCATGCAAAGCTGCCCCCCCTCCCCCACCATATAGCCACCACTAATCATCTCAGAAGGCTTCGTGGATCAGTGCTACAATCCCCCGACAGGTGCACAGCCTTGACCCTATAGTCTGAGTCACTCTTGTCTCTACCAGTCGGGTCCCTGGGCTGGCTGGGGAGAGGGTCCTGCTGGAGATGGGGGGCCCAGAACTGCCACAGTGGCACAGCCCAGCCGGTACCACCATCTGTGACTGTGGCCTAGCAATGCCCAGCAGGCTATAGGCTATTCCTAGCGTTGCCAGGGGGCATCCAGATCACCTACCCCGTGGTTTGGTCTAGGCTGAGTGAGAATATCATTCAGGAAACATTCTAAGGGGGTGGGTGGGAATGTAGCTGTGTAAGCAGCATGCTTTTCTAGCATGCACAAAGCCCTGGGTTCCATTGCCAGCACAGTATAGACTAGGGGTGGTGCTCACATGTGCAATCTCAACACTCAGGAGGCAGGGGCCAGAGGATCAAAGTTCAAGGTCATCCTCTGGTACATAATGAGTTTGAGGCCAGCCTCAGATACATAAGACCCAGGAGGGAGGGAGGGAAAAAGGGAGGGAGGGGGAGAGAGAGAGAGAGAGAGAGAAGCTTTTAAAGATAAATTTTGTGGGCCCTGAGGCCTATGGGCTCAGAACCTCCAGAGCTAGACCTCCATTCCAGCAGGGGTCCAGAACCACTAGGCCAAACCATGCATCACATCATCAGGAAAGTTGAGGCCCGAGCTAAGCGCCACTCAGCACATTGGAGACCTTCCCTCCAGACCTCAGCTGGGAACACACCCTACCACCAGGTTGTCTACTGGAACGATGTATGTGTTGGTATGTTTGCACATGTGCGTGGCCGCATGTGCAGATCAGACGTTGATATCATGCATCTCCCTCCATCATTTCACTAGCCGCTCATCCCAGCTCGTTCTGTCCCGGCTGACATAGTCTGCACCCGGTCTATTAGAGTCCTGTCTTAGGCACTGGGAGGGCCAGCTGGCTTCCAGACTTCCCTGCCACCCCATCAGTGAGGGCACAGGACACGGGTGGGGTTGGGGAGAGGCTGGGGAGACATGTCTCAGTTGGTCAGGCACATGCCTTGAACACCAGCACTTGGGAGGGAGGGATAAGGAGCTCAACAAAAGGTCAAGGCCAGCATAAGCTACATAGTGAGACCCTGTCCACAAAATATATAAACTAAAAGGGAGGCAGGAAGGAAACTGAGGCCTGGAAGCAGAAAGGGGATCTGAGCTCCACATGAGTTACAATTCTAGTTGACTCAGTTTGAGGAGCCTAGCTCAGCCCTGTCTGGATGTTAGCTCCTGTGGTGTGGACATGCAGTTTTTTTTACAAACGGTCACTAAAGTCTGAGGGGCATCATATATATATCACTGCTGTAGTTACCGGATGCTACATAACTATGGAATATTTGGACTTAAACTCTATTTTTTTCTCGGGGGAAGGGGAAGAGAGTCGGGGTTCAAGACAGGGTTTCCCAGTAGCTTTGGAGCCTGTCTTGGAACTTGTTCTGTAGGCCAGGCTGGCCTCCAACTCACAGAGATCTGCCTGCCTCTGTAAAGTCTAATTTTAATCTTGGAAGAAGAAAATACCAAGGTCAAAATGACAGAAGTAAACCTCAGTGAAAACTGTTTAACAGTTTCGAAAATAAATACTATGTTCATTAAGTTACAAAAATAAATACTATGTTCATTAAGTTACAAGAGGACAATGTTTAATTTTCTTTGATTTTTGGTTTGTTGTTGGTTTTCTTTCTTTTTTATTTATTTTTTGCTTGTTTTTTTTTTTTTTTTTTTTTTCTGTTTTGTTTTGTTTTGTTTTAATCAGGGTCTCGCTCAGGCTAGCCTTGAACTCACAGCGATACTCTTTTTGTTTGTGGGGTTTTTTTTTGTTTGGTTTGGGTTTTTTTGAGACAAAGTTTCTTTGTGTATCCCTGGCTGTCCTGGAACTAGCTCTGTAGACCAGTCTGGCCTTGAACTCAGAGAAATCTGCCTGCCTCTGCCTCCTGAATGCCGGGCTTTAAAGGCCACCACTGCAGGGCCACAGCAATACTCTTGTCTTAGCCTCTCGATTACTAGATCATAGATTCCTAGGTCATAGATTACGAGATTACGAGAGATCATAGGCAAATACTGTCACACTTACCTTGGTATTTATTTATAGGACACAGCTTTTTTATGTAGCCCAGGCTGGCCTTAAACTCATTATGTAGCCAATGACTTCGGACTCCTGACCCTGTCCCTACCTTCCAAATGCTGTGATTACAGGCATTCACCAGCACATCTGGGTTTACATTGTTTTCTGCAGTGCTGGGGACCAAACTCAGGGCTTTGTGACCAGCAGGAGAGCACTTCCCAGCTTAACATTAGTATTTGGAAGACAGAATTGACACTGAAAAAGATGGATATGTGCCGGACCCCGTTTTAGGTGACAATACTTTCTTTTCTGAGGTGTAACTCAGAGCCTCATGCATGATAACTTTACATTCTATTTTATTATTTTACGTGCACACATCTCTGTATGTACGTAGGTATGCTTGCACACGTGTGTGGATGCATGTGAAGACCAGACATTGATATATGATGTGCCTTTTTAATCATTCCCTACCTTTTATGGTTTTTTTTTTTTTTTTTTTTTTTTTGGACAGGGTCTCACCATGTAAACCAGGCTAGCCTTAAAATTACAGCGATCTTCCTGCCTCTTGTCTCCCAAGTCCTGAGTTTAAAGGGTGCCACCCTGCCCAGCACCCGCCCATTTCCCCCCATCCATTCGGCTGCACTGGTGGGCTAGCAATTGTGGAGATCTTGTCACTGAGACTACAGGCTGTTCAATGCAGGTGCTGGAGGTTGGAACTCAGAAACTCATGCTTGCCCAGCAAGTACTTTACTAACAGAACTATCTTTCCTAACCCCAGGATGCTTTTTAATCCAAGAGCTCACCCAAACCTTGGCCAAACTCTAACCCAAGTGTATACAAAACTTAAGAATATATTTAAATTTTGCAAAATTAAAAAAAAAAAGTGAGCCAACCAACAGCAGCATAGATCTTTTCTTTCTCAGCAATGACACAAGTCACAAATAGACGTTACCCCGTTTGCTAAGCACAGTGGCACATGACTACAATCCCAGCCTTAAGAAAGGAGGGAGGATGCAGAGCTTGAGGACAGCCTTCTCTACTGAGACCCTGACTCAAAAAAAAAAAAAAAAAAAAAAAAAAAAGAGGAAGTCCAAGAGACCCAAGGATGGTGGCTCACACCTTTAATCCCAGCACTGGGGAGGCAGAGGCAAGCCAATCTCTGTGAGTTTGAAGCCAGCCTGGTCTACAGAGTGAGTT
Source organism: Phodopus roborovskii (assembly GCF_943737965.1). Classification (NCBI taxonomy): domain Eukaryota; kingdom Metazoa; phylum Chordata; class Mammalia; order Rodentia; family Cricetidae; genus Phodopus; species Phodopus roborovskii. The sequence continues at coordinate 9,571,736 of NW_026126571.1, read as the reverse complement.
CCAGTATAGCCAGGACTATTTCACAGAGAAACCCTATCTCCAAAGAAAGGGGGAAAAAAAGGAAGAAAAACAAATAAAGACAACCCCCCCAAACCTCTACAAAATAGAAAGAAAAACTATTTACTTCAGATGGGTGCAGGAGGCAGGAAATCCCCCAGAATATTATGGTAAAAGAGCAATGGGATGGACGCTTATCCTATGCCAAGGCATTATACTGGGTGACTGAGACATAGTGGGAGGCCTGGCTAGCGACTGTAAAAGCTAAACAATTAATGACGAGTCAAGCACAGAAAGTTCTGTTAAAAAGGAAATGTAGACGGAGCAGAGTGGCATGTGTCCTGCGCCCTTGATCCCAGCATTCAGGAGGCAGAAGCAGGCAGATATCTGTGAATTGGAGGTGATCCTGGTCTACATAACAAGTTCCAGGCCTGCCCGCCCGGTGGAAAGAGACCCTGTCTCAGGACAAAACAAAGCAAAACAGGAAATGCAGGCTGAGTGGCTAGGTGTGGTTTCAGGAGACTGAGCCAGAAGTTTGATGGCTCAGTGGGTAAGGACAATTGCTGACAAGTTGGAGTTGGGTCCCCAGAAGCCACATGGTAGAAAGCGAGAATCCAACTCCTTCAAGTTGTCCTCTGACCTCCAGACTGCAGCATAGCGTGCACACCCACACACATAGACACAGACAAATATAAACAAATGTTTCAAAAGCAAGTGTAAGGACAATTCAGGCTACATAGTTGCACATTGAGACCTCATCCCAAAACAAAACAAACCTCACTTAGCTAGGAACAGTGTTGGATGAGTACTATCCTGGGAACATTGACTATGGGACTGGCTGTAGTGAGACCTTTTCTCTTTTGGCTTTTCTTGGGGTGGGGGTGGAGGGAACCCAGCACCCAAAGTAAACACAGGGAGGCTTATTCTTAGTTATGGCTTGGCTTGTTTCTAGCCAGCTTTTCTGATCATAAATTAACCCATCTACTTTTTGCCGCTGGGCTCTTCCTGGTCTTCTTTCAGTAAATCTTATTGTTACTCCTTGGATGGCCGGGTGGCTGCCTCCTACCCCATCTTCTCCTCGTTTCTCCTATGTATCCTCTCTGCCTGCCAGCCCCGCCTGTCCTTGCTCCTGCCTGGCTACTGGCTGACCGTCCAGCTCTTTATTAGGACCATCGAGTGTTTTAGACAGGCGAAGAACCACAGCTTCACAGAGTTAAATATGCAGCATAAGCAAAAGTCACATGCCTTAAAATAATATTCCCCGACCACTGGCAAACACTGATGTATTTAGAGGTAAGGGATCAAGAGACGGGGTGGATTGAAAGATCTAGTGTTTTTCCATCCCTGGGGAGTTGGTGAATACTGAACGAATAATAAATAAGACCTAGTAAAAAAGATGGCAGATTTTAAACTATAGAAATAAATGGTAATTGACGAAATAAAAGCAGTGGCTGCCTCTGGAGAGGAGGGAAGAAAAGAGGGGAGGGGGAGAGAGAGCAATCACAACTTCATCATCTCCAGCTACCGTTGGACCTTCTGTCTGTTTCCAGACAGGGTTTCTCCATGTAGTCCTGGCTGTCCTGGAACACACTATGGAGACCAGGCTGGCCTTGAACGCACAGAGACCAGCCTGCCGCTAGGGGACTAAAGGCGTGGGCCACCACATCCAGCTCAGCAAGTGCCAAGTCACCAGCCCAGAATGAAAGTTTTGTTAACAGTAACTACACAGATCAGGAAGAGCTGAGAAACTTAAGCTCTAAAATTCGTGAGCAGGAGTCTGTGAACGGCTCACAGGTGTAAACAATTTCCTGATGAACGAGAGATGAAGCGCAGAGGACAAGGCGGATGATTCAGCAGGGAAGGGGGCTTAGAGACAAGACAGAAGACTGGGGTTCATTCCCAGGGCCCACAGGTGGAAGGCGACACACACTCCTGCAGGTTGTCTCTCATCTTCACATATGTAATAAAAAACAAGTGAAAAGTACAGCCAGACACCATTTCTGCTCTTGTTCTTTTAAAACAATGGTTTGGGTCTGGAGAGATGCTCAACGGGCTCAACGATTAAGAGCACTTTTGTTCTTCCAGAGAACTGGGTTCAAATCCCAGCACGCCAATGGTTACCCCAGCTCACAACCATCTATAACTTCTGTTTCAGAGGATCCTATGCCCTCCTTTGACCTCCATGGCCTCCAGGCACAGGTGGTACAGACATACATGCAGGCAAAACATACACACAATAAAATAAAGTCTTTTAAAAGTGGCTTCTTAGAGTTTCTATTGCTATGACGAAACACCATGACCATAAAGCAAGTTGGAGAGGAAACGGTTTATTTGGCTTACATTTCAACATTGCTATTCATCATTGAAGGAAGTCGGGATAGGAACTGAAACATGGCAGGAGCCTGGAGGCAGGAGCTGATGCAGAGTCCATGGAAGGGAGCTACTTACTGGCTTGCTTGCTTCCGGTGGCTTGCTCAGTCCAGCTTCTTATAGAACCCGGAACCAGCAGCCCAGGCATGGCACCATCCACCATGAGCTGGGCCCTCCCCATTGACCACTAATTGAGAAAATGTCTTACAGCTGCATCTCATGGAGATGTTTCTTCAGCTGAGGCTCCTTCCTCTGATGACTCTATTGCTTGTGTAAAATTGACGCACAAAACCACCTAGTACAAGTGACTTTTACTTTTTGGATTTTGTTGCTCTCTCTCTCATCTCTATCCTCCAGTGTCCATGCACTTTCTACTTGGTTATGTGTTGGTTTTTTAAACATGCGGGTTTTTGCCCAATGCTTGGCTGAGCATCACTACATGCAGTCCCGAGGAGGCCAGAAGGTGTTGGGTGTCCTGGAGCTACAGTCTGTGTGGGTGCTAGGAATTGAATTCTGGTCCTCTGGAAGAGCAGTAAATGCTCTTCTATTTTTGGTTGTGAGCCTAGCCTTCAATGGCTGAGCCATCTCTCCAGCCCTTATGTGGGCTTTAAAAAATCCAATGAATTAGGTGCTATTGTTTCTTATAAAGCGATACCTAACTAGATTTCTATGAATCTACAAATTTCTTTGCCTTCCACTTCCTCCCCTCCCCCCTGTTTCTGCTTCCTCCTCTTTGGGCTGGAGAGGCAGCTCAGCAGTTAAGAGCACTTACAGCTCTTGCAGAGGTTCTAGGTCCGGTAACCATCCATGAGTCTAGTTCCAGGGGATCCGATGCTTCTTCAGACTTCTGTGGGCACTAGGCACCCACATGTTGCACGGCATAGATAAAACATTCATACAAATAAGTTAATAAGTGACTATATTTTTTTTCAAAAGTATGTGTATATATTTGGGGGTGTATGCATGTGTGAGTGCAGGTGCCTCTGGAGTCCAGAAGAGGGCATCAGATCCCCTGGGTTCTGGGAACTGAACTCAGGTTCTCTGCAGGAGCAGTATGCACCCTTAATTACCAAATCGTTTCTCCAGCCTGTCCTCTTTTTCGAGACAGGGTTTCCCAGTGTAACTCAGACCGGCCTCAAACTCCCATCCCCCTGCCTCAGCCTCCTACACATCCATGTGCCGCCATGTCTGGCTGTTCCCTTTTCTTTTGCACCCCAGGTGATTTTCTTAGGGCCTGAAATGTAGGAGGCACACATAGATTGTCGTGAGGTGGGAAGTGTCGCCTGTCCACTCAACAGGAACTGTTGTAGTTGACCCTGCTGTGAAGTCTCAGGAATTAGACTCTGTCTACAGTATTAGATGTTCAGCACAGTTGGTTATCGATGGGGCTCTGTCTCTGTAACCCTTTGTAGGGTGAAATATTGTAAGAATTGAATTTAATATGCCTGGAGTGCCTGGCCTGACTTAAGCATGCCCAGAATGCTCACATCAGCTCACAGATGGGCAAGATTGTCTGACCAAACCAACGTTATATGAATGTGCTGAGTACATCATAGGATACCTGTAACAAAAAAGCAGCTAATAAAATACTCACTACGCCTACACTGTGGAAGATCAGTTGTTCCTCGGTGTGGGGGGATTCGGTCATTGAGGGAGATATTGGGAGCTCAGTCCCTTCCTGCCTTTGTGTCCTGGCAGTTGCCAGACAAGCAGTTTTGCTTCCTGACTCTCCTGCCGCAATGCACTACACTGATAGAGAGTCCAAAGCAACAGCAACCTGGCCAGAAGCTCAGACCTCCGCAACCACACAGAAAGCAATGGTTACCTCTGGTACTCCGCCACAGTGACAGAAATCTGACTAACAGAACATTTGTGCTGGCTAAGTTTATGTCAACAACACAAGTTATTCCATTGGGGAGGAGGGACCCTGGAAAACACCTCTGTAAGATGGAGCTGTAGGCAAGTCTGTAGAACGTTTTCTTAGTAAGGACTGATGGGGGAGGGCCCAGCTCATCGTGGGCCCCCTCCCCGGGCTGGTGGTCCTGGGTTCTAGAAGAAAGCAGGCTCAGCAAGCCATGGGGAGCATGCCAGGAAGCAGCATCCCTCCCTGAATCTCTGATCAGCCCCCACCTCCCGGTTCCTGTCCTCACTGCGATTGACGATGAACTGTTATATAAAACTGAATGAAGCAAACCCTTTCCTCCCCAAGTTGCTTTTCATGGTGTTTCATCACAGCTATTGTGACCCTGAAACAGCATCGTAGGGATGTCGCTATAAGCAGGGAACAGTGTACTCTGGGTGCAGGCCTGGAATCCTAGCCCTTGGTAGGTGGAAACAGGAGCATCAGGAGTTCAAGGTCATCCTTGACCACCTATCGATTTTAAGGGCAGCCTGGGCTGCAAGAGACTCTGTCTCAAATAACAAGAAAGAAGAATACTTAGCGTATTTAATTTATTAAGACAGAGTCCCACTGTTTGGTCCTGGCTAGTCTGGATCTGGGGATATAAGATCAGGCAGAAGGCACTTTAAAAGTGTGTCTGAGAAAAAGCATCATCACTTATTCCAGAAACAACTGTGCGTCAATTCACAGTGAGGTACCACTCACATCTACAGGGATCAAGCAGATGGACAGAAGCACATACTGGGCTCAGCCAGAGTTACATGAGACTATATCTAAAATAAAAGGGAGGGAGGGAGGGAGGAAAGGAGAAAGGGAGGGAGGGAGAGACAGAGAGGGAGGGAGGGAGGGAGAGAAGAAGGAAGAGAGAGAGAGACAGAGAGAGAGGAAGAAAGCAGGTAGAAGACAAGAACTGACTCCTGAAAGTTGTCACATGCCCTATGGATGCTGTGCCATTTGTGTAAGAGTGTGCTCGAGAGCATGTGTGCACACGCATACACATACACACACATATACACACTCATACAAACAAACAAATATTCTTAAAAATTCAACATAGAGTAAGATACAGATATTCTACTCATTTGGTGTGAAAATGTATCTATATAGGAGCTGGAGAGCTTTTTTTTCTTTTTTTAAATTGTATTTTATGTGTATGTGTTCTGGGAGGTATACATGTGCACCACACGTGTGCAGTACCCACCGAGGCCAGGAGAGGGCGATGGATGTCCTGTAACTGGAGTTCTAGATGACTGTGAGACACTACGTGGGTGCCAGGAACCTAGCCAGGGTCCTCTGTAAGAGCAGCCAGTGCTCATAACCCATCTCTCCTGCCCTCTGCCTTTTCAATGATGGGATCAAAGACATGCACCACCGTGCCCAGCATGTAAGCACATTGCTTAAAAACACACACTAGGAAGGAATATCCAGCAGTAGGTAATATCTGTTGCCACGGTTTGAATATGAAATGATACTCCAGGCTGGTGTGTTGAAAGCTTGCCTGATGGCTCTATTCTGGAAAACGTTAGGAGGTGTGGCCTCACTGGAGGAAACAGGCCACTGAAGTTGTGTCCTTGGGAACTATATCTTGTCCTAGACCGTCTGCCACCGTCTGCTTTCCGACTGCCCGGAGCTGATCGTCTCTGCTCCAGCATGTCCCCTCTGTCACAGTACTCTGCGTCACCATACACCAGAGCGATGGAGTCTGTGTTACTTCCCAGCACTGAAAAGGAAAACGTTCAACGCCTTGGTATACGTTGTGGCCTAACTGTGAGCTACCTTAAGAGCCCTGTGAACGTGGAAGGCAGGCAAGTGTAAGGAGACTGAGCTGGTCAAGTAGATGAGACATGCTTAGTTATTGAGACGCACCCACACTATTCCACTGTGCATCTTGCTGTTGTTTGTTTGTTTGAGACAGGGTCTCTATCATGTAGCCCTGTCATGGAACTCACTATACAGACGAGGCTGGCCTCAAATTCACAGAGGTCCACCTCCCTCTGCCTCTCACTATGCGTGGCCTCATGCATGTCTTTCAATGGACTAAGGATGCCTTCTGTAAGGGCATAGTAGAGCATCCTTCTGTAAGGACACAGTAGAGCATCCTTCTGTAAGGACATAGTAGAGCATCCTTCTGTAAGGACACAGTAGAGCATCCTTCTGTAAGGACACAGTAGAGCATCCTTCTGTAAGGACATAGTAGAGCATCCTTCTGTAAGGACATAGTAGAGCATCCTTCTGTAAGGACACAGTAGAGCATCCTTCTGTAAGGACATAGTAGAGCATCCTTCTGTAAGGACATAGTAGAGCATCCTTCTGTAAGGACATAGTAGAGCATCCTTCTGTAAGGACATAGTAGAGCATCCTTCTGTAAGGACACAGTAGAGCATCCTTCTGTAAGGACACAGTAGAGCATCCATGAAACTTAGAACTCCTACCCTCGTCAAAGCTCCAAGCGAAGATGGGCTGATCACAAATGAATATGTGGGGACGCTGTTGGCCTCCACAAGACACACAGAAAATGTAGTTAGTTTTAGAGACAACTATCATGGTGGCTTGAATGAGTGTCCTGCCAGGCACAGCGGTGCCCACCTTTAACGCAGCACTTGGAAGGCAGAGGCAGGTGCATCTCTGTGAATTCCAGGCTAGCCATAGTGAGAGCTATTTTGTTATTGTTGTTTGTTTTGTTTGTTTCTCTGTAGCTTTGAAGCCTGTTTTGGAACTCACTCTGTAGACCAAGCTGGCCTTGAACTCACAGAGATCCACCTGTCTCTGCTCCTGGAGTGCTGGGATTAAAGGAGACCCTGTTATAAAAATACCAAAAAAAAAAAAAAAAAAAAAAACCCAAAAACCAAACAAACAAACAAAACAAAACAAAACCAAAAAAAAAAAAAAAAAAAAAAAAAAACCAAAAACAAAAAAAAAAAAAAAACCCAAAACAAAGTCAGAATGTCTCTTGCAGATTCAAGCATTTCTTTCCTTTTCTTTTTGGTTTGATTTGCTTGAGACAAGTTTCTCTGTGTAGCCCTAGCTGTCCTGGAACTTGCTGTGTAGACCAGGCTGGCCTCAGACTCAGAGATCCGCCTGCCTCCCCAGTGCTAGGATTGAAGGTGTGTGCCACCACATCCCACTCATGGCTCAGGTGTTTGGTCCTCCACTGGTCCTCAGTTGCTTTGGGAGGCTTGGGCAGTGTGTCCTTGCTGGGTTGTGAGGTTTCAGAACCTAACGTTTCTAGATCGCTCTTTGCTTGGTGCTTGTGGTTCAAGCTAAAAGCTCCCAGATTCTCGATGCCATGTCTGCTGCCTGTTGCCAAGATTACCTGCCGTGGTAGATTTGACCCTTCTGTAACTGGAAGCCCACAAGAACCCTTCTTCCTACAAGCTGCCTTGGCTGTGGTGTTTACCATGGCAACAGAAAAGGGTCGGAGAACAACTACATAAACAGAACCAGTGTCAGCCAGGACTGAGAGGCAAACGGAGTGTGTGCCGATTCATGATCCCAGCAGCTGGGCAGCTGAGACCGGAGGACTGCTGAAAAGTCAATCAAAATTCACATCTCAACACACACACACACACACACACACACACACACACACACACACACACACGGAAGAGAAAGGAAGGAAGAGGGAGAGAGAGAGGAAGAAGAAGGAAAGGGGCTGTCAGCTGGACTTTCCCATAGTTCACTTAGGAAGTGTGTAAGTGTGTAGAGGTAACTGCTCAGATGTGAACATGTAATGCCACTCACGTCACAGGAAGTAGTGCTCTGAGGCAGAACCCAGAGCCCGAGGGTGCAGCCAAAACTCACAGAAAATTATTCCCAGGCTTCCAGACTTAATCAAGGGACTCCATTGTTTAGCCAGCTGGCTTGGAGAACTTTTGTGAATGAAGGGTTTCCTTTACCTCTGTTTCCCCCGCTTTTGAGTGGGACATGTCCCAGCTGAGGTTAGTGTCACCACGGCTTGCCAGGTGGGGACGAGCTCTTCTCTGTCCACATCCGCACTCTGGAGTTGAAGCTGGACCTGAGGCTCCCATCCACAGTCAGAGCTGATGAAGATGGGACTCGGTAGCCATGGTTGAAGAGCCCCTGGTCCTCTCTGGGAACGAGTGAATGCATTTTGTACATAAGAAGGGCATGGGTGGGGGATGGTCAAAGATAGGACCGCCTTCACTTAAGTAGCCCCCAATATCCCGGACCCTAAGGGTTCACACCTCATATGCTCCCCTCTTACTGAGTTGTGAAACTGCAGAGACTTCTAGATGCCAAGGACCCCAGACTTGGGCTCCGTGGTTTTAGTGCCGTACTCTGCAGTAGACAGTTCCTGTGTGATCAGTAGATGGTTCCCTGTTGGCTAGCTGATCTTAGTTGTCAACTTGTCTGGATTTGGAATCACCTAGGAGACACATTTATGGGCCTGTCTGTGAAGGATTTTCTAGAAAAGTTTAATGGAGGAGAGAAAGCCCACTCTGAATGTGAGTGGTGCCATCCCATGGGTTCTGACCCCTTCTCCCCTCCCTCCCTTCCCTGTCCCTACTCCCTCCTTCATCTCTGTCCCCATGCCTCTCCCTCTCTCCATCTCCTCACAAATACTTCCTGAGCAGCTTCCCCCACCCCGCCCCCACCCCGCCCCCACCCCGCCCCCACCACAGTCACAGCTGTTAGCGCTTTCACATCTTCGTCCAAGACCCTCAAACCAAGAGCCAACATAAGCCCCCCTTCCGTAAGTTGTTTGTTTATCGTATCGAGACGGGTTTCTCTGTGTAGCCCTGGCTGTCCTAGAACTCGCTCTGCAGACCAGGCTGGCCTCAAACTCACAGAGCTCCACCTGCCTCTGCCTCCCGAGGCTGGGATTAAAGGCGTGCGCCACCAAGCTTCCTTAAATTGCCTTTGTCAGGGACTTAGTCCCAGCGGTTAGAGAGGGACTAACACACCAGAGAGAGGCCAAAGGGAGAGACTAAATTATTTTGCGGTGGCTCCTGAGACCCTGCTCTGCTCTACACCCCACCCCTACCAGTCTGACTACAACTTCTCAACAAGCTTCGCCCAGCTTCTCTGCCTTTTGTGATATTACTGCCCAGCCTGTTCTTAGCCTTCAGTTTCTGTTTCCCCCAAAAGGCTCCTCCTGGGTGGGCCCCTGAGAAGGGGAGGCAGGCTTTGATTTCTTAGACTCCCTGGAGAGAAAACAGCTTGTTGAGGGACCACAGCTCTTCTGGGAGTCCAGGACTCTCATCCCGAGGTCTGTCAGGCCATATCTGGCATCATTTTGATTTAGCCTTTTCCTCAGACGAAGGCTGCAGACTCACTGGACTCTGCCGGGAGGGATGATTGACAGCTGGAGCTCCTAGTGGGGCTCATTAAGAGAAGCTGGGTGGGTGTCCGGCTGCTGCGCTCCCCTGCCAGGCTCAGTCCCCGCCCCCTCCCCGGCACTGAGCTAAGAGGGATTGCTGCCTCCCAGTATGGATGTCCTCTGTACCCCACCAGCTTGAGGCCCCAGCTGTGCCCTGTAGAGGATCAGGTTCTGCTCCCGCAGGCCTGGAAGTCAGTCTGGAATATTCATAAATTCGAGCGCTTCCTGCCCTGGGGCCTGCAGGGCTCCTCTGATTCCTTGGCATGTGCCCCTCACTGCCCGGCGTTACAGACACCGCCAGCGAGCACCACGCTCAGCACCACCTCTTTGCAAGCTTGCGGTCTCGCAACACAGCGGACCTGCCTGTCATCATTTTGATTTGCAAATTGAACCTTCAAAGAGCTTCTTACGCGGTGTGGTATTAAAAACCAGATGTAGACATTGCTTTGTCTGCCGCGGCTACCGGAGATTGTCTGTGCTTGCTGCAGGTCTGATTCAACTAGTTTGTGTCTCTAGTGTTACTCCACAAATAAAGGAAAAGGGATCTTTCCACCTCGAAGGGAAGAGGGCATTGGTCATTGGCCAGATCAGCAAACAAGGATTTTGGTCATTATTTAAAAGTATGTGGAGATGTGCACGTGAGTAGAGGTGGGTATAGAGGCCGGAGGAGGGCATGGATCACCTCAAGCTGGACTTACAGGTTTTTATGAGGCACCCGAAGAGGGTGCTGGGAACTAGACTCAGGTCCGCAGCAGCTGAGTGAGCCCAACTGACAACACGAGCCCCTTTCAGTCGCCCCGCCCCCACCTCATCTCTACCTTCCTCCCCCAGCTCTGCTTTCCTTTGTTGGGACAGGGACAATCCTAAGAATGCTGGGCACTCGCTTGCCACTAGGGGAGGTCCAGGCTGCACACACTGTCTACAGTTAACCAGGGAGGGGCTGTGGGAAGAACCGGTGAGGTGTAATGGGTGTGAAGAGGCTATCCTAATGCAGGATGACATGCTTCCCGCAACAGGTCCCCAGACAGACATGTTAGATGCACCATTCCGACCTAAAAACCCAGCATGCGGCCCCAACCCCTGTCAAACAGAACAAAGACCTAGTCCGAAGTTCCAGGATTGTCCCTGAATAATAATAATAATAATAATAATAACAACAACAACAATAACAATAATAAATCCCTGGGTGTTGGAGGTTTGCTGTAATCCCAGCTCTCGGGAGGTAGAGGCAGGTGGATCTCTGTGAGTTAGAGGCCAGGCTGGTCTACAGAGTGAGTTCCAGGACAGGCTCCAAAGCTACAGAGAAACCCTGTCTCAAAAAAAAAAAAAAAAAAAAAAAAAATTCCCTACATGTACTACCGTGCTTTTTGGCTTCTGTAATTCTGTTTCCTGATAACTAACGTGTGACAAGTAGGATATAGCTTTTGCTTATAAAAGACGAAGAGCTGAAAGGCCCAGGGCTGTGGGGTTTGGACACAGTTGCCAGCTGGCGATAAAAGCTCTTTTCAGGCTTTGAGAGTGTCTGATCTCTGGTGGGCTTTCTTCGTAGCACCTGAAGTGCTCTGAGCCTGAGCTCCAGAGTCCATCATAGGGACAGTCCAGAAGGAGCCTGTGTTTGACACTTGTCCCTGGGCCATAGAGGTCTCTAAGCCCTGCTCTCCTCATCTGTCCAGTGGCAGCACACGCCTTCCTTAAAGACGCGTCAGGAAGACACCAGGGTATAGCATGTGACTTCAGGACCCTGAACCGTGCACAGCATGGTGACACAAATAAATGCTAAGAGGGGCTCTGTTTGTTTCTAAGACAGGGTCCTGACTTGCCTGGAACACTCCACGCAGACCAGGCTGGCCTCAGACCCATACAGATCTCTCTGTCTCTGTCTCCTGTGCTGAGATTAAAGGTATGTGCCACCACTGCCTAGCTGGTCTGGAGCTCACATCCTTCCTCCTCTCCCCCAGAGCCGAGATTACAGGCGTGCGACGCTGTTCTCATTTCCTGAGATTTTTGTTGTTGCTGCTTTTAGACAAAGCCTCTCTGCATAACCTTGGCTGTCCTGGAACTCACTCTGTAGACCAGGCTGGCTTGAATTTAGAGCTCCGCCTGCCTCTGCGTCCCGCGTGCTGGGATTAAAGAGGTGCGCCACTGCTGTCCGGACTGAAACGATTTTTAACTGGTTGACTGGGTCCTAGATTAAGAAACTGACCAGAGGGGTTACAAAACCAAGGGGGCTGCTGGGAGTGGGTCTGGTGGGGCGGCAGCTGTATCTTCCTACAGTGGAGACTCACCTCCCCTACTCCCCTTCCATTGCGTCAATGAACCCCAAGTCTGAGTTGAGACCTGTGTGTGTGTTGGATGTGGGTGTGTGTGCACAGGTATGAGGGGCCAGAAGAGGACACCAGGTGTCCTGCTCTGTCACTCTCTGCCTTAGCCCCCGAGACAGGGTCTCTCACTGAACCCGGAGTCAGGCTGGCAGCCCGTAAGCCCCAGAGCTCTCTGTCCCTGTCCCCCAGGGCACTGGGGCTACTCAGGTTCTCGTATTTGTGTAGCAGGTGCGCTTACACTGAACCATCACCCCGGCCACACGCAATAGGTGTTTGGGTTTCATCCTACCCCATGTCCACAGTTGGGCTGTGCAATCTGCACGGGTCAGTACTAATTTCCTCCCCAGGGAGGAGCAACGCACAGCTCCAACAACCACTACAAAGCAAATTCAGGGGCTGAGCAGAGAACTCAGTGTTTAAGGTTGAATACGGCTCTTCCCTAGGACCTCAGCGAGGTCCCCAGCACCCATGCCAGGCAGCTCATACATAGCCTTGTGTAACTTCAGTCCCCGGTAACTGATGCCCTCTTCGGGCACACGCAAGTACTGCACTCACCTGCCTGCTTCCTTCCCCACAAACACATTTGTACATAATTAAAAGTTAAAATGAAACAAAGCATATACATTCATACATACATACATATCCTCCAGGGGCTGAGGAGAAGGGATGGAGAGGAAGCATTTGTTTGCTTGCTTGCTTTGTGGAGCTAGTTTGAACCCAGGGCACCTCACACATTAGACAAGTATGTTCCATTCTGCCTCAGAAAGCTTTGTTTTCTTACTTTTTCTCTTCTCAGTGTCCAGTGTAAATCCCTGTGTAAATAGTCAGAGATCCCATAGGTGGCATTTTTTAAAAAGATGCATTTATCATCTACGCAGCAATCTCCTGCATGTCTGCCTGCAGGCCAGAAGAGGGCACCAGATCTCATTATAGATAGTTGTGAGCCACCATGTGGTTCCTGGGAATTGAACTCAGGACCTCTGGCAGAGCAGCCAGTGATCTTACCCTCTGAGCATCTCTAGGCCCCCCCTCCTGTTTTTAATTAGCAATATTAACTAAAAGTCTATGTGCAATCATCTTCAAAATGCTTTGCGATCTTCATATTGTTGGTGCCCAGTGTAAGTGCCCATGTAAATGGTCACAGTCACAGGTTCATGGGAGGGAAGGCTGTAGGTGATCACTGCCACGCTGAGCTGCAGCTTGCCGCAGTGGCCTGCCACCTGCAGGGTTTATGTTTTGTAAGTTGGTGTGACTTTACATGGGCAACTCTCCTCAGCCTATCGCCACACTTCATTTCTCTGGATAGCTCCATTGGAGTAGAGCTATTGTTCATTTTTTTAAAAAATTACTTCTTTAAAGGTTTATGTTTTATGTGATTGGTATTTCATTGCATGTGTGTCTGTGTAAGGGTGTCAGATCCCGTGTAACTGGAACTATGGCAGTTGTGAACTGACATGTGCTAGGAAATGAACCTGGGTTCTATGGAAGAGCAGCTAGTGTTCTTAGCCATTGAGCCATCTCTCCAGCCCTTGTTAACTGTTTATCATTTACAAGGAACCACCTCTAGCCACAATTCCCTACTGATGGCCCCTGTGGCTGTAATTCGATGCTCACTGCAATGTTTCCCTGGAGGATGGGAAAGCAAGGTCAGGGAGAAAGCAGGAGGGCTACTTTCCCTAGACCACAAGCCAGTAAATGACAGTGGCACTGAAACCAGGCAGTCTGCTGCAGACACACAATGGCTCCTATATCCAAGGAAATACGTTACATGGCTTAGACACCCCTTGCCCTTTCTGCTTCCAAAGCCGGAGGCAGGGCAAGGTTGATACACTATCTCACGTTGATAGACTGACCCCTCGTGGCCACATCTTTAAACTTCATGCCTGGTTCATCTCCCTCACCCTGAAGCAAACAGCCCTGTGCCTCTCAGACAATAATCTAGGACAGGCTCTTTTGTCTTCCTAGATCTTGATGCATTCTGTCAAAAGATGGTGTGGTGTCAGGTTAACCGAAAGTATGGAGTAAAATAAAGCATGCTATTTTCTGGTAGGAGCTGTGGGGCTTAATTCCTTGTCTAAAATGAGGCGACCTCCATGGTCCTCAGGCCTCAGCATTGAGCAAACTGCAAAAAGGACTGGAGTTCTCGACCTTTTGTCAAGAGTGGTTGGGACAGCTTGTTGCTTTCTGCCTAGGCTTGGGCCTCCCCCTCCCCTGTAAGTTTTGTGGATGGGCATTTTGCCTGTATGTACGTCTGTCTGTGCACTATGTATGTGCCTGGTGTCCATGGGTACCAGAAGGCGGCATTGGATCTCCAGAAATACTACAGGACGTTGTGAGCCACTGGGTGAATACTGGGAATTGAACTTGGGTTCTCTGTGAGAGTGGCCAGTGCTCTTAACCATTGGGCCATTTCTCCAGCCCTTTAGATCCACTTTGAATAGAAGAGCTGAAGCTAAGAGGGACTGAGAAGTCTCATTTGGTAAAGCGTTTGTCATACAAACATGAAGACCTGTGTTCAATCCCCATCAGTCACATAAGGCGAGGCATGGGGCCAAGCATGGCCGTGCACGCCTTTCACCCCATCACTCAGGAGGCAGAGTAGCTGATCTCTGTGAATTTGAGGCCTGCCAGATCTACCCAACAGATTTCAGGCCCACCAGAGCTACACAGAGAGAGACCCTGTCTCAAAAAAGGCTAATCTGCACAAATCAGTGAGCTCCAAGTTCAGTGAGAGACCGCTTCTAAGTAAATAAAAATAAAGGGTGATAGAGACAGAGCAAGATAAACTTGTGGACCTCTGGCTTCCACATGCTTGTGTGTGTGTGTGTGTGTTGGGGGGGGGAGGCATGCATACACGAATAGAAATACACACATGCACACCCACATATACACATGCATCCACATATATGAGCAAACACAGGTACACAGGCATACAGATACACACATTCATGAATACACACCAACACACATACACCTGCATGCATTTTGAAAAGGTCAGTGAGAACATCAGAATGAACCTTGTTTTCTAGAACTGCCTGTTATTCCAGGCTCCATGCCAGAGTCTACTGCTGCTGGACAAGCACCCTAGCGAGTCTATGACGGGGGTTTGGGCCAATCAAGTAGACTGTGCTGGGACTTACAGCCCATGGTGACATGTGGGAATCACACGGCTACAACCCAGAACAGCTGCTGCTCAGGCCCCGCCTTCTGCAGCTGCGCCTGCTTCACAGCTGACAAACACAGGTGTCAGGGACTTCTGGTGACACACCTATGGTGATGGATAGGCATGAACTATGTGGGCCCTTTCCCACCCTCCCCCTTCCCCTAGGAATCAAAGACAGCTCCACTGCAGGCCCACACTATGGACTTCTTACCAAACATGTGGCATGGAACCCACCCCCTCTTCTGAAACTCTGCCACACTGTAAGATCATGTTTCAAAAAAAAAAAAAAAAAATCACAATAAAACCTGAGCGGGGTGGTGGCGGTGGCACCCAGCACTAGGTAGACAGAGGCAGGTGGATCTTTGTGAGTTCCAGGGCAGCCAGCGCTGTTACTGAGAAACCTCATCTCGAAAATCAAAAGTCTGAAACGGGTTTGTCTGTTAATGAAGTTATCACATTGCCTTCCTGAGGTCTCGCAAAGGCAAAGCCGCCCAGTACGGGCCAGATGCTCACAGGACAGGTGTATGAATCCACACGCTCACTCACTTCCTGGGGATAGGTGCACTTCTTCCCCGGATCCAGTCCACTCCCCTTTAGGATCTTACCTGTGGGAGAGCTCTGAACCTGCTTCAAGGAAAGCCCGAGGACCAGGAAGCCACAGCTAACAGATGGGGCAGGGCGCGGCTCAGCTGGCAGACTGCTTGCCTGGCATGCATGAAGCTCTGGGTTAGCCCAGCACACACAGACCTGGCACCTGCACTGTGGTGCACCCAGGAGGTGGGCGGAGGCGGACCGGGGATTCCAGGCCATCTTTGGGCCACACAGCTGTCTCAAAATGAAACCCCGTGTGCAGGGATGGGCCCATTGCTGTGCCGGCTTCATTTCACTCTTAACTCGGTCCTGGTTTCTCATACGCAAGGCCAGATTCCCAACACTACCATCAGAACCTGACCCGACGGCCAGGGCTACCCAGGTCAGGGTGCAGTTCCTCTCATATACAAATAAGTGTGCTACAACCGTAATGTAAAGCCTACGGGGAGAGTACAGTGCTTTCCTTTCCCAGCTGTGAACCTGTAATTTCCTAAGACAGTCACAAGAAATTCATTTACAAAGAAAGACATGTGCTAAGCCGGGCAGTGGGCGCACACGCCTTTAATCCTAGCACTGGGAAGGCAGAGGCAGGCGGACCTCTGAGCTCCAGGCCAGCCTGGACTACAAAGTGAATTCCAGGATAGTTCAGGGCTACACAGGAAAACTGTCTTGAAAGGCCACAAAAAGGGAAAAAAATTAAAAAAGAATGATGTCTCAATGCTCTTGTGATTTATGATTTAGTTTTCTCAGTCTATACTCCTATAAAAGGCATCCCTAGAACTGCTATCATACATAACATGGAGGGTGGATTCTTTTGTAACCCAGTTATCAGGGCTGGAGAAACGGCTGAGTTAGAACTGCCTGCTCTTCCAGAGGACCTGGGTCCAGTTAGCACTACTACATGGCAGCTCACATCTGTCTGTAACTCCAGTTCCAAGGGATTTGACACCCTCACACCGATGCACATGAAATGCATTTAAACAAATTTTTAAAAGAGCCAAAATAAGGAGACACCAATATCACATATTTGCTCTTTGATCGATATTTGAGTGTGGCAAGGCTTTGATTTGAGAGGCTCACACCCATACCATCACACCACACCATCACACCACACTGTCACACCTACACCAACACGTGCCCTGCTCTTTCCCTAGAACCTTTGCGTAAATCTGCTAAAGTCTAATAAACTCCAGCTGGTTCACACTGGTTTGTCTTCAAACTCTTTCCTGTGTTAATGACTTTTATTTAATTTGCATTGGAATTTTGCTGCATTTATGTCTGTGTGAGGGTGTCAGAATTTTGAGTTACAGACAGGTGGGAGCTGCCATATGGGTGCTGGGAATTGAACCTGGGGTCCTCTGGAAGAATATCCAGTGTTCTCAACTGCTGAGCCATTGCTCTAACCCCTCAAGAATCTTGACTTTAGCCGGGTGGTGAAGGAACATGTGTTTGATTCCAGCAGAGGTAGGTGGATCCCAGTTGAGGCCAGCCTGGTTTACAGAGTTCCAGGACAGCCTGTCTTGAAAAAGGAAAACCAAAACCAAGCCAAACCAATCAACCAACCCCTCCCCCCAAACAAACAAAAACCCACCAGAAAACCAAAACCAAACCAAACGAAAAATAGAGCCAAACTTAACTTCAACCAGGGCTAAGGCTCCATTAGAGTGCTCCAGGCTGCTGCAGGCAGTACACAGGCCTGTGTCTCCAGCCCACCCCACTGTCAAGGATGTGAATGATGGAGAACGTGAACGGGTAAGTAAGGGTGTCTTATGTACGGGTAAGTAAGGGAGTCATGCCGTTGCCTTCGAAGGAAGTCTGGAAACTAGACTCCTGGTGACCAGAGGGATCTCTTTAGATGAGACCAACCACCATGCAGGCCTGAAGGAAGCAACCCCAGACTATGTGCACACGACACTAAGCATGGGTTTCCAAAAGGACACACGTAACACTTGCCCTTTATCTGCAAGGCTAGGAGTCACCGGGACACAAAATCAGACGCAATGTAAAGTTTTAAGAAAGCCAATCAGGCCACTGTCCACCCAGACACCTGATGTTCAGAGACTGAAACATTTTCATCATCTAACACAGGGCCCTGACGCCTGAACTATGCAGACCAGGCCGGCCTCTGCCTTCAATGCTGTGATTAAAAGTGTGGCCCCTGTGCTCACATTTGAAATGTGAACTTGCAGGTGAAGTTGTTTATTGGTGCCAGAGTCTAGGGCCTCCCTAGACTCTCAAGTAGTGTAACCACTAGGATCATCACATTGTTTACAGCAGGGTTCCTTAAAGAGCTGTACACTGAATGACTGACGGGGTTGGAGGTAGGGGGTGGGCCTTAGAGCTAGAGGAACCAGAGTTTCAGGACAAAGAAAGGTACTTAGCAAGCCTGCAGCACACATACAGAAAATTAGATTTTTATACCGTTCTGAAAGCAAAACAGAAAAGCCACCAGAGTAGGACGCTGGACCACAAGGCTGTTCAGCGCCAGGTTCACACTGCCTCATAGAACCAGTCTCCCAAGTGTGGCTGCAGTCCTGTGTTCCACCCGAACTTCTCTGTACTCAGCTGGACACGTGGCTGGCACTTCTGAGCTGGTTCACACTCCCCATGAGGCGCAGGTATAACCATTACCTTCTCTGAGCATTAATGGTTTTTGCAAGTGGGGTATAGTATAAGCTGTGATCTCAGCAATTGGGTGGCTGAGTAACCGTGACTTACTTTGGGAGTATGCGTGTGGTGGCTCAGGCAGGACTGTTTTGTTAAAACCAATCTAGAGAGAAAAAGGCAGAGAGATTCCTTTCAAGAAGGAATCGCACATGGAATCAATGTATGTGTCCGCCACACTGTGGTTACAAGAAAAGCCACAACAGGATGCATTGGCTGACATGACTATTGGGCTTTCCCTGTATAGAGTGGATTTATCTGTTTTTCCACACATCAGATGGCACGAGAAGCTTGGTGATCTTCAAAACCTACTGGTTACGAATGAAAATACTTAAATGTCACAGGGGAAATGCAGGACTGAGACGGCACAAGCTAGCCCAAACTACAGTCTGAGGCCACAGGGGTACTTCTTTTGAAAGAACCCATTACTTTAGCCAGGTATGGTGGTGCACACCTCTAATCAATCCCAGTCCTCTGGAGGTGGAGACAAAGACAAGCAGATCTCTGAGTTTGAGGCCAGCCTGATCTACACAGAGAAATTCTCTAAAAAACAAGACAAACAAAACAATAAAAACCCCCACTTTGTGGTTGCATGTAACTATTCCCAGTACTCAGGGAGTCAACAGGGTTAGGGACTCACAAAGTCCTCCACTACTCTGTCAGTTGGAGGCTACACTTAACACGATCTCAAACAACAAAACAAACAACAATCAAACAAAAAAGTGTACCCCCACCCAAACAAACAAAAAGCAACCCAACTAATCCAAAACAAATCAACCAATACCAGACTATTTGGTTTAGTAATGAAAGTCAATGAAAACCAAAACTATGAGAAGAGTCAAGTAGTTCCATGATACTCCAAGAGCTGTGCTTCCCCAGGGCCCCTTCACGAGGTCATGGTGTCCAGGGTGCAGTGTACCACACACGCCACCCTGCAAACAAAGGTATAAGGGCATCATAGACATTCTCCATATCTGTGGTTTCTACAAATCATGAAGTAAAACTCCTTCTAGAACATCTTGAACAGAATTAGTTCCAAACAGAAAGTCAAGGCAAGAAGTGTAGGACTACATTTATTTCACAGACACTCCACACTGAACAGTGGAGAGATCTCAAAACAGGATCTGGTCCTTTGCGGCAGAATTGAGGCAATGTGCTCAGTAAAGGACATTCAATAATATGATGATTCAGGACTAAAGAAAAAAGACACAAGAGTTCCAAGGGCTTAAATATATTTTATATTGATAATCTGTGTCTTTCTACCCTAAAATAATACATAATCATTGGTTACATACAGGATGAGGTGAGGTAATTGTGAAATATCTGGTAAAAATAATTAATATACAATATTCTACATGAGATGGAATCTTACGAACCGCTAGGACTTCTGAAAGGTATGTCCATCTTCTAAATTAAACTGCCCTGAAAAGATTTATAGCTGTTCCCTAAAACCACATTGAAAATGATTCTCCCAGAATTTGTGCAGAAAAGGCTAAGTACATAATTGGCAGTTACTCTTTCTCACATCCAAAGTTATACATTCACACAAAACCAGTATCTCCATGTTTAGCATAAAAAGCAAAAAATACTGCACCCCAGATGTTAAGAAAAATTCTGAATAATGGTTATGTTAATTCAACAACCAAAGAAATTCAAGTGGCCAACAGTCTTCAAATCGCTTTATTGAATGAAATGTGTGAGTTATGTGCAGATGCGTCTGAAACAGCTGGAAAACGGACTTCGGAAACTTCCCAACAACCAATTAAAAGGAGAAAAACCCCTACTAGACTTGACTTCTAGTCTAATCAGAAGCCCAGTGAAAGACTTCCCTTCCAAACATTTCCATCACAGAGACCAACGAAAACCGGAGCTGGTAGTGTCTCAAGTTCCCGAGGAGAAGCAACGGTTTTCAGACATGTAGGGTGACTTCTGTTTTTGGTACATTTGTGTGAACATGGACTTCACAGTTCTTTAGAACACCCGAGGAGTTCAAGTCTGTATGCTTATCGCGAAGAAACAGAGAGGAAAGGACTCGATGGTGGAGAGGAGAGCTCACAGGGAAGAGGACGAGCTAGACATGATTAGGGTAGTCTAGTTAGAAATTTATCAGAAGCTGTGCACCTTTTTAAAGGTCCTAGATTTACATTCCAAGAAACTGCCCCCATCCCCAGACTCACTGTCCCTTCCTGGAGCTAGTGTGGCAAACTGAGACAGACAAACAAAAAGCACCCACCCTCCAAACCCTAACAACCCAAGAAGGCTCTGTTTTTTCCTTTTACAGACAGGATTAATAATATAGGCATATAGGTGACATGATTCAATTAAAAGACTGTACTTTTTATGCCAGGGTTAAAAAAAAAAAAAAAAAAAAGGAAAAGAAAAACCCAATAAATAAATAAAAGGTACTAAAATTAGCGTTAAGAATTTGGTTGACAAAATCTGTCTAAGCAAACCACAAATACATAAATAACGCAAAATATGATTGAGAATGTGAGATTTTAAAAGACAAGACAACATAATTCAGGTTAACTTTGCTAAACAGTGAATAAATGAAATTCATCTACACCTGAATGAACAAGTTAACAATCAAAAATTTTAAACAACCACAAAAATAAAAACTTCCAACAAACACAAGTAAGCTTTGTTTAAACGGCACAGAGATGCCTGCAGCAGAGCCCGCCTTTACCGGTGTCTTCTGATGAGTTAGACAGGCGGGGCTCCGTGGGAGCCATACCTGGCTAGCACCCCCAGGTCCCACTGTAGATAGAGCTTTGCACATAGGAGGGACACGTATAAGGGTGAGCAGTCAGACAGACACCATTCAAAAGCTACTCTGTCCTGTAACCATTGAATAATGTTGGAAAAGCTTTGGGCTTTGTATTTTATTTTTATTTATTTTTTTAATTTTATTTTTTTAAGTTTTACTCCTTGTATTTAATTTTTTTTTTTTTAAATGACAAGGTCACTGAAACTCATGCACGCTGCAAAAAACCTCATGCAGTAGTTAGGTAAACCATCCAAGCAGTTTTTATTCATTAATATTCATAAATACACACAGCAGCTTCATTAGAGATTTCAATTTTCCTCTTCAGTTTGAATGTGGAGTATTAGGAGAGCCTTTTGCATGTCAGGGTACAGGAAGCAGAGATCACCCTGCACTGCTACCTACATTTACCTGCTAGAAGTAAAAATTAGTTAAGTGGAAATGATTATCATAGATATTTTCTCTCTTCCTTTTGAATGTACACAATGTAACAAGAGTGACAGACCTGAAATTACAATCACCAAACAAACCCAGGGTAGCTGTTGTCCACTTTCATTGGCAAATACAGCACAGAGGACACTGTCTGCGAGTGGGGAGGTCATCAAAGAGGAGGTGGTGGAGGCTCATTTCCTTTATTACTCTCTTTTAAATTTAGGTTTTCTAAAGCAACATCTAAAGGCATAATATCTACACAGCCCATAGCACCAAAATCTGCCATCTCCCCTCGTTCATCCTCATCTGAGGACGAGCTCTCTTCCCGCACTAACGTGGACAGGAGGAGCTCCTGAACAAACAGGCTGCGGTCCGCACGCTCACTTTCCATGGACTGCCGTTCTGCTTCAGACATTTTGGGATCATTCAACCTGTACAGGTAAGAAAGAAAAGACTGTATTGGTAAACATTCAAGGGTTAATGCACCGCAAGGCCAAGATGTACAGTCTGCATGCAACAAGCAAACGTGGTTGGTGACATCAGTGATGTGCAGATAAATCCCCACACTGTGGCAGTCACATTCCTGGGGTGCAAATTGTGTTCGGTCGATTCAAAGAGATGAAGAAAAACAAACAAGCAAACACAAACAAAAACCATTTTGTCTGGGTAGACAGCACAGACTACCTCTGGAGAAAAGCCTGTGGAAACCTCTCTGAAAACAAATAAGCAAAGCCGCCTCTGACAGGCCCTATGCTTGGGAGGAGGTGTTGCCCCCAATCAGAGTTTTACCCCTGGGAGTAAAGTGAACAGCAGTGGCCCTGCTCACAGATCCAATCCACAGTGACCAGAATGTGTAGCTGAAAAACTGAGTCCTAAGTCCACTCAGACTTTTCTCTTTCCCATATTTCTGTTCTGAAATAGAGGTATGCACAAAAACTCAAGAAGGTACACACCATGCCCTTTCCTTTCTTCGTCCCCACATTTTTCTGTCTCACCCTGTAGACCAGGCTGGCCTTGAACTCAGAGATCTGCCTGCCGCTGCCTCTATAGAGTGCTGGGATCAATGGTGTGCACTACCACACCACGCCCAGCTCTTGTTTGATGCACTATCTTGCAGTACCTACAGGCTGGCTTTGAACTCATTCTCCTCTGGCTTCAGCCTCCTGAGTGTTGGGCTTACAGACATGCACCTCCATGTCTGGCTGGAAGATGTTTTCCTGGCAAGATATTCCATCTACAGAACAGCCAACTCTCAGGGAAGACACACACTGGCAGGTATGTTTCAGGTGATGCCTAGACCCCAAAGGCACCACTATTGTCCAGTCTCTGTAGGAAGGCACAATGGCAGCAGGCACTCACTCAACTTAGGAAGGCCACTGCAAAGACAAATACCTCTGAAACAATGCCTCCTCAAACCCACAATAAAGGACAACGATCGGCATTTTTAATAATTCTCTCATAAATGGCAGGATTCCTGGGAGGGATACTGAAGTTTGATATAGGAAGTGACCTGTCTAAGGGCTAAATGAATTAAGTAGCAAAGTTGGAGCTCTAAACCAAGGGTCCCCAACCACTTTTCAATCTCTGCCTATACAGTATTCCTACCTACGCAGGGGAACTACTGCACAGGATTTAAGTGTGAGATCAAAGAATAAGTAGAAGTTTCTTCTAAGATCCCAAAGAATTGTCACACACATTATAGGTTGTAGATCTGATTCCCATGTAGTCAGGGTTGGCCCTTGAACTCATTAGCTAGCTGAGGATGACCTTAAATTCCTGATCTTCCTGCCTCCACCCTACTCCCTGCCCGTACTGAGATAATCCCAAACTAAGTATTTCATATACTCATATAAAGAGTATAAAGTGTCCCAGGCTGGCCATGAACTCACAATGTGAGCCGTCTGAGTGCTAGCACTCCAGTCAGGTGCTAGGATTCCAGACCGCAGCACTGTGCATGCTAGGCAAGCACTCTCTGACATTCTACATCCCAACTCTAACTGTAGCTGCAGAAACACAGGGGAACCTCAGCCAGTGTAATGAATGAATTTCTACTATATATACAGAGTAGTATTGATACCATGGTAAGACATTTTTAAAGTTAATTTTGGGTACTAGTCTTAACAATTTAAATCTAACTTTGAAAAATCACACATGGAAACCTCCGTATTATGAAAGCGTTTCTTTTGTTGGTGTTCCTGCATACATCTTTATGTGTGGTGTACGCATGTGCACCTGTTCAGTTTGTAAAGGCTAGAACTTGGCACTAAGCTATCTCTACTGTTTTTTACCTTATTTTTCAAGACACAGTGTCTCATTGGACCTGAAGCTCACCATCTGGCTAGACTGGTGGTCAGTGAGGGCCCCAGGACCCGCTTGTTCCCACTCTCGGGGTTGGGATAACAGAAACATACGACTTTTTAAAGGGTGCTGGGGATCTCAACTTAGGCTCTCAGGCTGAGAAGCAAGGCCTTTCCCCAAGTGAGCCTTCTCCTTAACCCGTTTTGTTTTTTCTAATACATCTCAGCAGACTACAACAGAAAAATCAGAAACATTAATTATGAGATAAATTTAGCTAATAAAGGACATATAAATGAAATGATACTGTTGTGCTAAGTGTAGCACAGGAAAGGAAAATATTTTCAATGATGACCTGTATACCTTGTGAACATTAATAATTTTTCATGTTCCTGGGGAAATATTAAATACATGATTTTAATCAGAGGGCTGTGTGTTGTCATAGTCTGATCAAAAGTAAGAGTTTTTAAGAGGATGTATTTATGCACACAGAAAGGAAAAGCTCACCAGACGGGACAGTGCCTTTAACAAAACACGTGTGACAGTAAACGCAA
The DNA here is from genome assembly GCF_943737965.1 of Phodopus roborovskii. NCBI lineage: Eukaryota > Metazoa > Chordata > Mammalia > Rodentia > Cricetidae > Phodopus > Phodopus roborovskii. Next base: position 9,547,344 of record NW_026126571.1, on the reverse strand, counting down.
TACCTTGTTAACAGGAACTGGGAGCTCTGCAGAGCCTGCTGGCTGTTCTCTGTGTTGGCTGTGTTGGCGGTGGCCGTGGACTGTGTGATTGTAGTGGTGGCGCTGCTTGTGTTTGTGCGCCGGCTTGCGTTGCGAGCTGTCTCCAGTTGTTGCCGTGCTGCTTGCGCATGCTGCCGCTCAAGCTGCAGCTGCATCTGCAATTGTTGCAACTGAGAGGCGGAAGGGCCTGAAGAGTTAAGCTGTCCTCCTGCAGAACGTCTCACTCCTGATAACTGAGATAAGAGCTCTGCCAATGGAAATGCAGACAACCAATCAACTCAGGGAAGCCAAGTGCTACACACCCTTCCCGTGGAGAAAAATCAAATGCTGTGGGCAGTGGGAGTTCACGTCACACACTCAGAACGCCAGGGACCCAACACCAACATGAGCCTACACATAGCTATGCTGCTTTGGCAGAGCCTACAAGAAAATTATTAAAGTGCAGCTATACTTCTTGTTTAGATTGAAGACTCACCTACAGGCCCAGCCATAACTGAGACCTCCTAGCAGAGGCAGCACAAAAGCAGGGGCCAAGCCGACTGACTCTGCCGTGTTCCCAGCTCTGAGAGCCCGAGGGCCTGGCGCCCTGACACCAACGTCCATTCATCTCCATCATTTCATCAGAGGAAGGGCCAGGGTGAAACCCAGAGTCTGGAGCACTTCTAAGTGTGGCCTTAAACCGTGGCTTCTGCCTTCTCTCTGGTATCCCTGGCTACTGCTACTCCAGAGCACTCGGCAAGGCCAGTCCTCCCCAACTGCAGTGCTCGCATCTCATCTATCACAACTGTACTCCCTACAGCAACATCGCTCTCAAATCACGATGCTCAATCCTACTTTCCTGCCAGGAAGAGCCAACCGAGTTCCTCAGTCCTCGAGCGGAATCATGGAACTCTGAAATCTTTCCTAAAGCCTTTCTTCTGTTTTATCATACCCCTAATGCCTTAGAGAGATGAAGCAGTACGCGGACTCCTTTACATGTCAGATTCCTAAATATTTGGATAAATTTGCAGGAATGCAAGCACAGGACCAGATGCTGAAGTAAAACACACACCACACAGAACATCCTGAAGGGAGCTCCTCACCCCACCACCCTTGCTGTTAAGAATAGAACAAACTTACCAGCTATAGGATCCATGGCTTCCCTACTGCTCGGAGAGTATGAACTCTGCGAAGAAGAGAGTCCGCCAGTAGAGCTGCTAGTAAAGTGCATGTTTGATCTACGAGCACGAGGACCTCCTAACCCCCGACCAGGGTGAAACATCCTACGCACATGTCGAACACCACTCGATTCATCATAACTCAAAAGTTAAGGAAAGGATGGAGAGTTTACCAAAAGAAGAAACAACAACAACAAACAGTTACGCTCTTGCTAGCTGGGAATTCCCACATTGTAAGCAGCTCAAATAGCACCGTTAGCTTAGAATATAAAGGTCTGTTAGGTGTCCCCCCCCCCAAAAAAAAAGCCACCCAGATATAAAGCAATAGGTATTAGGCATGATTATATGCCTGTAATACTAACTCTTAGGAGGCTAAGGCAGGAAGACAGGGGAGTGTAGGGCTAGCCTGGGCTACATAGTGAGGCCAGACTAAAAAACCAGACAAATACAATCAAACGGAAAAAAGCAATGTATGAATTTTGTGTGTGTTAAAAGTCAGGAACTTTCTTCTTGGTTCTAGATCTGGAACACTGCCTGACGAAGTTAAAAGAGCTCCCTGGTTAAATATCTAAGGTGACTTAATATTGAATTTCATGTATCAATCAACAGCTCGTGAGACACCATTATCCTCTACAATGAGAAGGTTGAATCATCTAAAATCTGTAGATGCAGCTAGTTTCTATATCAGCTTTAATTTCTGTCTTCAAGTTTATTCCCAGTGCTGTTCCTAAACAGAAACTCCTTGAATTGTTGTATCATTAGACAAACAGATTTCTAGAAGCCTTACTCTTTTAGAGTTGAATGTGAGTCAAATACAAGGTCTTGTGTAATGTCAAAAATCATGAATTTAAAAAAAAAAAAAAAAAATCAGGAAGACAATCTTGTATTTCCACAAAGCAGCGACTTTACGATGCGACATCCTTGCTGGCTTCTTGGTCTTGGCTGGCAGCTCTGGTAGTTTAAGGGATGGGTGTGCATCCCTGTACAAGTCAGTTCAAGGCTCAGGGTCTCATGGGTGCTGGGGATGAGTCTGGGGTCTACAATAGGTCTACAGTAGCGTTGGTCTTACGAGGTAGCTGGGCAAGAACAGCAATTTTAGGAAGGCACCCATCAACAGTGAGGGATGACTGCTGTCTACAGGCAGACACTAGACACTGTGTTAACAAAAATCAGGGCACCATGGTTCTGGCGGTACCTGAAAACTCAGGCAGGCTTTCAGAATCTGCCACAGTAGCATTCTGTCTTTTAAAATTTGGAGAAAAACAAAACAAAAAGCATGTAAAGCACTTTTCACATTCCTGAACTTTTCAAAAATTTAATTTTCCCTTGGTAACCAAAGACATCCATACAAGGCTTACAGAATGAGTCCGGATAGTGTATGCGGGGCAGTCTTTTTTGAATGCACATTGTATCATCAGAAGCCTGAGAATGTTTAAATGAAATGCACAGTAATTCATAGGCCTAAATACTTTTAGATCACTTTATTTTTTTCCCCCATCTTTAAATAAAAAAAAAAAATAAAACAACTATATTTGGCCGGGCAGTGGTGGCACACTCCTTTAATCCCAGCACTTAGGAAGCAGAGGCAGGCGGATCTCTGTGAGTTCTGTAACACAGAGAAATCCTGTCTTAGTGGAAAAAACTATTTTTTCGGCATGAATGGGTCAGATGAGGCATCAGTTCCCCTAGAACTGGAGTTACGGACAGTTAGCTCTTGAGCATTGGTCCTGTAAGAGCAGCCAGTACCCTTGATCACATCTAAGCCTGAATTTTTTCATTCTATTAAAAAAAAAAAAAAAAAAAAAAAAAAGAGCTGGGTGTGGTGGTGGCATATACCTTCAATCTCAGTGTCTCTCAGGAAGCAGAGGTAGATGAATCTGTGTGTCTGAGGTCAGCCAATTCTACAAGGACCTTGTCTTAAAAAATCAAAACAAGCAACAACAACAAAAACCCCATCGTTCCCTTTGTGTTGCTTTTGGCGTGCTCTGCACATGGTGGTGGGGTCTCCAGGCTCTCTCCTGGCCTCTAAGCTGGCTCAGGGTTCCATTAACCTTCACCGTCCCTTAAGGAGCTGCGTCTCCAATTAGGAAACTAGGAACTGTGAGTGAGAGATGAGAGCTACAGACTGAAAAACTACAACCACTTTGTTCCCCAACAAGTTCACGCTTGGATTATGGAATATGAAGAAATGTCTGGCAGACAGGAAGGCCGAACTTTGTATTGACTTAAACTTTCATATGAATAGCACCCTAATGGATGACAGATTTAGAAAGGCAATTTATAACCTGAAAGCAGCATAATGAGTCTACAAAACAACAAAGTCACTTTTATGAAAAGGCCAAGCAAATAAAAATAACTCGGAGATTAGTTTCTTTCTCTCTGGGAATACTATTCTCAAAAACAATCAAAACCACCAGTACCACCAGCTAACCCTCGCATGCTGCCTCCTGCAAGGATATTAAATCTCTAGGGGCTCTGTGTTCAAGTGTCAGATGAGCTGCAAAGTCATCTGTGACATGATTAGGATCGCCTCCAGGTAACGCTGCACATATCGGACAAATCTGCAAGGGAAATAAAGCAAGAGGGTCAGTATAGGGTCGCTGAGAGCCACTGCCTGCGGTCACGTTCCAAATGAGCAGCCACAGGTCTGAGCGACACTGTTGTCCCTCAGCTGCAGTGCCATGTCTCAGGGTCACAACACAGTTCAGATCCAGCCCCTGGCAGTGACTTCCATCAGTAGGGCGGACCCACAGTCTCATGGTCCAGCCAAACAAACAGCTGCTGTTCAAACTTTAAAAATAAACATTTTTACCTAAATTCAGCCTTGAGTGGAAATATCAGGTGTAAGTTAAGGTACACTTCTCCAAAGCAAGGCAGTCTTGAGGGTCAATCCTCAACTAGGACAGCAAATGCTTGACTAAAATGTAGCTGTGGGCTGGGGAGACAGAGATGGAAGGATCTTTGAGGCTCCCCGAATAGCTAATCTAGTCTTTCCAGCCAGTTCCAGGCCAGTGAGTGATGCTGTCTTAAATGAAGACAGAACGGGAGCTGTGTAATAGCTACAGTGCGTATAGAGTAAGATGGACAACGGGATTATGCACAAATGTACACAGCAATTTCCGAAACAAGTTCAAGGCAAAAGAGGGAAAAAAGAAGTTTGTCCTAGAACCTCATTTCCCAGAGTGTGTGGAAGTCTGTGAGCAGGCCAAGTTCAAGGAGTAACGTCCTCATTTGTCTCATGGTAAGAGACAGCTACAAGCAAGAATACAGCAATGTGTACATAGGTAGAGGAGATGATGGCTGGGAAGGAACCTCCCTCCCCCGAAGCTCGAGGACCATTTTATTGGTTTGAGAGAGAAATCACAGGGCAGGTGAGCAGGTGAGCTCGGCAGCAGTGAAGACAGGGACAATGGAGGAGGGAGGGAGAGGGTGTGCCTTTAGTCAGGGTCTGGGAAAGCAGTGTGTTCAGCAGGTGCAGTCAGTGAGCAGCTGCCAGCGGAAGGTGCTAGGGTTTTGGCCAGAGTGATAGACAGGAGTGGCTGTGTGCTTTGGGGCTAGAACTGGGTGGGTGGGGTGGGGGTGGGGAATCAGGGTCAGCAGTTGAGAATCTGAAACCAATTGCTGGGATGGCTTTATCACAGTTAGTGAATAGGGAGAAGGTTGTTGTCTTCCAGTTTTCGGTCCCTGAAATAGGAAAAGTCTCCAAGTCTGATATAGAGGGAGACCAAGGAACACAGCTAAAAGTTGAGGTGTGTGCCTCTGCTTGTCTGTCAATCACCTTACTAGCAGACACCAAATGTAGTCTCGGGCCATCGGTGACTGTACAGCTTGCTCACAGTGGCACAGGAGGAGGAAACTAGGAAGATGAAACAGAAGTCAACGCTGGGACATGGAGCAGATCAGCCAACCTTACTCCCAGGGCCCAAGCAAACACAACATCCACCTCTGTGACCTGAGAGCCAAAGCCCTGAGAGTTTGACTGACTCGACAACCAGTCTCTAACAGCCAGCTGGCTGTCCTGATTATGACTGGAGCCTGAAAAATAACTAAGACAATCCAAAGATGCTCACAGGAAAAAGCAAGGAAGCAGATGACCCACAAAAAGAACTAGAAAGGCCAGGATGGAATGCGCCCAAGGGGAAGTGAGAGAAGCCAGCAGACTCTAGTCCTTGCAAAGGTCAGGCAGGGTTTTTTCTCTTCAAGAGAAAAGCCGTGGTATCTGCTCTCAAGTTTACGAACTATGAAGTCTTCACTAGAAATCCGGGCCCTGTGTTCTGACGCCCTGGCTTCAGACAGCCAATGGGAACAGATGCTTGGCCATCTTTTACGCTGTGCACTTTACACTAAGCAAACGTCTACACATGCCCGAGGCCTTCGGGTCAGGCAGGGCTGCATTTTCTGAGTAAGGAGGAAACAAGAGGAAGAAAGGAAAGCCCCAAGCAAAATAAGGCAAGAGAGAGAGAGAGAGAGAGAGAGAGAGAGAGGGGGGGGGCAGAATGGAGGGGGGCCCACAAACACCGCTTGTTTTGAATGGGCCTTCTCCATTATGGTGCTTAATTCCTTCGCAATTTGGGGAAATTCTACACAAAGGAGAAGCCATTCACTCTAGAACGTGACGCCTGTCAACACGAATATTTATCATGCTTCCATCGCCACATAGCGCCATATTCATACATGAAAATTCCGTAACACATTAGTTTAAAATTATAACAGCTTGTCAACAAAAGGCTTACTAAACTGGCTTAAGTCGGTGTTTTTTAAATTTGGCTAAGAATGTAAATCACCCGAAGTACTTGTTAAGAATGCTTTTCCTCTTAGGCCTTTGAGAAACACTGGAAAGGTGCAGACCTGTATTTCTGAACAAGAATCGCAGGCCTTACGGCTGGGTAAGTTCGGCAAACACAGCTGAAACAGACAGAAGCATTTAAACTTCTATCCCCGTTAAATAAAAAGCCAGCAATACCCTCATCACAAACAAACGCCCTTGCTGTTCTTTCGGCCCCTGCTAGTGTTTGGGTTATTCTCTTCAGGTCCGTCTGTCACTGATCTTGTCCGTCCGTCTGCCCTGCTTTTATCTTCAGCCTTCCAGAGCCTTTACCAAATGTGGCCAGGCCTCCCAAAGACTGCTGCTTCTTGTGGTCTCTGCAATGATTACCAGCAAGAACGCACGCTGTTACCAAAGCACCTTTTGACGTCATCATCCCACATGCAGACTGTGTGTCACTCCTGAATGTAGCAGACACCCTCCCCGCAACAGGCTACCCACCCACTGGAAGATACCTAAAGTAGGGTAGGGACCTGAGAAGTCGGCCTTGCCAATCACAGGACCTGAGTTTAATCCCAAGAAGCCATACTGAGTATGGTGGTGCACGCTTGTAATTCTAGTGCTGGGGAGGTGGAGACAGCTGGATTTTTGTGGCTCACTGGTTACTTAGCACCTATGAGTTCCAGGTGCAAGAAACTAGTCTCAAAAAGAAGAAAAAAGAAGAGATGGATCTCCAAGGAGCAAGAGGCAGCTCCCGTACAGGCGGCCAGCAACATTCCTGCTTTAAACAGGAGCTTCACATGTTTCTCCCCTACATTTAATCTCAAGCAGGTTCAGATTTCCTCTGGTTTCTTTCTTCTAGCAAACACAACCCCATCAGCCTGTTTTTACTGAGTATTGTGCATAGCATGACAACAATAGCAGAGGCTCAGTTCCATCATGTAATGTGTTTCTCTCAGCCTTCATAAGGAATTTCTTCAAGAGCTTGATGGCACACACCTTTATTTCCAGCACTCGGGAGGGGGAGGGGGGTGGCGGCAGGTGGCTGTTACATGGAGAAACCCTGTCTGGAAAACCAAAACAGGGAGAGAGAGAGAGAGAGAGAGGGAGGGAGGAAGGGAGGGAGGGAGTGAGTTCATGGCTACAGAAAATCCATGGAAAACATTGCCCATCTGGGGCCGGTGAGATAGGGCAGCAGATAAGGTATTTGCTGAATGAGTCTGGCCAACTGAGCTGGATCCCCAGAACAAACGAGAAACGGGAGAACCAACTCCACACATCAAACCATGGCCCACCCTCCCCCCATATCATACACAGAACGTTTTCAAACTGTCAGTTTGACCTCACATGACCGTGGCTCTTTGAGAAGTAGGCTGTGGCAGGGTGGGGAGATGAGCATACTCTGGGAGCTGGGCAGTTCTGCTCCCTGTGAGGAGGCAGGTGGCCTCTTACCATCCTCAGACTACTGAAAATGGCCTCTGAACCGGGACTCTGGAAACTACTGCTTCTTTTTTGGTGCTGGTGATGGAACCCAGGACTTGGTACTTGGGAACCACTTAGTGAGCCCCAGCTGCAGACGCCATCCCTCTTGTTAACAGAAGCTCCAGCAACGGCCATCTCTTGGGAAAGTACCACAGATGAACTCCATACATCAACTCCCCTGAAACTTAAGCTTAGAGCCATGGAAAACTTTGCCCTTCTAAGAATGTCCAAAAGAGCATCACTTCTCAACATCCTTGCTTTCTTCTGTTACTTTCTTCTGCCACTGTGTGTTTGGTGCACACCCTTTCTCTGACAGCTGCCAACTTGTAAGGAACTACTTTCTGGGACACTTTCTATGTTTCACATCATCCATATAATCATGGCTAGGTCTGTCATACTTAGAAGAAACACAAGGTCACACAGACAGTACGTACCATTCTTGTTTCTCAGCACGAGTATCATGACATAAAAATAGAGATGTCATTTTCCTGTAGAGGAGCTGAAATGTCCCCATCAAACCAGGAGCCGTGACAGCTTCCTGGTTGTGAACGTTCTGCTATCCTCACGGTAGGGTCCGATCCTATTTCCTAGTGCCACGCGATGGATGGACCACTGCTTGCTATTTTCTTCTCAACACTGCACCTTGGCTGTGCCTGAATTACAGTCTCCTGGTTCTGCTCTCTTCAGTCACACCAGCTTTCCAAGGGCCCCTACGTCAAAAGCTCCCCTGACTGCTTCCTTCACTGCTCTCCCACCGAGTCAAATAAGCTAGAGTTTATGTTTGCAGAGATCAAATCCAAAGACACGAAAAAACAGGCTATAGACAACAGGGCTATAGCAATCTGTGTGTTCTTTATTGTGTCTTTTTAAAAAATAAATTACTTAAATTTATTTTATGTGCATTTGTGTGACATGGAGTCACAGACAGTTGTGAGCCTCCATGTGGGTATTGGGAGCTGGAAGAACAGCTGTGTTTTTAACCGCTGGGCCATCTCTCCAGGCCCGTCTTTTTTTTTTTTTTTTTTTTTTTTTTTTTTTTAGGCTGTTATTTGCATGTATGCTTGTGTACCTACACATAAGCTCACGCAGGCACACATGTGCAGGCACCCTCACAGTCATCCACTGGAGCGCTCACCATGTACTGAGCCCCACATTATGACATCTATGTACATCAAAGCTAGGTGTTAACTCTGCTGTCATGAAGAGCCATTATACTTAACTCCAAGAGTTCTCTAGCCTCAACAAATTAACACTTAAATACATTAAATATAATGCTTGAACCAGGCATCATGGTGCAGACCTTTAACAGCGGCACACGGAAGGAGGCAAAGGCAGGTAGATCTCTGTAAGTTCAAGGCTAGCCTAGTCTACACAGTGAGTTTTAGGCTAGCTCAACTTGCCTCAAAACAAACAAACAACCCCTCAGAAAACAAAACCACACACACACTGCTTGAAAAGACACTCAGAAGCTATGAACATTTTGTCTTGTATTTAAGAACGGTGATAATAATAGCCCTAGGAATTAGCTATGCAGTGTCTCGTCTATCATCTTTTGTAAACAAGCTTTGCTGGACGTCACCTGCAATTCCAACACTTGAGAGGTAGTGCTGGAGGATCAGAAGTTCAAGGCTAGTCTTGGCTATAGGAAATTAAAAAAAAAAAAAAAAAAAAAAAAAAAAAAAAACCAAGGCCTGGAGAGATGGCTCAGAGTTTAGGAGCACTGGCTACTTTTCCAGAGGTCCTGAGTTCAATTCTCAGCAACCACACAGTGGCTCACAACCATCTATGATGAGATCTGGTATCCTCTTCTGTCATGCAGGCAGAACACTGTATACATAATAAATAAAAAAGGGTGCTTTGAACCCCCCCCCTAAAAAAACAAAAACAAACCCAAATAAAAAAGGTAGCATGTACTTATACACTTATCTGAGATTGGGTCTCACCGTGTAGCAGCTCAGGTGGGCTAGGAACTTGATCCTTCCACCTAAACCTCCCAAGTACTGACCCACCCCGCCCTCTTTTATAGCCAGCAACTCAGTTTCAAATACCTCAGGCTCCCATATTTGCTACTCTCAGCTCTGACTCTCCAGTGTTTCTCTATGTTCAGGCCAGCGCCTTCAAAACTCACTGCCTGTTAATTTGGGAAGGTCTAATTATAATGTTAATCAAGTCTGAATGCACTTTTCTAAGCCAGGGTTACTCTGGCTGCCCTGGAACTGACATGGTAGGCTGGCTGGCCTTGAACTCCAGGAGATCCGCCTGCCCCTGCTTCTGATTGTTGGGATTTAAGTGTACCATCAATTCCGGCCTTGGGATGCTTTTAAAAGGGTGTTCACTAGAGGAATAATAGTTTTTTTTATGCAAAATTAAGACACAGGGGCTGGAATGATGGCTCAGCAGTTGAGTGTCCTTACTGCTCTTGCAGAGGACCCAGATTTGGTTCCCAGCACTCGTGTAGGGTGGGGCCCACAACTGCCTCTAACACAATTCCAGGAGAAACAACACCCTCTGTCCTCTGACACAAAGTCATACAGGCACACACACAAACAAATGAAACTAAAAATTAAGACACAATAAAGAGCCCACACACTGCTATAGTCTGCTCTCTTAGAGAAAATGCCTATATCCTTTTATTCCTTCGTGAATTTGATCTCCCCGTCCTAAATGTAACCTCAAGCTGAAACCCTTTCTACACTGTTGATCCCGCAATGAGTTTGGAGGCTAAGTTTCAAGGTGTTTTCTTAATAGCTCGTGACTAGAGAGCTTATCATGCACTGAGCCTAAAACTGGGTGTTTACCAAAAATACTTGTTTTTGAAAAGCTAGGACAATTTTTCCATGTATGTACGTAGCCTATACAAACTGAAACTAAAAAGACTTGAGTCTTGTGAACGTGGCTTCAACTATGGCAAGCGCAATATCCCTTCCACTACAGTGTGTAATGGTCTCCACAACTCTAGTCAAAGAACACATGCTGTGAGAGCCGGTGTTGGCAAAGGTAGTCAAAGTGCCGTTTCCATTTGTTAGATACCATGTGTAATGACATCACAAAGATTAGCCAATTCATCAAGCACTCACTGACTGCTTAGGCTAAATTCACACTTTATAAGCACAGGACCAGGCATGGTGGCACATGCCTTAAATCCTAGGACTTGGCTGGCAGGCAGACACAGGCAGATCTCTATGAGTTCAAGACCAGTCTGATCTACAGACTGAGACCCAATCTTAAAAAGAGAGAGAAAGAAAACAATCAAACCAAAACAACATCAGCAAAGCAAAGCCCTCGCTGTAGAGTAACTCCCATCACTGGACAGTGGCACACGCCTTTAATTCCAGGCACTTGAGAAGTGGAGGCAGGCAGATCTCTACGAGTTGAGGTCAGCCTGGTCTACAGAACGAGTTCCAGGACAGCCAGGGCTGCACAGAAATCTTGTCTCAAAAACAACAAAAACCTCCCATCTTTTTGCAAGGTAAATTGTTTTTTTTTTTTTTTAAAAACCTCCCTTAATAAAATAAGTTTTTTTAAAAATTAATTATTTGATTTATTTAATATGTATGTACACATGTATGCTAGGAGGTAGAGATCAAGTTGTGTGTGTTCTTTTTGATCTTCCCTACCAGAGTCTCGGGGATCACACTCAGGTGGCATGCGCAGTTAATGCTGGAATAAAAGCAAAACAAAAGACTTGGGCAGTTAGAAAAAGTAATTACTAAAGAAATTACTAGCCATAAAAATGAAGATTTACTTTTGAAATTCATGATTCAATTTAAAAATATCTGGTTTGGGGCTCAGTGGGTCATGGCACTTGCTGCGAAGCCTAAAGACCTGAGCTCAGTACAATAGGCAGAGCACACACAACAACAGAGGGAACCAGCCCCTATCCTTCCCTAAAATCAAATAAGGCCACACGTGTGAGGTAGTGCTAGTAGTGCTCCACGGCCACACACGAGGGCCCTGGCGTGACAAGACCCTCGTGACCCTGTACCTACACAGCACAAGTCCCTGTCCACTGTCATCTTTCATTTTGAAGTGTCTGAGGCTTGGCTATGGCAGTGAAATTAGATACTCTGTAAAAACTAAGGGCTAAGGAAGGAGAGACCCTTAAAATATAGTGCACAAAACAAATGTCCCAGACTAGAGAGGTGAGGGCTACCTGAATACCTGGGAATGTAACACGGCAAATGATTAAATAAACCCACACACAAAAGGGCTGAAAACAAAACCGTAATGGCGCAGTTTTTCACACCGTCTGTAGTGAGATAGTCACCTTGTCCGCACCTGTGGCACAGACCATGCCCATAGGGGGTGGAGACAGGGCCGGACGTGACCTGGGGGAACTAAGGCTGAGGAGGGGGCTCGGAGAGCTCTCTTGCTTGCAGCACGGGGGCAGGAGCACATCCCGAGGCATCCTTGGGACCAGGAACCTGCTGGTGTTCATCTGCCTATGTTGTGAGTTACTTCTCCCTGAACAAACATCTATCCGGCCTATTTGTTTCTCCTGATCCTTATTAAACATCGATAACCGTCTACCAGAATGGAGGAAAGTAAACAACTCTGAATAGCTGCTCTTCAGACAAAGAACACAGGCAAGACTACTCTGCCTTGATTTTTCATTTATGGAGATGAGAAAGGACTTGTGTTTCCACTGCATGGTCTGATTCTGCGTGTGGAAAGCTGTGTACTTACACTGCCCACTGAGTAATGAAAATACACTAGGGTCTGGTGGCTTGAAAGGGCCTTACGACATCTAGTTTTCTATAAGGAACTCAGCACAGCTAGTTAAATAGAAAGACCCAAACTCAACAGCAAAACAGAAAAACCACCACAAATTACCCTCAGCAGTTAGGATGGGGACAGACTGAGTCAGGTCAGGACTTCCTGATGTGACTGGGAGGGCAAGAGGAAGCAAACTAATGGGCAAGAGCAGGACCAACCAGAACACACACTGTGACTACAGTGCTCTGGGGTTTCCCTTGCTGTATTCCCAAGTGATTTTGGTTTAAGGACCAGATGTGAAGTTAGTCAAACCTTGAACTCCAAATCTTATGGAAAATTTGAAGCACAAACTGGCAGTGTCCATGGGAACGAAGGGAAGCCTGTACCAGAGGCCTCTGGCCAAGTTTAAATACCTGCGTGTCCTTGAGTGCACTACTTTTTTCTGAATTTTATCTGTTGAGTTCATCTAGAGAATGATGTATATGCAAATCCCCCCAAATCAGGATCTACAGCCGCACGGGCTTCCCTTTATCTACTGTTACCAGCTGCAAGAAGGGAGACCGAAGATTCAGATGTACCCATGCCCTTCCCTCCTCGTCTCTTCCCTTCCTTTTGTCCCCTTGCCAACCTCCTCCAGACGTTCTTCCCTGAAAGCAGTACCCTGACCCAGCCCCACTTCTGCAGTGACTCAGACTGGGGTTAAAAACCAGTCTAGAAGGTTTTCAAGTTAACATGTCATATTTTACTCTATGCCTTTTTGCTTTTAGTCACTGCGGAAACCAATCAGGAAGGAAGAACTAGGAACTACTGATTTTCACTTGGAAACGACATAGGATCTGAAGACAACGAGGGAAGGCCAGGGTTGCAGAATCCAGGACTGCAGGAGCTCTGCTTTGCACACCACCAAAGATTTACAGTTTCCCCGAGAAAAATTCCTTACGTAAAGAGCAACAACAACTTTAAAGACATATGGAAGAACGCTGACTGGGTCCTTTCAACCTTCTGTTGCTTTTGACATGGTGTCCCTGCGTGTATCTTGAAAAAATGCAGCATCCTGGAGACCTACAATTTGCAGCTGAAGATAATTTTTATCATTACACATGAAGTTCATTGTTCTAAGCAAGAGGCGGACCACAGTGCCCAGAGTCGGGGTAACATGTTACATCGTTTTAGCAGGACGCTCCACCTACCACTTCTGTTGATGTTTCTGCGTGTTCAGAAGTAACATGGTCTTGAAGAGATGTTTCCGTGTAGCCCATTTTTCCACAATAGGGACAAGTAAAGGACTGTGGCTGCTCTACAGAGAAAGCTTCCCCACCATAGTACAAATCTGAAAAACAAAAATGGAACGGAACTGAGAAATACCCATGCTTCTTCTCAAATATACAAATACAATCACCGTACACTAAAGCGTGAAGGGAAAGGTGTGGCCAGAAATGCCAATAAGTGAGGGGTTTGTTTGTTTTGTTTTGTTTTTTTAATTAATGTTTGAGACAGGATCTCACGATGTAACCCTGGAACTCACCAATCTGCCTGCTCTGCTGGGATTAAAGGAGTATAGATTAGGAGTTAAAAAATAAACAAACAAAAACAACAACAAAGAATATAGGAGCTTCAAATAACTCTGTCAACATTTATAAAACCTTTAATTCCAGGTGGGATTCAGCATACTCTTCTAAAATCTTCTCTCCAGAAAGCAGGTAAGAAAAAAACAAAGCAAACAATTTTCCCTTCACTTATAGTTTTCAGGGTTTCCCAAAAGCCCACGGATAAGAGTTTTGCTTCCCAGTCTGTTGTGCTACTAGGAATTAGCAGAACCTTAAAGATAGGCCAAGTTTAAAAAATAAGGAAAGAAAAGATTAAGTCACTGGGAGTGTGCCCTGAGAGCCCTCTGCCATCTGTCCCTGCTGTATCAGATTATGCCACCGTTTCCCAAAGCCACACACAGTCAGACAAACCAGGGTTAAAACCTCAGAAGTCAGGAACTGGAGCAGCTCTTTCAAACTGATCGTCCAGGTATTTTGTCACCGGTGGGAAGCAGTCTCTCACCCTGCCCTCTGTACACATTTACTTCACATCTGGATCTAATCTGAGTTTTTTACTGTATGTTTTCCTTCCTCCCTCCCTGATAGTTTCTCTGTGTGGCCTTAGCTGTCCTGGCACTTGCTCTGCAGACCAGGCTGGCCTTAAACTCAGAGATCCGCCTGCCTCTGCCTCCCGAGTGCTGGGATTGAGGACATGCACCACTCATACCTAGCTTCCTTATTCCTTTATGTCCATGGTAACACTAATATCCAAAGAAAGAGTCAGAAAGGTGTGCCATGAACAAGGACGTAAGAGCTTAGGGAAGAAAAGGTGACCCTGACCAATACGTAAACTGTTAGCTCCACTATCCACTCTCAAAGTAGGAAGCATCCGGGGCTCCGGCTCTTATGGATGCCAGCTTGTGTGTAAGCACAATCCATGGCCCAAGCAATTCTCTGAAGAATGAACCGGAGAGTCTGTGCAAATAATCTATCTGCATCATTACAAGGAGTAAGTCTGTTTTCCACAAGTAACAGCATCTTTCGTAGGTTATGCTACTTTATTACAAAGTAATTTAAAATGGGGGAAAACAAAGTGTGTGTGGGGGGGATTAAGAGATTTAAACTTAAAAAATATCACTCATATGTGTGTGTGTACACGTGTGTGTGCCTGCGCCCACATAAGACTTACAAGGTAGATTTGATGCAGATGAGGATTGAAAAGAAAAGAAGGAATGGATGGTGGTGTGTGCCTGAAGTCTCAGCACCTGGGAGACAGGTCTCAGACAGGCAGGAGAATCATGAGTTGAAGGACAGTGTAGGTCAAAGCAAGTCCAGGCAACTTAAGCTAAATAGAGAGAGAGACCCTGTTGCAAAAACAAACTACCCAGCAGCAAAACAAAACTCCAACAAACAATAATAAAACCCAAAAATAATTTATTTACCCAATAAACAGCAAACCCAAAACCATGACATCTCTGGAAGACTAAATGCCTTTTTCCTAAGATGAGGGACAGGATAATGTCTTCATTCTTTCAACTTCTATTCAGTATTTCCCTTGATGCTCTAACTGCAGTAAATGAAAGGCATCCAATGGAAAGGAAAAAACCCCAAGATCCTAAGAATTCACTACGTTAGAACTAATTTTAAATTATTAAAACTAATAAGCCAATCTAGCAACATAGAAAGCTACACAATTTATATATAAAACTGTTTTTCTATAACATTTACAAATAATCCAAAGATAAAAAAGTTTCATTTACAAAAGCCAAAGAATACTTAGAAATATATTTAACAAAATACAATTTATTCTGATAACTATATAAAGATATGAAAACCCTAAAATAAAGATATTTGATGTTCACAGATCAGATTTAGTACCAAAATAGCAATACTCCACACAAATCTATATAAGCTCAACATAACCACTATCAAAATCCAGTTGGTTTCTTTGAAAAACTCAGAGAACTCAGGCGACCCAGAATGCTTAAAACAAGTCTGAATAGGAATAAAGTGAAAGACTTAGAAATTTCAAACCTTTCTACAAAGCTTTGGAAATACAAACATTATAAAACCGTCATGAGGAGAGACAGAGACACAGATCAATTGAAAGACCAAGTCCAAGCCACGCCTTTAATCCCATCACTTGGGAGGCAGAGGCAGGCGGATCTCTGTGAGTTCTAGGCCAGCGTGGTGGGTCCACAGAGCAAGTTCCAGGACAGGCTCCAAAGCTACAGAGAATCCCTGTTTGGAAAAACCAAAACCAACCAAACAAATAAATAAATAAGAGCCAAATAAGCCCTTGCTATGGTCAACTAATTCTGAACAGAAGAAAGCTAATTGATAATGGATAGTTCAATGATCCCAGAAAACTGGAACCCCTTTATAAAATGGAACACACTCTACCTCAACTACAAGGGGGAAAAAAAAAAAAAAAACCACACACAAAAACTAATCCTAATCTCAGCACTCAGAAGGCTTGTGAGCCGAGGCCAATCTGGCTGCAAGTAAGACCCCATTTAAAAAAAGGTCTAAATGCCAGCACAACTGAAACCCTCAGGAGATATATTCCCCGGTGACCTTAGAGTGGCTATGGGACCTAGGTGACACCCAAACACAAAGCAAGAACAAACCCCTGTACTTCAAAAATACAGCATCCACAAAGCGAGAAGACAACAGAATGGGAGGGAGTTTTCCCAAATCATCCATCACCCATCTTACAAGGAACACAAATATAAGGTAGGTGTGTGTGTGTGTGTACATCTAACATGTATGATATACGTGTATCTAACACACACACACACATGCGCGCGCGTGCACGGCTAATGAACATAAGAAAAAATGCTTAGCTATCAAACTATCAGAGCCCTGCAAATCAAAACCACTTGAGATACCACCTGATGCCCATCAGGAAGCTATAATCAGAAAGACAGTAACAAGTGTGTTGGCTAGCTAAAAATCAGTGAGAACCGGACAGCTTTTCCTCCTGACTGATAACCAACTCCCAATAACACTTGCGTGCCATTAGCGCCAGCAGCCAGCCTCATTTCATTGCCTGTTTCCAGAGGCACTATTCCTCACCAGCTGTGGGGTTTTGTCAAAGGGTTTCTTAAGCAAATGATAACGAGACAGAAAGCCATAAGAAATATGATTTTATTTAGAGTGAATCTGATGGTAATGGGGATAGCTGAGGATGTTTTGCTGTTTCGTGGCTGTGCAAAGCCCTTGAGCGAGTGATAGTTTTTCATTGTGACTTACCAAAGTCTACCCTTGTTAATATGCACTGCATCGGGTGGTCAGTTGTGTGCCTGGTTGTCGTTGCCCCGCTCTCATAACAAGATGCACAAAGATCGTAATCGTAGCAAATTAAACACTTATATCTGCGACCTCGAAAATTTCCTTTTAAACATGCATCACAGCTGACACCTATAAAACAAGAGGAAACGCCTTCAATTAGCACCTAGAACATAGTGAGACCCAGCAGTCCCAGCAGCCGGGCAGCTCCTTACTCAGAAGCAAAGACAGGAGGCCGGCAGGGCTTCATCGTGAGCTAGATACTTACTGTCTGGGAGGAAGCTTCAAACATTCTAGAATGTAAACGTCCCTGTTAAAAGTGACTTGTGACCCCAGAAAAAGATGTAATCACATAACATTATAGGGTCACAGCCCAGTTTCTGCCAAATGGCTCAAGAGCACCACCAAATACCTGGCAGGTATAATTTCAAACAATACACACACAAAGAAATATCATAACCAGTCTAAGTTCATATCAGAAACAGATTATCAAACATTTAATATTAATTCTTCAGTTTTTGGTTTTCAGATACTGTATCACTATGTAGCCCAAGCTGGCCTAGAACTCATGACCCCCTGCCTCAGCCCCCTGGTGCTGATTAAAGGCATATGCTTACCCCCACCTGGCTGCCACCACAATTCTTAGCATGTTCAAAGGAAGAATAAATAAGGTGGCACTCTGGGAATCAGAGAGAGGGAAGCAGATTTTGAGATCAGCCTGGTCTACACAGTGAGTTCCAGACCATCTAGGTCTACAGAGTGAGACCCTGTCTAAAGAGGAAAGGGTCGCAGGGGAATTGAGGCACTTTAAGAGCAAACTCAGAAGTCAGCAGGCAGGCTTAATATAGAAAATGCCTTTTATTTTACATGATAAAATTGTTTGTGCAGAGAGCTCATACAAAGCTGAACTCAAAATGAAATACTAGGCCAGTGTGCCAGGTAAGAAAAGGTGCTGGGCACACCTTTAATCCCACACTTGGAAGGCAGAGGCACGTGGATCTCCAAGATCTAGCCCAGCCTGGTCTACAGAGTGAGTTTCAGACAGCCAGGGCCACACAGAGAAACCCTGCCTTGGAAAACCAAAAAAAGAAAAGGCAGCTTAACAACATAGTGGCACACTATTCTTTTTAAAAAGCAATTTATAACTCTATCTAGATTAGTCAATTCACAGAGAAAGTAGAATATTTGTTGTTAGCGCTGGTGAAAGGGGACAGAGAAATTGTCTGTATCCTGGGTAGAGTTCCAGTTTGGGATGATGGGAAAATTCTGGAGATGGATAACGGTCATGATAGCAATGTGAATGTTCTTAGGGCCACAACAAAAGGCAGGCCACTGTGTGTGTGTGTGTGTGTGTGTGTGTGTGTGTGTGTGAGAGAGAGAGAGAGAGAGAGAGAGAGAGAGAGAGAGAGAGAGAGAGAGAGAGAGAGAGAGAACGCCTATGAATAAATCTAGTCAAAGTCAGGAAGCCCTTTATGAAGCAAATTAGTAAAAATGTATTCAAGGACATTAAAGGTTGTTAGGTGCTGGGCTGGGGAGCTAGCTAAGTAAAGTTTTAACTACACACGTGTGAGGACCCCGGTCAAACTCTGGGTACAGCATCCCACACTCAGTCCCAGGATCGCTGGGATATGCTAGGCAGCCAGTAGAGGCAGCCAGCCAGTGAGCTCCACGTTCAGTGAAGGATCCTGACTCCTTCCCACTGAAATAAGGTGAGAAAGAGAATGAAGATGCCTAAAGTTTCCACATACATGTGACTAAGCACCAGCACACATGCAAACATGTATGCACACATAAATCACACACATGCACAAGAGGAAGGAGGAGGGACAGCCAAACCAGGCCACAAAACAGAAAGTCCAGTGAGAGATGCGTGTATTGCAGACCTCGAAGGCAAGGCTGGTCCAGGGCAGTGGGAGGAGGGACAGGCAACAGACAGGGGCTCAAAGTCCCAGGCTAAAGGTCACTGTGAAAAAATGTATTTTCTTCCCCCAAGAAGGCACTACAGGAGCAGAGGCTGGAAGGCAGGCAGGACAAAAAGGATTGCAAGGGGTTACCACAGCCCGGAGAGTGCAGAACCTCCTGAGCTGGAGGGAGGAAATGATCTGCTACCTCCCCATCTCTCCCACACACGGGCCAATACCACCAACCATCTTCTTCATATTCTAACACTCCAGAGTGAATGAAAGCCTCATACTACTCATGCGCAGTGTAACAGACAAAAGTTTGATATTTAGAATATGTTAGAACTCTTACCTATCAATAAAAAAGTTATTAACAGCCAGTGGAAAGTAGATTGTGGTCAATTGGCACACATGAACAACAGACCCAACCGCTGTAGGAAGAGATGCTTAAACTCATCAGTCACTAAATATGACAAAGCCATCACTAGCTATCATTGTACACCTAGCAAAAAGTTCATGCTATCAAGTGCTCGAGAGACAAGGAGCCGCAGAAGGAACTCAGACCTTACTGGTAAGTGTTTACAACAACACAACCAATTAGTCACTCGGGAGCGATACCATGACCAAGGCCACACCCCTGCCACTCCCCACAAGTCAAGAGTTTCTCTGTGTAGCCCTGACTGTCCTCGAACTCATAGAGACCCACCTGCCTCTCTCTGCCAACCTTCGGGGGCTAAAGAGGTGTGCCATCACCA
Source organism: Phodopus roborovskii (assembly GCF_943737965.1). NCBI lineage: Eukaryota > Metazoa > Chordata > Mammalia > Rodentia > Cricetidae > Phodopus > Phodopus roborovskii. Next base: position 9,527,712 of record NW_026126571.1, on the reverse strand, counting down.
CCCAGCATCCAAGGCGACTCTTCTATATGGCAACACCTCCTAACCCTTCCAAGCAGTTGAGCACCTGAAGGCCCTGCTGCGAACGTGAGTTTATGGGGGCCATCCTCATTCAAGCTATACTTCCCTTAAGCTGCTGTCAGGTATTTTACCACAGTGACTTACATGCCACGCAATATATTCAAGGTACTACAAGCACAAACAGTGAAAAAATCTGTCCTGCCTCTGTGGAGCTAGGCAGTGAGTGTGACTCAACCCTTCATAGACAAATGTGCACACACACTTGTACACACAGACACACACGTACACACACATACACTCACACACACACGCGCGCGTGCGCACACAGACACACACACACCACCCCCATACTTTTTAAAATAAAAAGAGAAACATGCAGTCCTCTGAAGAGGACCTGAGATAAACAGGAAGCAAATTACAGTAGCTTTGCAATTAGCAAAAGTTGGGTCATTCTGCTAAATGAAGAAGGAAACTAAGACACATTTTAACGTTTCACAGTGCTTACATGCTGAGAGTCTAAGATAGTAGTGGAAAGCTTCCCTATTCTACTCAAGGAATCAGGGGAAATAAAAAATGTAATAAAAATATTTCAGGGGTCTATTTTTGAAAATACTAACTTATGTGTGTGCATCAAGGAGCTGCAGGAAATGGGAAGCCCAGAGGCTGGCTCTGCGAGTGGCTATTACATCACATCTGCTTCTTGAGAAAGCAACTCTGTAGGGCAGCATCAGAGAAGAGATGGGGATGGGGTGGGGTGGAGAAGAACAGGAGGGGCGGTGGGCGTGACTACAGTACACTGTGTACAAACATTCTGGCTCACAATCCTGCCTCAGCCTCTGGAACAGCTGGGATTAAAGGCCTATTCCATCAGCCCAGGTAAGAATTCCTTTCCTTCAGGGAGGTCCTTACACGTAAGTCTTTCCACAGGGTGATGGGCACCTTCTGTCAGTTCAAACAGGGCAGGGTTTCTCAGCGTTTGCAAACTGGTGTCTACTACACCCTCTCAAAGCTTTCTCATCTGGTCTCACCCCTTCAAATCCGCAGAGAAACAACATGATTTCCAAATACAGAACCTTTCTAATTCTGTCTTCTCAAACACAAAAAGAACTCTGTAAGGACCTGCTCAGCATGGGAATAACCTATGGTACATGACACTAACATACAGCTGAATTCTGACTACTGCAGCAGACCCTGGAGTGCTGGGCAAAGGATCTAAGGTGATGAGTGAGGATTTTGTGAAAGTAAGGTCTAGAATGGTCTCTGGAAGTTACCTTGCTCCTTTTAAAATTCTTAAATTTAGTAATGGAATTGGGACAAAAATAATTTCACAAGGGTAGCGGGGTGTTGGTGGTGCACGCCTTTTACCCCAGCACTCAGGAGACAGAGGCAGGTGGATCTCTGAGTTTGAGGCCAGCCTGGTCTACAGAGTGAGTTCCTGGACAGTCTCCAAAGCAACACAGAGAAACCCTGTCTAGAAAAGTCCAAAACCAAAACAAACAAATAATGGAGGAAACTGACGTTAGACCAGGAATTCCAGAGTGGAAACAGAAAATAACCAATAGAACAATTCAAGCAATCTTTCCAGAAGAGAGAACATGGACTGTTAAACAGAAAGTGCCCCTTTGAGCTGGAGAGGTGGTTAAGAGTGCTGGCTTCTCTTCTCCAGGACCCATCTCAGGCAGCTCACAACACTCTCTTGTGGTCTTCAACAGCATCTACACACACACACACACTCATGAATAAAAAGAAAATCTTAAGAGAAAGAAAGGCATCCACCGAGCATTCAATCCCATCAATAAAAGAGACATTCTACCAGCTTCCGAGAAAGAGAGAGGAAACAGAGTAAAGGGCTCACACACAGATCACGAACCCTAGCTGAGCACGGTGGAGCATGCCTACAGACCCTGTGTCCAGGAGGCTGAGACAGGAGGGGCATGAGCATCGGGCCAGCTTGCAACACACACCAAGACCTTGTCTCAACAAAACAAAGCAACAACACACAAACAAGTCTGGCATTTCCAACATGGCCACTAGACACTAAAAGGTAATGGACACTGATGCCAAGACTCCAAATTAAAGCTGTCCATCTACAAAGTAGACTTGTGTAAATCTGAGAAATATTTTCTTCAGAACTACAGTGCTGTAGGAGGCAGAAACCATTAGATCCCATCTGAAGGAGAAATGAAAATCATCAGGGAGACAGAATGGCAGGTGACAGCCACACATGAGGTGGCAGTCCCACTCTGGAGCAGATGCAAGGCAGTTTAACTCAGAGGGCTGGAGGATGGATGTGCCCAGCACATGAGGCCCTACCCTCAGTCCCCAGCACCAGGAAACAGGCAAGAAGACAGAAAGCCAAGTCTGGCCACCAGTGCCGGTGCTCACCACCCACACCCTGAGACCATGGCATTGTAATACTGGTTACTGAGGTGTAGCACACAACAGACATGAATCAGAAGTGCAGCTCTCTTTTCACTGGTGAACCCGTCCGAAATAACAAGTGGTCTAGACCCAGTAACAGGTGTTACCCTAGACATGCCCTCCACACCGCATTCTACAACCTCAGCTCACCACCCCCAGCCCCTAGCCCAGGCTGGCTTTTTTACATGGATGTGCGGATGCGCATGCACGCATGCGTGAGTGTATCATCCCTGGCGCTACTTTCAGTCAATGGCACAGACCGTGGGAGGAGCTTACAGGATTGCAAGGAGAGTGCACCCAGCTCAGCTCAACCCACACAAGTGTTGTTCTGCCTTGTGTTACTCCTCACACTGTACATGGTGGCACTCCAGGGGCAGGTGGAGGTCTGTGAGTTCAAAGCCAGCCTGGTCTACAGAGCGAGTGCCAGCACAGCCAGGGCGGCTACACAGAGAAACACAGGGGAGAAACTCATGTGTGATCTGCTTTGGCGATTCTGTGAACACAGCCCTCATGGGCAAAGATGAAGTGTTGCCGGTGTTCCTAACACATGCGAAAATATAGCTCATGCGTGAGCTATGATGTTGCTGGCTTATGTTGGTGAATTTGACGGCAATCTATTCATTATGATCTATATAGTTACATCATTGAGTTACTTGGATTTCCACAAGAATTGACACAAAACAAAATTATAGAATAATGCTTTATGAAAAGGTTCTAACCAGAGGCTCCCAGGAACCTAACACTGTATTTCCTTGGGGACGGGGGTCTGTACTTGTTAGTTTAATGTTCACATCAACTCCAAAGATACAAGATAAGCACAAATAAAAAGGGAAGAGAGGGCTGCGAGACACACGAGGACCCTCACAGCACGCGGTGTTCTACTTCCGCACCGCCACCGCCACCGCACCAGGGCACATGTCACAGCTGTGTTTTGGTTTGGTTTTGGGGACAGGGTTTGTCTGTAGTCCTACTGTCCCGGAACTCGCTCTGCAGACCAGGCTGGCCTCAACTTTGCCTCCTGGTAATTAAAGGTGTGAGCCGCCATGCCTAGCTATCACAGTATACTACTGTTCAGTTACTAGGAGATCCTTGTACACTCTTTTTTACAAGTACATATGAAACAATCAGCTCAAAATAATTTAAAAAATGATGAGTTATGTGGTTATGTGATTATCTATCTATCTATCTATCTATCTATCTATCTATCTATCTATCTATCTATCTAATCTTCTCTTTAACCTGAATACAGAATGGAGTGCAGAGAATGTGGCACTGGTCTAGTTTCCTATCTGGCCTTGGCTAGTCTCCTCTGTACACTGATGAAGTCCCCATGCTCCCTTTAGCAGACAGAGGACTCTGTTTGCCCCAAGGAAATGTCCTGCTTTGACCTGGGAGCTGGAAGTGGGCCACAGTGAACCTTCTGACTACAGCCTACAAATACAACCAATGACAGAGCAGCCAAGCTCTAGCCCAACCAAACCCTCCTCCCTCCCTCCGAGGTGGGGCCTGAGTTTCCAAGGTCCTCGTGCAAGGACTTTAAAGAGTGAGGAGCTTGCTCCCAGGGAGGCTGAGGCCAGTCTGCTGTGCTGCCCTCTCCCAGGAGGGGCATCTAACAGCGTGTCTGTCTCTTTTCTCTGGGGGGGGGGCTATCTGCTCAGTTTCCTAACTGAACTATGGTGGCTTAGCGTAGAAGGGAGGCCCTGGGACGCTACAGAGAGCAAGGTGCTAAGACAAGGTTTTTAAGTTCACAGCTGCAAAGATGCTGGCGAGAGGGCGCCCATCCACTGATAGAAGCACTTAGATCACGGATTGTTTATCACCTTGCCCCTTTTAATTTTTAAGAAGACACAGTCTGGCCTGGAACCTATAACACACCCAGCTTGTTCTTTTTTTAATTACATACCCTCTAGACATTCTTTCCAACACAAGACATATTTCTCACATAAACATAAATGCTACACTCAAAAGGTTGGCTAGGTCATTTATTTTTCACAATGAAAAATGGGTTTCTTTTTATAAAGATAAAATTCTTCAAATCCATGAGGGCATTTTTTATTATACCTTGGAAGGCAAGGCCTTTCTAAACAACTGAAACCACTAATGAGAGCAAAGGTATTTGAATACCTCGTTGGTAAGAGCAGAGATATTCCCACAGCCCTGTGGGACTTGTTTTTGTTTATGAAGCTCAATGGACAGCCCCGCATGAAGAGTAAAGTGGACACACACCACGGGTCCTGTGCTGGGGAAGCCCTGCCTGCCCACCCCCAAAGGGTTCCACCGGTGCGGCCATCTTCCTCACCTCCCACAGGTTAAAGCCACCCTCTACGCTTGCCCCATAAGCCAACTGCTTCTTTTTTAGCTTTCTCGCGGCTGCAAACCTGCCATACTGTTTCACTTGCCCAGTTATCTCCATGCTAGACCACTCCCCTTGGTAACCCCTAATTTCTAAAATCCAGCTCTTCTGAAGACTGGAAAGTTTGGGGAGCCCTTCCTATTACTGAGCACGTATGATTTAGAGTTCTCTTTGGTGGGTCAGGAAGTGTTCCTTTTATACTGTACCCTCTTCCTACCACGTGCCTTTCTTTTGCTGCCAAGGAAGGCGAGCCAGCAGGAAAGTGAAACTCTAACTGAATGGCCAGCCTCAACACAAACACAACAACCACAGCCCAAATGCCAGGATTCTCCCGCAAATATCTGAATCATTTCTGGGGAACTCTGGGAGGAGGCCCGGAAGCAAATATCTGAATCATTTCTGGGGAACTCTGGGAGGAGGCGCGGAAGCCTCCAGTTTTTGTTCCGCTACTGTCATTAGCTCACCGCTCTACTGCATTTCTCTTTTTAAGAAACAAGGCAATCCCAGCCTGAGAGGTTTCTGTGAGTTCCAGATCAGCCAAGACTACACGTGAGACCCCTCACAGCTCTCCAGGGCCCTCCAAGGCCTGTATTCTAATTAAAGAGCATCCTCCCTGATTCCTTCCAGTGCCTCTCAGTTTGGATAGCAGCAGCATGAATCCCTCCCAGTCTTCTGCTACAGACCCCTTTCTTGAGCCAGACTGAAGGGATCCTGTGTTTCTTTCTATCTGATTCAGTTTCAGTGGTCTTTCGCCCTGGAAATACCATCACAGCTGGATAGAACGAGTTCTTCAGCCTCTTCTGAGAATCCACGCTAGAAAACACGTGGGAAGAGCATAGGATAGATAGTACAGGATGCTGTGTCAGACCTAAAGAAACCCAAGGGAAATTCGAACCCCTGTAAATGTGCCTCCCCTAGTGACTTAGAAAAATTTACAGAAAAATAATTATCAACAGGGACCTGGTTCCAGGACAACACCTGCCTAAATCCTACCAGGTACAAGTCTGTTGTATCAAATGCAGTATTTGCAAGGAGGGGAAGTCTGCAGATCCAGAAGCATGGCTTAGGAGTAGACTACTGGCCTGATTGCGGAAGACTCTTGCTCAATGCGCACCACCAAAAGGAGGAAGGGGCAGGTGTGGCCAGCACACACACGTTTTCAAACTTGGATATATTTTAGTATTTTACTCAGTTGAGTGAAGAGTGCCTAAGAGTCAGGCAGGCTGTGGGTGGGCAAGAGTGTGTTTGGCATGTGTGAGACCCTTGGGTTAAACACAAAGGCAAGAAACAGGGCAACCGTGGCAAGGGCATAGATTAGCAAGGACATGCATCACATTATTCTCACTACTAATTCATTTACATGTATTTTTAAAACAGAAAGGAAAGAAAGCAGCAAGGCTTGGGGGCTGTAATCCCAACACTTGAGAAGTAGAGGCAGAAGCATCAGGTCACACTTGGTCCATGAAGAGTTAGAGGCCAGCATAGCCCAGGCTATATGCCACCACCAAAGCAATACAAAGAAAATGCTAAGAAAGCCACCTAGTAAGCAAGCTCAAGCTACACCAACAGGTGTACAAGTTACATGATAGAAGACCATCTCACTGTTACCACACCTGGTTCTACCTGGTTCTAGAACAGGAAACAAGTCTCGTACACTGCCTGAAGACAAAGCACCTGCAAACTGTCTTGACGGACTGTTTAGTAGGTGAGCTATGTGTAGCACTGGGGGATGAGAGCTGCCTCCCTAGTGCTGGGATCAGAGACGTACAAACACCACTTTTGCTTTCCTAGTGAATTGCCTCCATTCTATCCCACACCTGCCCTAAGAGGCATGGCATTTCCTCCAGACCTTGGGAGCTGCCAGAATCTTCATCTTACCTGCACCTTTTTGTCTTAAATTAGAATAGAATTGTCCTCAAGGCAAGGAGGGGAAAAAGAAGACAGGGCTAGAGAGATGACTCAACAGTTAAGGGGAGGAGTGATGGGAGATGTCATTCTGTAAATCCGTTTCTCTTATTGGTCATTGAATAAAGAAAGCACTGTTGGCCAATAGGAAAGAAGGTAGGTGGGACTAGGCGAGGTGGAGGGTTCTGGGAAACGGAGGACTGAGTTACCATGTGATCTTGGGAGAAGAGGATGCTTGAGTCTGGTGTTCTAGGTAAGATAAGGCCATGTAGAAATACACACATTAGTAATTTAAGACAGAGCCAGCCCATAAGAAACGCTAGTCACTGGCCAACAGTTCCATAATTAATACAAGTCTCTGTGTGTTATTCGGGGCTGACGCAGCTGTGGGACCATAGTGGCTTACAGTAATTTCAGTTTCGGGGGATCTGACACCCTCTTTTGCTCTCTGTGGGTACTGCAGGCAGAACTCACACAGGAACAAAACACCCATAACAAGTATATATTTTCTTATATATTTTTTTGAGACAGGTTTCCCCTGGCTGTCCTGGAACTAATTCTGTAGACTAAGCTGGCCTCAAACTCACAAAGATCTGCCTCTCAAGTGCTAGGATTAAAGACGTGCGCCACCACAGTCCAGCTCAACACATATATACAAACTTAGGTCCAGTGTGATGGTGCACATCTTTAATTCCGGCACTCAGGAGGTAAAGGGAGGCAGATCTCGGAGTTTGAGGCCAGTCTGGCCTACAAAGCAAGTTCCAGGACGGCAAGAGCTACACAGAGAACCCCTGTCTAAAATGGGAGAGTGGGGTGGGGAGACAGGGTCAGTGAGGCAGTACGCTTGTCTAGTGTGCAGAAGCTATGGGTTTGACATCAGGTAGACTTGAACGTGCTTTGAAAGAATTTCCGCATTATTCAGTGAGAAACTGGTACCGTCTAAATTAGAGGCCAAATGAACTAACCAGCCAGGAATTCTGAATCATCTGAAAACTGGACAATGCTAATTGAAGCAGATCCATGAGCACTAGGGGAACAGCAATAATGTAATCACTTCTCTTGGCTGGGGAAGAGCAAAGCCTCCACAAGACAGAGCCTTCTAGATGATGGATGCCACTGAAAGCAGCTCAGTCACTGCAGTTCTCAGCAGCTACTGTGGGAGGCACTCAGACCGGGGGTGGGGTGGGGTGGGCGGGGGGTGCTCACTAGTGCTGGTTGAGCAAAATGCCCAGGTGGCCATCTTGCAAAGCATAGGAAAGGTAATGAAGAACTGTCTAGATCCCACTGGAGACCGAACCTCCCAAAAGACATTCAAGACCACTTGTTGCTATTATAGAGGCTCCAGTTTCAGCTCCCAGCACCCACATGGTAATTTACAACCATTCTTAGCTCCAGCTCTGAGGGGATCTGATGCCTTCTTCCCTGGACACACATTCAAGAAAATAAAGATGGAGGAGGAAAAATAAAAATATACACAACAAAGTTAAAACGTCAACAATGGTCTAAGCATATGTAAGGGGCCGGAGATGCTCAGCAGCTTAGAGTAAGAGCAGGGTTTGGCTCTTCCACTCCCATCAGGCAATTACAATTAGGGTCTCAACTGCCTGTAACTCCAGTTTGGTGAGGAGGGGACTCCAATACCCTCTAGCATCCTTGAACATTTGCACACAGGTACACACACACATACACGTTAGGGAAAAACTTAAAAACAAGTATCTAATGCCTATTTCTATTTCTTATATAAACACAAAACATTTTTTCCCACTTTGGATGAACATTTTTTTTCAGATACTCCTCTGTGATGTTTAGTTTTAGGTGTAAGCTCTCTCGGATGGATTAGAGCATACTCAGAAAACTGGTGAAGCATTTTTCTCAAGTGACAATGAAGATGGTTGTGTTTCTCTATGTAAGTGTGGGTATTCGTGCCTGTGTATGCCCACAAGCGGAGGTCAGAGATCAATGCGAATTATCCTCAATTACTCATTCCTCATTTATGTATGTGCTTTGATATTTCAAGACAGGCTTTCTCGGTGTTACAGCTCTGGCTGTCCTGGAACTTGCTTTGTAGACCAGGCTGTCCTTGAACTCAGAGACCTACCAGCCTCTGCCTCTGGAGTGCCGGGATTAAAATCATGCACCACCACTGCCTGGCTCACCTTGTTTTGTAGACAGTCTCCCTGTGTAGCCAGATCATAGAACGCACTGTATAGACCAGGTTGACCTCAAACTCACAGATCTGCCCATCTCTGCCCTCCCATGTGTTGGAATTAAAGGTGTACTCTACCTTATGTTTTGAGATGGGGTCTCTCACTGGGCCTAGAGTTCATACTGATATGGCTAGCCTAGCAAGGCCCCGGGATTTGCCTGGCTACTGAACCCAACAGCCCTAAGCTGAGGTTACAGGTGTGCATTGCTGCACCTGGTTTTATGTGAGCACCTGAGACCGAACTGAGGGCCTCGCTTACATAGCAATCGCTTCATCCACTTTTCCGAGTGGTCTGTCACCGAGTGGCACTCCTAGTAGTGAAAAGATTTACTTTACACTTACAAATGTTTTTATTTTCTACAAAGTTTCCATCCTAGTTCCTGCGTCTCTATGAGTCTTTAGCTCTTTGATTTTTCTTTTCTTTTTTTACTTTTTATTTTTAAGAGACATGGTCTGACTATGTAACCCAGCTAGCCTATCCCTAATTTCCAAGATCCTTCAGCGTCATAGCCCATTTCCATATTCTGCAAAATAGAATGGCTTTTTAATCTCTTTTAAATCCAAGTAATTTAGATGGAGACATTTAGCTACTTCACTATGTCTAATGTAGTTAAAAAGATTACATTAATGAGGTTAAGTTAACTGTATTTCAGACAATCAACAGGTATTAAATATGTTGTCAAAATAAATGAGGGACTGACTTCAAAATCTAGGTTAAGGACTGCTAACTTAGTTTAGTGGACCTTAAAAACCTTTGGCCTTTTTGCTTTGTGTTGTCTAATATCTAACACATGGCACTTTATTTATTTACTTACTTGTTTATTGACAGTCTTACTATATAGCTCTGGCTAGGATGGAACTTATGTGGACCCAGCTGCTTCTGCTGAGATTCAAGAAACATACCATGCCTGGTCTCAACCAGAACTTCTTTAAAATTAAAGATATTCAGACCACACGTAGATATGGCCATTATTTTATAACTTTTATTTCTATTATGTGTTTATTTTATAGGCACCATAAAATATATTGTATGATATAGATCAAGGTCAAATAATTCTGAAACTAATACTGAAGTGCTTTCTACAGGGAACAGACCACACACTTCGACTCTCCTATGAGCTCCTTCACGCTTCTGCTTCCATAACAAGGGTCTTCATGTGTTGTGATTCACTCCAGACCCCTCATATCATCTTCCACCCTTTCAACGTCTTCGTGATACGCCTTCTGCAAGTCATTCCCTCAGATGCTTTCTTGCCTTTCCTGTCTTAATTAAAAACAAATGATGGGGTGGTGGTGGCACACACCTTCAGTCCCACACTTGGGAGGCAGAAGCAGGCCAATCGCTGAGTTTGATGCCTGGTGTACGGACTGAGTTCCAAGACAGTCAGGGCTACATAAAGGAACCCTGCCTCGAAAAACCAAAACAGAGGGGAAAAAACAAACAAACAAAAAACAAAACCAACCAAACAAACAAAACCTCTCAAACACATTGCTGGTTTTTAGGTACCAAGAAATCCTAAATGCAAACTGAGCACGGTGTGATCCCAATTTTTGAAAGGTGGGGGAAGAAGGGTCACGAGTTCCAGGATCTCAAAAATCAGACCAAAGGAAACCCAGAGACGGCAGTGGCTCAGCAGGTAAAGGGACTTGTCAGTCCTAAAGGCCTGAATCAGCCTTCCAGATCCACATGATAGAGACAGAGACCGGACCTTTACTCATGTGCCATGCACACACAAGCAAGTGTACATAGTAAATAAATATAAAAAATATAAAAATTAATAGTTGGGGTCTGGTGGGACAGCTCAGCCAGTAAAGGAGCTGCTGCTACAGCCAAGCCCGTCAGCCCGAGTCAGTGTCTGGGGACCGTCTGAGAACCAATGCATGCAAACTCTTTTCTCTCTCTCTCTCTCTCTCTCTCTCTCTCTCTCTCTCTCTCACACACACACACACACACACACAATTTAAATATTAAGGAGTGTCTTAGGATTTTAAGGTATAACAGTATCAAACAGATCATTTTTAGCTCCTACCAATGTTTCTTTATAAAGCCACTCTATCTCCTACCCAGTGGCTACTGGTGTGGCTGCTCCTAGTTCTTGACAGGCACTATGGAAGCTCTGTCCCAGTGCTTCTTGCCTTAGCATTTGGAAGTGGCAGCCAGTAGTCTAATACCTGCTATGTGGGTGATAACTGGTGAACGTCCCGCCTGTCACACGGCCTCCACATGTACCAACAAGGAAAAAATTAATTTTTCAAACATAGCTATTAACCCCATTTTACACGTGGCTACTAAGTACTTCTGCACGTTTTAACACACGTGACATCAACAGCAATGCAACGGTTTAGAATGCAATGATTTGCTCAATGCAAACAATGCTGACAGCAACTACTGCAGCTCCTGACTACTGGAGCTAATAGGGTGAGTGCTCATTTGCTCCAGGGTGTTTATACCTTGGGGCATGTGTAGGGGTCTGGGGTTCAAACCCAGGGCCTCCTGAGGGTGTAGCAAGTATTCTTTCTACTTCTTACTACACCCAGCCCCTGAGCATGTATCATGAAACACACCATGTTTTTATTTCTGTTTCTGTGTTTGGGAGCCTGCAGAAGCAGAGGGTGCTGGATCCTCTGTACCAAGGGCATGGTGGGACACACCTAGGACCTCACCACTCCCGAGTACAAATTCCAGGCCAGACCACTCTAGTGGAGCTCTAGATCAGCCAGGCTTAGCCAAACTCAAAGCCATCGGGATGGCTTGGGGTGAAAGCTCTTGCTTTCGTATCGTAGCACCCAGAGTGGAAAGAGAGAAGCCATTCCCTAAAGTTGTCCTCTGGCACACAAATATACTTACAATAAATAAAAAAGAGCAAAGCTAACCACAGAAACACGTAAAGCATACTATATACACGCTCTATAAACGGACACACGTCAAGCATGCTATATACACGCTCTATAAACGGACACACGTCAAGCATGCTATATACACGCTCTATAAACGGACACAAGTCAAGCATGCTATATACACGCTCTATAAACGGACACACGTCTTAACATGTGCTGTATAAGGAGGTGCACTCACAAGCCTCCCTTAGAACGCCACTGTTCCCACTGTTCCGAACAGACGGTAACCTGAGCAGGGACAGGGAAGCCCTGCACACCACGGCGCTCCTCCCTCTGTGCATCTGTCCTTGAGCTCTGTGCCCGAATGTCTGCACTCTCATGACAGCAGCATGGAGGGAGAGAGAACGTGGTCTAGAGTTGAGTCATGAGATCTGAACTCCAGGCCTTACTTGGTCACTAACTAATGGTGATTCGGCCCTTCTGGACCACAGCTGGAAGGAGGGGGTGGCCAAGGGGGGGCAGACAGAGGATGCAGCAACAACTGTTTTCCTATAAAACCAAACTCATTACTGTACCTCTCTTTTGATCCCCTACAGGAAAGGACTAAAAAGTAAACTGATTCCCATAGCTGGAACTCAGGTTGGACCTGTGTGACTCTGCATGCATAGCCTTCTGCAGAGGCCACAATAAACCAAAGGACAACAAAGCAGGCCCTCCAGAACAATCTGCCCCCCCCCCGTGGCACCGCCCCTTTAGCTGGGCCCTCCCACACCAATCATTAATCAAGAAAATGCCCACAGGCTTGGCTACAGGCCTGGGGTGGAGGCATTTTCTCACTGATGTTCCTCCTTCTAAATGACTCTAGCTTGTGTCCAGGTGACAAAAGCCACCTTCCTTACTCAGCACCACGCTCTCTCCAGGCTCTTTTGTACACTGTCCTGCCCCTTCAGTCTTGAAAATTCCACAAGGTCTGCCACCCTGAGCAAGCAACTCTACTTACTACTGGCGAGCTGGAGCTGTTGCGGACAAAGAGCTTACAGGAGTCCCTTCCTCATTTCAGGGTTACTGCTCCCACCTTCAAAGCACGCTGTTACACATCTGAACTCATCAGGCTAGAAACCCCAACTTTCAACGCCTAGTCAATTACCAAGCCTACCTACTTGCCTTCCCCAGCCCCCTGACCTGTTCCTCGTTATGGGATGCCCTCAGACACTCCTCCAGGGAACTCAGGAGGGTTACCACTTCTCCCCTCTCCTCTGTTAGCCATGAGCTCCAGATTCCTGCTACCTAGCATTATCTACTTTGTCCCCACCCCCAAGCCTAGCATATTTCCAAAGTGAACACAGGCATAATCCCAGCACTTGGGAGGCATGAGGTTCTCAAGTTCAAGGCTAGTCTGGGCTACCTAACAAGACATTTGTCTCAGAAAAGGGTGGGTGGGTGGGTGCTAGAAAGTTGGCACACGGTTAAAGAACTCACTGCTCTTACTGAGGACCCAGGCTCGTTCCTAGAACCCTCATGGCGGCTCACAACCACCCACAACTCCAATCCCTGGGATTCCGATACCCTCTTCTGAGCTCCACGGACACCAGGGATGTCTGTGGCACACAAGCGTACATGAACGGAAAAAGAATGAAAAGAGCTCATGGCTGCTCCTGGGTGTGTGGGAGAAGGTTTTCTGCAGGCAGACACAGAGGAGAGCAATGTAGACATGGGAGTGAGCAGAGCCAGGCGGAGGGGAGAGGGACAAAGGGGGGGGGGGGACATGGGGGAAGGGCAGCTCAGCCCAGTGCCCGGACTGGGGAAGTTTAGGGGAGGGGTGGGGTATGCCAGCCAGGAGGACCCTGAAACAGGTACGGACTGAGGCTTGCATGCAGTGAGAACCTGGGGGCCAGGACCAGCTTTGATGTTAAGAGGAAGCTTGGCTGGCTGTCAGGGTTTGAGACCTAACAACTCACACACACAAGAAAGCAACGATCATCAAACTTCAGCCTGTGGACCAAACGCAGCCTGCCATCTGTTTTCATTCGGCCCGCTAGCTAACAATGGTATTTATATTTTTAAATGTCTGGGAAGCTTTTAAAAGAACAATATTTATGGCTAAGGGTATGACAGAGGGCTTGCCTACCATTTCCAGCCTCCGGGTTCAACCCACAGGACAGACTAAATTTAAAAAATGTAGTATTTAACGCGCTTGGGAATTACACGAAATTCAAATTTCCGTGCCCTAAGATTTACTGGCTCTCACAGCCATGTCCATCTGTTTCTATGTCACTGGAGGTTGGTTGCTTTCATTACACACGAACAGAGTGCATGTGGCAGCCCTAAGACCACAAAGCCAAATTCGATAGCTGGTCAAACATAGAAGTCTGCTGACCTCCAAATTAAATAGAAACGGACACTGGCTTTGGTTTCTGATAGAATTTGGTCCAAAATTCTGGCTAACTTTTTAGCATTTCTTTTCATGTGACCCATGACAAATAGGCCTTCAGCTTCCTAATCTACAACACAGACTTTGCTGAGTTATTTTGGCTTCACTGACTTAATTTTACAGGAGTGCAGGTTTGCACTCCATACATGTGCTGTCCATGCATGTGTACATACACACACGAATAGAATTGCAATACAAAATAGATATATCACATGACTGATGTGACAACTAAATAGTCAGAACACATACATAAAATTCTCGGGCTCTAACAGATACTTGGATTGTCGGTTTCTCCCTCCCCTGCCTCCCATTTCTGCTGCAAAAACCCTATGTATAAAGAAAACAGGCAAGTCTACCAATACTTGAATGACAGGCGCTACCACACAAGTCAGCTTCCAAGCTAATCCCTTTGTCCTCTACTACCTTGAGTCTTCTGTCCCTTGCTGTTAAATGTGAAATCCCTTCTCTATTCCTGTGCTTTCTTCTGAGAAAGTGCCAATTCCCAGGCTTCTGTGAGGAAGGCTATAAAATGCTAACCTCCAGCCCTGAGCCTCTCCCTTGAGCAGTGTGTGCATTTTCCAACCTGATTCCACTACCACCTTTAATTCGAAATGTCAAAAGCTGAACATGGTTTCCCTCCCTGTCCTTGTGTTCCCAATTTGCTAGAAGAATCTGCCATTCTCCCAGCACCCTGCCTGTCTCTTGCTCTTACAACAGACTCAATCCTGTCACCTTTTCCCTTTCTGTTCCTACTGCCGCTGATAAATTAGGTCTTTTTACTTCAACCTCATTTTAGTAAGAAGCCTTGAAGCAGCCTCCTTGCCGAAGCCACCAGGCTGTCCCTCCCACACCACGACACGCATCTTTCTAAAACGCCACTTTTCAAGACAGAGTTTCAAGTAGCCCAGGCTGACTGGGAATTCTCAATCCTCCTGCCTCAATCTCCCTGAGTACTGGGTTACAGGTGTGTGTCACCATGCCTGGTTTACTTAAAACTTGTGAGGCACACTCCCTCCTCCTTCCCACAATCTGTTTGGAACTGAAATCTACCCGGCTCCCACCGTGTTTCTACTGCGTCTCCCATGATAGAAGCAGGGCCACCATTCATCCCTGCTGTGCTCTCTAACTCACAAACCTCACACCCCAGCCCTATTCTCACAGCAGCTCAGAGGCTGCCACTACCAGCCCTCCTCACAGCAGAGAACTGCAAGTCTGAAGAAGGGGTCCGTGTCCCACTTCCCCTGGGGACCTTAGGCAAGTCAATCAATGTAGCACACCAGTCCTACTTACACACAGGTATTCAGTTTGAAAAGCTGGTCTCACTGACTTCAACCTATCTCCTCTTTTTGTAGCTCTGTATTTCTACCTCCTCCAACTCTCTTACTTGGTTATCTCCACCCAGTTCTTCCTATAAAAACGGAGTTTCAAGCAGGGGGTGGGGTGGGGTGGTGGCACAAGTCTTTGATCCCAACACTCAGGAGACAGAGGCAACAGATCTGAGGTCAGCCTGGTCTACAGAGTAAGTTCCAAGATAGCCAAGGCTACACAGAGAAACAGAACAAACAAAAAACCCCACAGAATTTCTTTGTGTCGTGAACTGAAATGACACCCTTTGGGAAATACATTCTCTGAACAACACCTTAGTTTACCTGACAAAGCTACGGAGCTTGTAGTCATTTAAGATGACACTTCTCATCACCCCAGTCAGACCGCAGCATCTTATTTCAGGCCTGTGGCTCTTCTTGCCTCTGGCACCCTTCTACCCCACAAGTGGGAAAACTTCCTCTGTAACTTAGTGCCCATCACCAGAACTTCAACCTGGGGACTCAACATTTGGGATTGGGTAGGAGAGGACAGGGAAATCAATCCAGATCACAGTAGTATTTTTCCTTTTAATGAAACAGAAGGAAAAAACCCACACATTTTCCAAAGTATAGGTACATGCTACTCTGCAGAGCTCTTGTTTGGTACAGACCATGCATGTGATTCTATAACCACTGGCAAATACCATAAAAACATTTGCTTCCCCCCCCAAAAAAAAAACCCTTGGGGCTGACTAAAACCAAATCTAAAATGATGCGTGTGGTGACAGAAAGGTTTCTGGGACCCTTATGTGGAGGACAAAACTGGGTAAGCCCAGCCTCTGACATCCACTCACCCAAAGACCCTACAGAAACTCGTTTCTAAAACACTCCCAGGTAAACTGTCCCAAGGTGGGACACAGCAATCTGTGCCTGCCTTATTCCCTCCCCTTCCTACCCCAACACCGCCCTCCAGCCACCAGGCCTCTCCAAAGCATTCCAAGTGTCAGACCAGTAGGCTCACTGTCTCCCCTTGTCCTGTAAATACCACCTTTTCTCCTTCCCACGTCCCCATTAGTTCAGATTTAAAGCACACCTTCAGACAGGCCCTCGCTGATAACCTCATTTAGAAGGAGCTCCATTCCCTTAACCTGATTTATGGGTTTTCCTAACACCTGCCACCTCCAAAAACTCTACTGCATATTTATTCTTTTATGGTTTATTGCAGAAACCTCCAAATTCTTTTCTGAAAAGAAAGAACCAGATAGTAAATATTTCCAGTGGTTTTGACAGAACTATTCAACTATGCTATTACAGTGCAAATACAGCTGAAATTACACAAATGACCAATTCCCAATAAAACTTTATTTACAAAAACAAAATAGGCTCATTTGGCCTATGAACTTATAGCACAGTCTGAATGTTGTGGCGATAATAAGAACCTCTTCTCTTTTGTTCGGTGTCATATCCTGTGGCCAGAACAGACTGATACCAAACATAAAGTCAATGACTGCTTGCAGCATGGGTGAGTAGACAGTGGTGAGCCCCCCCCCAGTCTCAGGTGACAATACAACGGTGGCTCAAAAAGAATGGACCAGCTTTATTTTTATTGGACAAATAGTCCCCAGACCATGTGTGTCTATCACCTGTAATAATCAAACCCCATTTAAACACTTTGGTCCTTTCATGATCCAGATTGCTGAGCCCACTCCACAAACTCTCCTCCAGTAGACAGACCTAGGCAGAACCAAGAATCTAACTTTTCAGCAAATTCTTTAACCAAGCATCCAGCTTGCATTTCAGGGTTACAACTCCCCTGATAGTTGTGAATCCGATCCAACAGAAACTAAAGGTAGGTGGGTGGTTATTTTGTATATTTCTTGTTTTGTTTTTTTGTTTGTTTGTTTGTTTTTACTTAACTTTATGGCATGATTATTTGGGGGTGGGGGGGAAGACTCTGGCTGTCCTGGAAATGACTATGTAGACCAGGCTAGTCTCGAACAATTAGATCAACCTGCCCCTGCTTCCCAAGTGCTGGGATTAAAAATGTGCCACCACCACCCCAGGCTTACCTGCAAGATCCCTGAGGGTGTACTTTTTAGGTAACACACCCACTCAGTCCTGAGGGTGTACTTTTTAGGTAACACACCCACTCAGTGACTGATGTCCATACTGGTTATACTTGGACCGTGGAGGGGTGGGCAGAGTGATGGCTCAGCAGTTAAGAGCATTGGCTGCTCTTCCAAAGGACCAGGGTTCAATTCCCAGCACCTACATGGCAACTCCAGCTCCAGGGGATCTGACACCCTCACACACATATCCAAACATGCAGGCAAAACCCTAGTGCACATGAAAAAAATTGAAAAAGAAAACCACTGGAAGATGGGCATAGTGGCACAGACCTTTGATCCTGGCACTCGAGAGGCAGAGGCAGGTGATCTTTGTGAGTTTGAGACCAGCCAGGTCTACAGAGTGAGTTCCAGGACAGACAGGGCGAGAGAAACCCTGTCTCAAAAAATCAAAAACAAAAGAGTACCCAGTTAAAGGGTGGGGTAGGAAAAGAAACAATAACAATAAAAAACGCCTATCTGTAACTGTAGTATCTTACACTACTGAAAACAAAAGTAGTAACACATGATGCTCCACTCATCTGAGGGGCAGAGCTGTTTCTTCAGTACCACAAAGGCAGAAGACAGACAGCACACTAGCGGATGAGGGGCAGCGAGATGGCCCGATGCCCTGAGTTCCATGCCAACCACACACACGGGGAAAGGAGCGGCCGTCCACAGCACGCACCCATCACTGAGCTCTCCCCTCAGCACCGGCCTTTTCAAGGCAGGGCCTGCAACTGAGAGCCAGCAAGTCTTTACACTAAAAACAAGCGGGCAAACAAAAACACAACAGCTACGACAGCTACTTGAGATAAATCTTTCTATGTTAACATCTGCAGCCAAGCGGGCGAGGTGGCTTTAGTCCCAGCACTTGGAACCAGGGACGGGTGTGAGTTTGGGGTAACTTAGTTTACACACCGTTCAGGACAGTCAGGGTTAGAGATTGTTTCAAACTGCCCTCCCTCCCACCAAAGAAAACCAAAAACAACAGTGACAAAAAGCCAAATAGTAATAATAATAATAGTAATAAACTAAAACCATCTGCAGTAAATTAGCAAGCCCAGAGAGGTCATTCTCATCTAAGGGCTTAAAAATCTACCTCCATCAGAACAACTCACAGCCCTCTGGACAACTTTAGATCTTGTCATGTAGTCACAATTTTCACAAACTGTACACACTCCTTGGAGCAGGATTAAAACTCCACCAATACATTAATTAACATTACTCCAAACCCCTTACCTTCCCACCTTAGGTGATCAAATTATAATTAAATCAAAACAACAAAAAGTATATATATTGCCAGGGTGGCTCCTGCCTCTGAGCCCTCTGGGTAGAAGGAACAATGAGTTCAAGGCCAGCAGAGACTCACAGTAAGACTCTGCCTCAAGAAACTAGAAGACGTAAGTGCTGTTTATAAAGTGGGTTTCTACTACTGTCATGGCGGCCATAGTTTGCTACTGTAGGGTAAAAACATTATTTTTTTTTTAATAAAAAAGAAAAATCCAGAATGTTACTGAATGGCCCAGTAAGAATCATATCCCACTTATGGATATGATGAAAAGATGAACTCACAAATCTAAAGAGGAAACTCAGCTGAGATCTGGTATTGCTGATTAAAAAGAAAAGTAGCAATAAAATATGCTACACAAAATGCCCATCAGATTTAAGACTTCATAAACAAATGTAAAAATCTCATTAAGGGCTCGAGGTGTACTTCAGCGGTAGAATCCCTGCCTAGCCTGTACAAAGTCCTGAGTTCAATTCCCCATCAGTACCAACAAATCAAACTAAAAGACTCATCAATAATCTTTTAAGCAAGGTGCAATAAAACATGCACTCAACAAATCTGGGATGTTGATGTAGGAGGATCCGGAGTTCCAGGTCATCCTGATCTAACCCAATGAATTTCAGACCAGCCCGGAAGATACGGAACTAGGGTCTTTTGTTTAAAGACTTATTTACTTACTTATTTTTGGTTTTTTGAGACAGGTTTTCTCTGTGTTAACAGTCCTGGCTGTCCTGGAACTCACAGATCACTTACCTGCCTCTGCTTCCTGAGCACCAAATTAAAGGTGTGTGCCACTACCGCCAGCTGAGGATTTTTATGAGTATGAAAGTTTTATTTGTATGTACACATGTGCACCACAAGCCTGCCTGGTGCCCCCATGGACTCTAAACTGTTGAGCCATCATCCCCCCAGTTTAAAAAAAAAAAAAAATCAGGTCTTAAAAACAAAACAAAAATACTGTATACTTATGTTAAAAGGAGCAGCATGCTTTGATATTAGGGTATTATTAGCTTATTAAAATTCATAGCGAATTTTAATGTAGCTATCAGAGAATTTAAGTACACGTGTGATACACAGGTATAACCCTGGCACTTGTGAAGCTTAGGCTATCAACTGAGCTACATCCCAGGCCCTCTTTTAACCTGTGCCACACTATGCCTACCCCTAAGTACAGCCACACAAAAATAGGAGTAATCTCAGATGGTTAGCGGAGCAGCAGGCATCTGAATATGGAGACTATGAGTTTCCTACCCACCATCAAGGCACAAAGACATGTCTACACAGACTTCCTCTCTATGTCCTTAGCCCCGGAGAGAGCATCCCATTTACTTACATTGCCAAGTCTGGGCAGGCCCAGAGGGGACAGAAGTAGGGCCTAGCTGCTCGGCCCAGCAGTTGTTAGTTACATAAGCAACAGGGCTGTACAAAACCTGTAATGCAAAAACTAAGTGCTTTGAACACAAAATTAAACATTTAATCCCTTGAGCTCTTTTCTCACTAAGCATCAAATATAATTACAAACCTATGAGGAATAATCTATTTTAACAGACTTTTACATATGCAGACATGCACCGAGACTTCAGAATAGCATCATGGTTTAATACTGAAAAGAAATGAACTGCTGGGCACAATCAGACTGTGAAGTGTAAATGAAAATAAACTTAAAGGAGACAGGCTCGTATAACTGTTGACAAAATATTAAAATACTTACATGGTTTAACTACCTTCTCATAAAATATAAACTTCAAGATTAATTCCAGCACACTGGAAGAGAGCCCAACAGAAAAGCATTTCATTCCCAAACATGTGTTTTAGGCCCGCTGAAGAGTACCATCTTCATGAAGGGATCTACCTACAAGCTGTGACAAGCACTGGGCGTCTTTGAGTGGCACCAGGGTAGGCAGTTCGTAAATATTCACTGAACAAACAACTAACTGGACCAGCAAATTCAAACACACAGCACAATTAGTAACCAGAAGGCAGAGGAACAAACGTCACCCAGTGCCATCTAGGCCAGGCCCCAAGGACTCAGCTCCCTGCACTGTTTCTGCTCTATGTAGTTTGTCCATTACTCTTCTAAGAAAGTTCCTGGCTAGCCGGGCGGGCGGTAGTGGTGCACACCTTTAATCCCAGCACGCGGGAGGCAGAGGCAGGTGGATCTCTGTGAGTTCGAGGTCAGCCTGATCTACAGAGCAAGTTCCAGGACAGGCTTCAAAGCAATACAGAGAAACCATGAAAAACTGGAAAAAAAAAAAAGTAAGTCCCTGGTCCTCTTTCCCATGATCCATCCCCCTTTCCTGTTAGTTAATCAGCATCCCCAAACAGAAGATTTCCAGTCTTGGTTATGTTAGATAGACTAACAAATCTAATAATCACCCACAGGGGGCTTTCAGGAGCCAGACACTGGTGGTGGTAAAATTCATAGGTAATATTATCCCTACCTAGCAAAGGGAGAGGAGGCCAAAAGCTAAACACTGCATGCAGAGCGGCACTGGTAGAGATGCTCCTGGAGGGTCCCGAAGCAGAGGTGGCACTGTGTCCGTCTTTAAGGAACAATAAACAAGTCATAATCAAAAGATTATGCTTTTAGCAGGTATTGGGGATCCAAATTATGCAGCAGACACTTTATCCACTGAACCATCCTCAGCCTCAACTTAGCATTTCAAAGTCAAGCCCAGGGGTTCGGGGCTGTAATTCCAAGGCTAAGGCAGGAGGACTATCGTGATTTTGAAGCCTGCCTGAGCCATCATCTATAGTTTAAGTTCCAGATTTTGTAGCCTGGGCTACAAAGCAGGAAGTTGTCTCAAAAGTAACAATCATAAAAAGTGATTTTCTAAATGAAACTCCTTTGGCTATAGAAAAGGGGTACAGTTCTTGCTGCGTAAATCATGGAGAAACACACACACACACACACACACACACACACACACACACACACACACACACAGAGTCAAGAACTCCCTCACTGTTCTGTTCCTCCTAGCCCAAAGTGACATACCTGACCCACTCTGTTATTTTAGGGGTCCATATCCATCCATCTTTCTCCCCACATCCTGTGACCACTGACAACATTTGTTGGGACTGCTGGTTGGCAATTCTGCACACTGACTGACCCACGAGCTCAACTCTCCAGGCAGTGGCCACAGTCAGCTTGCAGGGATGGCTCCACACTGGCTGCTGGGTGAACCAGCGGTCTCTTGCTAAGTGTACCAGACCACTCCGGACAAGGAGCTTCTACCTCCTGGTATCTGCTTCTCAGGGCACCCACCAGGCCTGAGTGCTGAGTGGTGGTGTTCCGTCCCTGACCCTGCAGCTAAATAACCATTGCCAAGTTTCAAACCCACTCCCGTCTCTCCCATCCCATGCCGACACCTGGCTGGCTGCTTGTCCTTACAATCCTGGGAGTATCCTCTGGTTTTGGGCCATCCACATCCTTCCCCAGTAATTTTCCCTACGTAAAAATCTAAGCCTCAGAAACTTTTATTTACCACTCCACCACGTACTAAGCAAGGCCAACACATAACACTGGAGACATTTAAAAACAGCGGAGCTCTGTTACTTAAGGACTCTTTCCTCAACTGTAATGAATAACTTCAGTAACTTAGAGGGGAAGAAAAAGCCACTTAAGGAAATAAAAAAGGTTACATTAAAATTAATATGAAATTACTATTTTGTATTTGTTTGTTTTGAGACCTGGATCTCGCTTTGTAGACCAGGTTGGGTTTGAACTCAGAGAAATCCACCTGCCTCTTTGCCTCCTGAGTGTTGGAATTAAAGATGTGCGCCATCACTGCCTGCATTTTTTTTAAAAAAAATTACAAACAGCACTCTACTTTTCTGAAGAGTAGAGAATGCTTCCTTTGGATGCACATCCAAGTGGCCTCACAGCAGTAATAATTATGCAATAACATTTCAAGTAGAATTCAATAACCCTCACTAGAAACCTCACCAGGCATGCTGGTGCACACCCCAATCCCAGCTCTCAGGAAGTGGAGGTGAAGGGTCAGGAGTTCAAGCAACATAGTTTGTTTGAGGCCAGTCAGGCCTCATGAGACTCTGTTTTGAACCAACCGCCCCCTGCCCCCCAAAGTGGGATTGCTTGGTGGCTGAGAGCACTGGCTGCTCTTTCTGAGGACCTGGGTTTGAGTCCCAGCACCCACACGGCAGCAGTCACCTGCAAGTCCAGCCCCAGGGGCCCCACTGCCTTCTTCTGGCTTAAAACAGACACACAAGCAGGAAAAGACAGATGTATAGAAGCTTAAACAATAGTGGGGCAGGACTGAGTCCACGGCCGGCCTGGTCTACAGAGTGAGTTCCAGGACAGCCAGGGCTGCTACACAGAGACACCCTGTCTCTAAATAAGTAAATAAGTAAGTAAATAAATAAAGTAGCCTGCAGCAGACATTATAAAGTGGATGCTCTGCTGGGTGGTGGGGACAAACACTTTTAATCCCAGCACTAGGGAAAACAGACAGAGGCAGGTGGATCTTTGTGAGTTCAAGGCCAGCTTGGTCTACAAAGAGAGTTCCAGGAAGGCCAAGGTTGTTAAACAACAAAAAAAGGTTAAGTCACCATTCATAAATGTACACACAGGCTCCTTTCTAACAGGGCTGCACGGCGGATCAGAAAGTTCCTAAGTGTGTACTGTATGACAAACTCCCTTTCTAATTGTAAAATTATTGGTAATAGTTTGGTTACCAACCAAAGGTCTCCTGCCTTTTTATGGAGATAGGGTCTCATGTAGCCTAGGCTGGCCAGGGATTCCCTCATCTGTCTGCCTCAGCCTTCTGAGTGCACAGACAGCCCAATACCAAGCAACATAAACTCCAAGATGAAATTTATTTCTATTTAAATTCCCAAATTAAAACAAGAAAGTACTATTTCAGTACAATTTGAACCTAAACACAAAATACCAACCCATGAAAAAAATATATATATTTCAAATTGAACTTTACATGAAGAACCTAGAAATTAAAATACACTGTGTTTTCTCATAAATTTATGTTCTTATCTATTTTTTACGAAAGTCAAAGTAGCTGAGCATGATAGTTTACGACCACAATTCCAACCTCAGAGAATAACAAATTCAAAGTTAACCTTGGCTACAAAAATGAGTTCCAGGGCCCCCCCCCCCAGCAAAAAGAGAAGAGAAAATAAGTGCCATCTATGATTGATTGAAACGCTAAGTGTCTTAGTACTGTCACCATCTTTGGACACAGTCACAACATGATGGCACTGATCTTTTCAGTGGAAAGTAAAACTACATGTCAGTCATCAAACCTGGTTTGGTAATTCTGAAACAAACAAACAAACAAACAAACAAACTCAATTTACTCTATTTCTTTGTGTATTTAATACTAGAGTATTTTTTAAAGAAAAATATGCAAATAGGTACAAAAAAAGTTGAAACTGACACTCTACAACACATATTTAAACATGTTGTACATGGTAAAAGTTAATAATTTTTATCAATAAAGAAAGGTATAGAGGCACATGTAACCACAGCACCTGGCAGGCAGAAGCAGGAAGATCAGGAGTTCAAGGTCATCCTGAGCTACATATCAGAAAACCAGAGCCGAGGGCCAGGGATGCTGCTCCATGGCAGGGCTCTTACCGCACTGTCCACCAGTCCCGGGTTCAGTCCCCAGTGTTGCTAGAAGATAACAGACTGACACTAACTAGCCTGATGGCTTATGAAGTTCTGGGCTTCACATTTTGTAAGCAAACAGTATTAAATGTTTCTGAGAAACAAATAACAATTTGTCACCTGTCCCATCTACCCAGTCATTCGGCAAGTGGATTAGGAAGTCAGGTATAGACAGCCTTGTGGATCAGGCCTGCAACCCCAGCTATTATGGGAGCTGAAGCAGGAGCATCACATGCTGAAGGCCTGCCTGGGGCACAGAGTAAGTTCATCATGTAAGAAAGACTTACAGGCTTTTTAAAGTATCAAACCTTTAAAAAGGCTGAGGTATTAGTTTGGTGATAATTCCCTTGTCTAGAATGCAGGAGGCTCTGGATTGCATCCTCAGCACCGCAAAACACCCAAGTAAACCGATAAATGCGAGGACACCTCAAATCATTTTGCCTCTTGCCAAGAGCAGCAAGAAAGGCAGGGTTGTAGCTGTTGGTAGACTGCTTGCCTAGCATACATGAGGTCCCACGTTCGATCACCAGCACTGCATCAACACAGCACGGTAGTGTGCCCCTTTAATTCCCATCTTAGGAGGTGGACGCAGGAGGGTCAGAAGTTCTGAACCCTGAACTTAGGAGTTTAAGGTCAGTGAGGACCACGTGAGAGAGACCCTGATTTGTAACAGTGGCAGGGCTGCCAGTCGCAGAACTAAGAAAGCGCTCGTACTGAACCCAACAATCTCAGTTCGAAACTCAGGGCTCCTGTGAAGGGGAAAGGAATCCACTTCTGAAAGCTGCCCTCTGACCACCCCTTCCTGAACAAATACATGCAGTATCTATTTAATAAAGAGTTCCAGAGAGCAAGCTTAAGAAGTATTCGAAAGTGGGTACATATGGTAATGAACACATCTGTAATCCCACTTAAGGTAGAAACACAGTTCAAGGCCAGCCTGAGCAACAAGAGACCCTGTTCTCAGAGAGAGAGAGAGAAAAAAAGAAAAAACCCCAGATATTAAAATCAAAATAGATTCCCTTTCTAAAATTGGGCATAACAAGGCAAGATGTCTTAAGAAATAAGGCATTTGCCACCTAAGCATGGTGAGCAGAGTTGATCCAGAACCCACACAGCAGAAGAGAACCAACTTCTACAGTTATCCCAACTCTAACACACCCAGTATTCACTTGCCCTCCCTCCCTCACGTACACTAAATAAGTTCACATCGGAACTAAGACGCACGAACAAAGTTGGGTACACTTTGACATCCGCTTTGCTTATTATCTCTTTCTGTGGGCCCACCTCAGGAGTGCTTCCTCAGAAACTTCTACAAGAGCACCTCTCCCACCAGGCTTTAAGGGAAAGGCTTAGTCTCCTTATTTCCCACATCCCTCAGTACCTAGCAGTGCATTTTACAGAGTAACAAAACAGCCCAAAGATTTAAAGCTCTGTTAACCCACATAATCAACTAGAACACTCATAACTGAGCTGGTGAGCTGACAATATGTCAGGTTTTTATTTACAAAGCTATTTCCTGACTTTGAAACTCTGAATCGCATACATTTCAAACATATTGTCTACCAAAACATGACATTAAGAAGTGTGTGTGTGTGTGTGTGTGTGTGTATGAGAGAGAGAGAGAGAGAGAGAGAGAGAGGGAGGGAGGGAGAGAGAGAGAGAGAGAGAGAGAGAGAGAGAGAGAGAGAGAGAGAGAGGATGTGTGAGTAGCCCCAGGATGGCCTGGACCTCTAAACCCTTCTGCCTCAACTTCCCAACAGGGTGCTGGAAATACAGAATGTTTTGCTGTTTCTTTTTATGGAACCAGCTAGATTAAATTCCTAGGCTCAGGGGATCCCCCAGCCTTATCGACAGAGTGGCTACACCTAACCTGACTCTTTTTATTTTCCTTTGGTGGTGAAATCCAGAGCCTATGACCCAGGTAACCATGCACTGCAAAGCCAAGGAGGCAGCTTAGCTGGTACATGCTTACCCTGCACGTGTGAAGCTCGGAGTTCAAGCCCGTACACTCCGTAAATCAGGCTTGCTTCTAAGCAGGGAAGTGGAAGGAAGAAATCACGAGCTCAAGGTCACTCTTGGTCATCAAGGCCAACCAGAGACACCTAAGGCCCTGTCTCAGAAAGAACAAGAAGCAGAACCATAAAAGCACGCTCTCCACAAGTGCACCGCCACAGCCCGGTCACAGCTCAAAACATAAACACAGACAACGGATAGGTTTGGTACGTAAGAAACAGAACTGGGTATTGCTGCTACAGAGAACATAAAACGTCGGGGCGCTTCCACCTGGGAAATGTTTGCTAACACGACAAGCACACTGCAAACAGGAGCACCCTGTTGTGTGTGTGTGTGTGTGTGTGTGGACACTGCCCTGAAAAGGTAAGGAGCCTATGCCTCAGTCTCCTCTCACGGTGTGGCCCACCTCCTGAGGAGCTGGGATTGGCTCAGTCCCTGCCCCTGACGGAAACACTGCCATAGCAGTACGGTCTCCCACCAGTTCCAAGCCACCCCGCTCTAAACTCCTGCTCGAGGGTAGGGCCAGGCAAACTGCACCGCTGGATGAACTGTGGCCACCACCGGTTCTTGACTGGCTGCACTAGCTAAGAATGGCTTTCACATTTGTAAGTGGTGGCAGGGATTCAAGGAATCCTATTTCATGACACATGAAAATTATATGAAATTCAAATGTCAGTGTCCATAAATAAGGTTTTAATTGGAATGTTGCCACAACCACTCGATTAGCTGGTTTTCAGATGACAACTGTGTGACAGATCTTATAGCTGGCTAAGCCAACAATGTTTCCTACCTGGCCCTTTGCTTTGGAGAAAGTGTGCTAACCCTGGCCTAGAGCGTTTCTCTGTGTCCTTGGCTGCATCCTTTTTCTCAGAGCAGTCCAGTGCTCCATCTTGACAGGGCTTCATCTCGGGGCTGTGTGGTCCAAAGTTACATCATCTCTATACTACAGAGCAAGTGGCTGGAGTTGGGAGAAGACAAAGTAACAAGTTACTTGTACACAGAAGCCTAGAAAAGCCAGGAGGAGTCAGGAACATTCCAGGCCGCACAGCTCTGGCTTGCACTAGACTACCACATCCAGTTCTGGGTCACACTCCCGTGGAAAAGACTGCGGAGAATGTGGAGGACAGATGATTAAAAGCTGGAAAACCAGACCACTAAAAAGTGCTAGGCTAGGTGTGGCTACGGGAAACGGGTGGCAGCAAGTGTCACACCTAATGCACATAGTGAGCTCAAGCCAGCCCTGGTGCCATGACCCTGCCCCAGAAACAAGGCTCCTTTAGTCCCAGCACTCAGGAGGCAAAGTTGGGCAGATCTGAGTTCGAGGCCTGCCTGGTCTATAGACTGAGTTCCAGGACAGCAGAGTTCCAGGACAGCAGGGAATACTCAGAGAAACCCTGCAAACAAAGCTGAAACAAACCGGATTAGCTGACCCAGAGAGAGGTAAGGAAAGACCGGGGAGTGTACCCTGTATTTGCTGATATGTCAGATCCCTCCAGATGAAAATAATTACTGCCTGAAATACACTACAAAACACAGACATATCTCAAGAACAGGTGTGATACTGAAACTCTTCCCTGCATTAGCCCAACACTAGACCCTTGAACTATAATAACTGTCCGTTGGCACACAACTTTAATTATAGTTTTGGGGAGCCAGGGGCAGGCAGAATCCATGGCCAGGCCAGTCAGGGCTACTCAGTGAGACCCTATCTCAAAGTAAATAAATAAAATAATAAATTTCGTTAATAAATGTATATGAATATAAACTCACTTGTTAAACACTGTACAGCATCTTCAACACACCCATTTAGGAAATATCTGGCATTAAGTTGCCAAGAAAGGTGCTGCATTTTCAAGATGTCAAGTAACTAAAAGGCAACGCAAGTTTTATAAAAGCACACTTTCCAGGACCAAACAGGGAAAGGTAGGCTTAAATTACAGTGTGTGTTTTATTGAAGGATATTATATCTACCTAAGCCATTTTAATTACTCTAACACACCATCTGAGGGTAAAGGACTCTTTTTCCAGGCTACTACTCATTAAGAACATTCTGGATCTAGAGGGGCAAAGATCTCAGACACCCAACTCTGTAGATTGTTATTCTAATCTAGTCCCTGAGTTAGAGTCTGCAGCCCATGCTCACTTTCATTTTGTCTTGAAGGGGGTTCAATACACCTACTGCTGCAGTTGAAAACTAACCTTAGTTATCTCCAAATGGAATTTATTATAACTGCAATTACAACTTTTCCCCCCAAAATACAGCGATAAGGGCCATATTCTCATTAAGCATATAGAAATGAAATGGTATGTTGGGACAGAGTTCCAAATTTCTCTGTTCCTGATTGGGGCTAAAATAAGTACCCTGCTATTCCAACACCTGAACAGTTAGTAAGTAATCAAAAATGCTCCAAGGGGTGTCTTTCCTATTTTTTTTTTTTTTTAAAAATACAGAATCCATGAACACAAAATGTTCCGGAGTCAATCCCAATCTTGCCATCATTAGGTATGCAAATTCCCAAACTTGCCCTAAGCATATGTTAATCAATGAGAGTTTTACAACCTCGAAAACCCACGGTTTGTATTTCCCTAAGAATGCTTTTCCTGGGTGAAGCACACCCTAGGAGCGGCCTCCACAAACTTTCTCCACTGCCAGGACAGCTACCCAGGACTTGAGAATCTCAAAGTCACGTCTACGGCCTCCCCTTAACCGCGGTGAAATAAACTTTTTCCTAAGCCGGGTGACTACTTTTTAACGGAAAACCTGCGGTAGTGAAACAAAGAGCAGACAGCCCCCTCCCCCTTCCCAAACCATATGGTAGTGAATTCGAGTTAACTTCTTTTCCGCCGGTCCACCGCCTGTCCTTCGGCCCGAATTAAACCCCCCGCGCCTTTGTGCGGCGGGGCTGGGCCGTGAGCGGTGTGGCGGGGCTCGCAGCCACCGAGCCCCGGCGTGGTTCCCCAGGGCGCCGCGGAAGTCCAAACGCCCCCCGGCCGTGAGGCCGCTGCGGCGGGCAGCGCACGCGGGCGAGGGCCCGGGGCTGGCCCGGAGCGAGTTCCGCCCCGACCGGGTGACGGAGCAGGGAGTTTGCTCGCCGCGGCCGGGCTGGATCCGCCCCGGGAACTTGGCTCACCCGAGCCCAGGGACGCGCCGAGGCCTACCGCGAGGCCGGCCGAGCTGCAGTCGGCGAGGGCTGCCCGGGCCGCGGCGGCGCCTTCCTTCCCGCCCGCCCGCCCGCCCGCAGCCCGCAGGCCCGGCAGCCGCTCGCCCTTGGCCTCCGGGACCCCGGACGCGCCCGCCGGGCCGGGACCCCGCTCGCCTGCGGCGGCCGCACGCCCGCCCCCCGGCTCGGCCACCGCGCCGGGCTCTTCCGGGAGCCGCCGCAGCTAGGCCGCGCCGGGGCCCCGCGGTGCCCTCGGCCGGGCCGGCCGGGCCTCGGCGTCCGGTATGCGTCCCGAGAGCCGGGCTCCCGCCGGTAACGGGCCGCGCCGCTCCCCTCCCCCCGCCCCATGACGGTGCAAAGCCTCGGGCCGCCCGGCCGCCCCGCCTCCGGCCCCGGCCCGGCCCGGCCCCGGCTCCAGGCCCAGCTCGGGGCCGCCGCTCCCGCTCCCGCTCGCTCTTCGGGCCACGGCCGCCCCCGGCCCCCGGCCCCGCCGCTGCCCTCGGCAGCGCCCGCAGCCCGCAGCCCGCAGCCCGCAGCCCGCAGCCCGGGCGGGCTAGGCCGAGGCCGCGGTGGGGGCGGGGGCGGCCCTCACCTTCATGTCGGGACATCCTAGTTCAGACGCTGGCGGCGCGGCCCCTCCCGGGCTCCCGGCTGCAGTGCGCCCCCACCGCGGGCTCCCGGCGCTGCCCGCGCCCAGCCGGCCGACTCCCACTCGACTCCCGGGCTCGGCCGCGGGGGCGGGGTGGGCAGGGGAGCGCTCCCGCGGCGGCGGCGGCGGCGGGGAGGCGGGAGGCGGCGCGGGGCGGGGATGGGGCCGGGCCTGGCCGGGGCTCAGCTCCTCCAGGAGGCGGGTCCGACGCGGCCGCGGCTCCGCCGGCGCCCGCCGTGACTCGGTCACTCTCGGGCCCCGCCGGCTCCCGGCAGCGGCGGCGGCGTCCGCAAATCCCGCTCGTCCCTCCCCTCCCCTCCCCCGGCCCCCGCCCCCCGCCCGTCTCCGGCTCGGGCCGCCGCCTCCCCTCCCCCTCCTTTCCTTCCTCTCCCTCTCCCTCCTCCCCTCCCTCCTCCCCCTCCTCCTTTCCTTCCTCCTCCTCTCTCTCCTTCTCCCTCCTCCTCCCCTCCTCTTCCTCTCCCTCCTCCCCTCCCTCCTCCTCCCTCCTCCTTTCCTTCCTCCTCCTCTCTTCCTCCCCCTCCTCCCCTCCCTCCTCCCCTCCCTCCTCCTCCCTCCTCCTTTCCTTCCTCCTCCTCTCTCTCCCTCCCCCCTCCTCCTCCCCCTCTTCCTCCTCTCCCTCCTCCTCTCCCTCCTCCCCCTCCCTCCTCCTTTCCTTCGTCCTCCTCTCTCTCCCTCCCCCTCCTCCTCTCCTCTTCCTCCCCCTCCTCCCCCTCCTCTTTTCCTCCCCTCCCTCCCCTCCCTCCCCTCCCTCCTCCTTCCGCCCGCCCGCCCCGCCTCTCGCCGCCCCGGCCCCGCTGCCACGCGTGGGGAGGACGAGGAGCCGAACGGCCGGGAGTCGGGAGAGGAGGCTTCCCCAGCGCCCAGGCGCGCGGCGGCCGGGCCATCGCGGACCGCCCGGGACGAGTGCTCCGCCACAGCCGGGACTCGGGAGGGGCAGGCGGGCGGCCGGGGCGTGCGGGGCCGGGGCGGCTGCCTGGGCTCCGGGGCTGCTTTGCTTTCCGCTCGTGGATGCTTCTCCGTGTGGCGTGTGTGCACGTGTGTATGTCCTTTCCCCCAGCCTCCTCACAGCCAACTTTCTTTTCAGGCATTACCAATTCAGCAAAAACTGGAGACTGCCCCGACCACGTGTCAGTCAGGGCTGGCAGGGAGAGCAGATCGCGCCCTGGAGTTAAGACCTGCCCGGCCCTGGGACTCTGGTTCTGATAAGCACGGTGGTGTAACCTTGGACTAGTGGGTTCACCTTGCGGTGCCTCGGCTCTTATGACTTCTTCGCTTTTGGTAGTGGATTTTGTCCTTGTCCACTCGAAAGTAGACAAAGTTCCCAGCTAAGTTTACTCGAACTGGGTTCCAGAATACTGCTTGCTCTGCTTTGGCGGTTTTCCTGATCTGCCCACCCTCCGCTGACTGTGTGGCCTGTTTCAAGCGTTGATTGATTGCCTTGGCTTCGGCGGCTTTCTGAAAGGGCATACCAATAGATACAGAAGAAGAGGTACAGTACCAAAATGTAGCATGCAAGCTGCCTAGCAGAGGAGGGACCCTGTTCGTTACAATATTTTATTTAATATGATTTAAAATACACCTGTTTTAAAAAATATATTAAAAGGTTTAATTCGAGGAAATACATAGTAGATCACCCCCATCTGTTATCACTGAGAAATAAGCCAGGCTTTTTAAAATTTTTTTCTGTGTTTTAACTTGGGGGTTTTGTTCTGAAACAGAACCTCATACCTCATGCAGCCAAGCCTGTCCATGACTCGATTATGTAGCTGAGGATGACCTTGAACTCCTGATCTTCCTGCCTTCCCTACCTCCCAAGTTCTAATATTACAGGCAGCTTCCACCACACTCCCACCTAATGTGGATTTAAGTGAGGACTAGATCACCAGAAGTATTCCCGTTTGGTGTATGGAGTCCCCCACATGGATGTTGGAGGAAGCTAAACAAATAAACAAAAGTAAGGTAGAGGAAGCAGGGCTTGTAGTTGGCCTGCCTAACAACGACACCCTGTTGGTGGGTAAGATCCTTGGCAAGGATTTGGCAAGTTATTGGCAAGGGATTTTGGGTATCAGTTCAGTCCTTGAACTTCTTGAACTGTGAAAATCAGGCTAGCCGCTTTTAACAGAGCAGTTACACCACTTTCCTACGTGGTGATTTCATGTAACTCTACATCAAAGTTTTTAAGCATTCCCGTAAAAATGCTGGAACAATTAGGGTGGCCAAGGAAAGCAACACCTCCAGAAAGGAAAACCAGTAAGTGTGAAAAATTGGACATGAAACTAGGAGGCTATTTAGGAGCTGGGAGGTGGCATGCGCTCCAAGTAGAGGAAAAAGTTCCGATGAAGCTCTGTTTTATGGACATGAGTAGTGCTAAGGCAAAGAAACACTGAATGACAAGTTTCAATGAGTTGAAGGATTAGTTAGCCAGTCTTGTTCTGTCTGACCTCCAAAGAACTACCATCAGTTTTCTGACAGCGATTCACTGTTTTCATTGGGCAAAAGTAAGAAAATAAGCATAATAAACTTTTCCAGTAAATTAGACTGGATCATCACCATAGCTATGAGGTTTTATCAGCTTCAGTCAGTGGTTGGGCCTTTAAGTTCAAAACAAAGCAAAGCTCAGCCTCCTCAGAGTAAATCCTATAAGTTCTGCTCAGAAAGTGGAGGCCCAAGTTCCAGGCCTGGACTGCCTGGGTAACTGGAGAAGCTTGCTCTTGAATTCAGTCCTTGGGACCCATGTGAAGAAGGAGAGAGCAAACGCCTGCACTGTCCTCCAACCTCCGTGCTCATGTGCTCACACAAAATTCAAGGCCTGATCCTGCCTCAAAAAAGCAATAATAAATGTAAATAAAACAATTTGTTTGCCTTGCTGCCATGTGGGAAATGCCATTAGGAAAAAAAAAAATTACCAGCACTCAGGAGGCAGAGGCAATGGATCTCTGTGAGTTCAAGGCCAGCCTGGTCTATATAGCAAGTTCTAGGACAGGCTCCAAAGCTACACAGGGAAACCCTGTCTAAAAAAAAAAAAAACAAAAAGGAAAACGGGGGAAAAAGTTACCTTATGTGTGTACTTGATGTGGGTTCAAGGTCAACCTCTGGACTACAGACTGTTATTGTGTGTATTCTTCATCCAAATTGTTCAGTAAATGAGCAATTCTATTTCTATTTAGTATTCTCCTGCCTCAGCTTTCCAAACTCTGGGATTATAAGCACAAATCACAACCGCTTACAAGATGTTTTTGTACCCCAGGTTAGCTTTGAATTCTCCAGATCTTCCTGTCCCCATCTCCCAATGCTGACTTGTTTCCCACCCTTGAAATGTTTCCCCCCAGCAGTCTCTCTCTATACCTCTTTGATCTGTCCTGTGTCACTTGTAAGGGACAAGTGTCTTTACCAAGCTAACCTATGTGCGTTCATGAATGGCCCAGCTGTGTTCTTTAAAACAAGCAGTCAAATACATTCTAACGAGATTCAAATAAAGTCTGCAATCCAGCACATAATATCTTCCCCGTGTCAGTTTTTAGCCTTTGTGTTGTTCTGTAGTTGTGCAAGATGATAAGATTTGGGGGAGTGAGCCAGGCATAGTCGTGCATGCCTTTAGTCCAGCGCTTACAAAGGTGTCTCTGACTTCTTGGTCTACATTGGAGTTCAGGACAGCCAGAGCTACATTTTAAAAATGACGGGGGGAAGTGTCTATGAGTCCTCTTAAAGTATGAAATTAAATCACATGGGCAGTTACATGTAGCTGAGGCTAAGGAGCGAGATTGTCTATTGAGAACTTCTGAGATGATGGGAATATTCTGAACTATGATTGCAATTCCTTACATTGCTGGATGTTTGTCAGAAGTCAGAACTGTACCACATTAAAACTGTCTTTCAGCAAGAGAATAGTGTCTGGGCAAAATGGCTCAAGCCTACAATTCCAACACTCAGAAAGCAGAGCCAGCACAATTGTGGGTTCAAGGCCAGCCAGATGTGCATGTGCTCCAGGCTATCTAGGGCCACATATGAGGTCCTGCCCCGCCCCCCCCCCAGTAGGACTAGAGAGATGGCTAACACACCCACATCAGGTGGCCCATCGGCATTCAGTTCCAGGTGATCCGATGACCTCTACACATGCCTGCACATGCATAAATAAAATAACCTCTGTGGGGTTTGTTTGTTTAAGAAGGAAAAAAAATCTCAGCAAGTTCCAGGCCAGCCAGCCTCATCAGGAGGTGTCTCAAAAGTACTTTTAAAAAAACAAAAGAAAGCAAAGCGAGAGTTGGGTGTAGTGATGCCCGCCTGGCCCAGCACCCGGGAGATGGCACCAAGAGAAAACCAGGTTAAACTACACTGATGCCCTCCCCGTCTCAAAAACAACGGAAGCACCGAGGGGTCTGGGGGATGGCTCAGTGGTTAGCTGTGCTTGATCTTCCAGAGGACCTAAGATCAGCCCTCCTCAATGCCTGCAGCTCTAGTCCCTGGGCATCTATCTCTTCCCCTCTTCTGGCTCCCCAAGCATCGGGACACCTGTGATGCGCACATAAACTGAAACTTAAAAAACCAACCGTGAGCTTCTGTTGCCCGTAGAATGAGCCGTAGTGAACTGTGTAAGGCCGGATGTATTTTCTAGCCTCTTGACTTTCTGCCATGACCCTTTGCCTGCTTCTCGGGTGTTGATTCCTGCCTCTGGGCCGCTGCGCCCCTCTGTTTATTGGGGATTAGATAATTCAAGCCCCAGTTCAAGTTCGTATTCCCTGTACCTTAGTAAGTTTTCCTGTCTTTTCAGCTTGCTCCCCTTCAAGCTGTGTGCTTATGTTTCTCATGCTTTCATCTCCCTGGTAGACTCCTCTGGGGTGGGGGCAGGGAGCACAGCACCTCCTTCCTTCACCAGGATCCAGTAGCGATGAATCAGTGGATCCATCATTTGGAGCCCGGATGAAGCGGGATCATAATCACAGGTGGCAACAATCAGGGACAGGGCCTCTCCATTCTGGGATGCGGTGAGGCTCTGAGATGGCAAGACAGGCCCGTTTGGGAGCCTCTTGCTCGTTGCTTTTTCCTATCACCTTGGGATAGGGTGAGTAAGCGGCTGGAAATAATTGACGGAGGCTTATAATATTTTTCTTTTTCCATTTGTTTGATGTTTGTGGCACACATGCATATGTATGCATGTTTGTATGATGTGGCAGCACATACATGTGTGTGGAGGTCAAAGGTTAAGGTCAGAAATGTTCTTCAATGGCACTTCCACCGTATTTATTGAGGTGAGGTCTCTCAGCAAACCCAGAGATCGCCAATATGGCTAGTCTTGCTTGTCAGTTTGCTCTAGGGATTTCCATCTTCACCGGGTTCCTGGAGACTGGAACTCTGACCCTCACACTCGATGGCAAGTGGTTTACCCACTGAGCCATCTTCCCAACCCCACATATACCGATGATGTAAGCGGGCCCGGAGAGCCGGCGCGGGGTGAAGAGTGACCCTGCTGTCACAGAGACCCCAATGTAGTTCCTGTCATCCACCTGGGTGGCTCACAACCAGGACTCCAGCTCCTGGGGGATCTGATGGGACTCTGCCTCTCATGGGTACCCGAGCTCATGTGCACACACCACACAAACACATGAATATACACATACTTTAATAAAGATAAATTATTAGGGACTGGAGGAATGGCTCAGTGGCTAACTGTGAGGGGAGGGGGGTGCTTACAGAGGACCTGAGCTGGTTCTTAGGACCCAAGTCTGGTGGCTCACTGCAACTCCAGCTCCAGGACCTCTGACTCCTGGCCTCTGTGGGTACCCAAACTCTCTCTCACACACACACACACATTAAATCTTTAAAATAAGTCTTAACCAAGCCACGCAGAGGCAGGCGATCTCTGAGTTCGAGGCCAGCCTGGCCTACAGATCTAGTTCCAGGACAGCCTCCAAAGCAACACAGAGAAACCCTGTATCCAAAAACAAAAAGCAAAACAAAACAAACAAAGATGTCAATCCGAGTACAGAGCTGGGATTGTAGCTCAGTTATCAAAAGGCTTGCCTAGCACGCAGGAAGTCCTGGGAGTGATCTTCTGCCCTATCTGCCATATAAACCAGGGTAGTGCGAACAACACTCAGGAGGTAGAGGCAGGGCATCAGGATTTCAAGGTCATCCTTAGTTTTATAGTTTAAGGACAGCTGAGTTACCAGAGACTCAAAACATCAAGGAAGTGGAGAGAGCGTCCTGGGAGTGTTACATCTATGTCACTCCCTCCCACAGGCCAGGGGACCAACGTGTAAGAGAGCAGAGACTGTAAGAGCCAAAGGTCAGGGAGGCCAGGGGTGAAGTCGCACCAGCGTGTGTGCTCAAGAGCTCCAGCAGGCGTGGTTGCCTGCCCCGGATCAAACCAGGCATCTTCCAGCCCCAGAGAAAGATTCGTAAGCTCTGCCCCTCACTGAGGAGCTAAGGACAGTTGACGGCTTCTCCAGGAAGGAGAGTCAAGATTTCCTTAGGGGTGTGGCTCCTGGTAGGTCAACCATGTTCCGGTGGATGGCCCCACACCCAGAAGTATACAGGCAACGTAAATGGGACCTGATGGGTTATTTAAAATTATAAAAGAAAGCCGGGTAGTGGTGGCCCATGCTTTTTAATCCCAGCACTCGGGACAACAATAAAATTATAAAAGAAGACACACTTGAAATAGGGAGCTGGGGTCAATCTAGGAGGGGCTGGGGGAGGAATGGGAATGGATATGATCAAAATATTTGTATGAAATTCTCAAAGAATTTGTAGTGTGATATTCACCTTAAACATCGACAAGAATTAATAAGAAAAAAAATAAAAACAAGGTGCTCTCTGCGTGTGGTAGTTCATGCCTTTAAGCCCAGCACTTGGGAAGCAGAGGGAGGTGTATCTCTGCGAGTTCATGGCCAGCCTGGTCTACAAAAAGTTCTAGGATAGCCAGGGCTGTTACACAGAGAAACACTGTCTTGAAAATCCAAAAACAACAGCAAAACAAAAAAGCCCACAAGGGGCAGGAAAGTAGTTTAAAAGCATTTGCAGCTCTTGCAGAGGACCTGGGCTCAGTTCTCAGGACCCACTTAGTGGCTTACAATTGTCTGTGTAATTGCAGTCCAGGTGAACGGAAACCCTCTTTCCGTCTACTAGCCACACATGCTGTGCACCATCACACATTCAGGTAGCACATATACACACACAAAGCTTTTAAAACCTCGAGTAAGGATTGGTAAGATGCCCAACAGTTAAGAGCACTCACTGCTTTTACAGAGGACCAGTATTCAGTTCCAGTACCGCATGGCCCCTCATGACCCTCTGTAACTCCACGGCCCGGGGAATCCGATGCCTCTGGAGATACTGAACACATGGTTCATTTACATATGTGGCAGCAACTCTCATACATGTAAAATATCTTTTTAAAGAAATCTTAAATAAGATAGAAGTCTGAGAACAGTGTGGCCAACAAAGACAAAAACTGCTCAGTGGCTCCGAGTATGTTTCTAAGAGTCCCAAGCGACATATCCATGGTCTGTGCCCTGCACCCCAAGCACACTGGGATCAGGGTAGCAATGTTTAAACGAGCTTTGTAAGCTGGGAGTGGTGGAGGCTCAGAATCACAGCACTTTGGAGATGGGGAGCAAGAGGATCAGTTCAGGATCATCTTCGCTGCACAGTGAGTTTGAGGCCAACCTAGGCTATGTGAAACACTGTTCAAAATACTTGCAATGGCTATGCTGATCTGTTCTATATCCTTCCAATCTTCAGTGTGTGGTCAGGTGACACTGGGAAGGAATAATTATTCAGTTGATCCAGGGCAGGAAACTTTTTTTTTGTTTTGTTTTGTTTTGTTTTTTTTTTTTTTTTTGTTTGTTTGTTTTTTTGTTTTTTTGAGACGGGGTTCCTCTGTGGCTTTGGAGGCTGTCCTGGAACTAGCTCTTGTAGACCAGGCTGGTCTCGAACTCACAGAGAAGGCATGCACCACCACCACCAACGTCCAGCAACAGGAAACTTTTACAAGTGGTCATCTTAGTTAAGGTTCTGTTGCTGTGAAGAGACACCATGACTACGGCAATTCTTATAAAAGGAAACATTTAATTGAGTTGGCAGCTTACAGTTCAGAGGTTCAGTCCATCATCATGATGCTGAGGAGCATAGCAGTATGCAGGCAGACGTAGTGTTGGCTACATCTTGATCAGGAAGTGGACTGAGACACTGGGTGTGGCTTGAGCATATATTATGAGACCTCAAAGCCCAACTTCACAGTGACATTTCCTCCAACAAGGACACACCCGATCCAACAAAGCCACACCTAATATTACACCACTCCCTTTGGGGGCCATTTTCCTTTAAACCACCACAGCGATACAAAGAGGACGAGGAGTCTAAGGAGACGCACCAACCACACAGTATATGTTGTTGGGGATATAGGTTAAAGGGAAAATAAATAGGCAAAGCCCAGAGGGGCAGCACGGAGCTCTGCAGGAAGCGACAGAATAGATTTGGGGCTGTTTAGCTCAGCAGCGAGGCGCTCCCAGGCACACAGACAGCTGAAGTCATCAAGGCTCTGCCTCTGCCTCCCACGTGCAGGGATTAAAATGCGCCACCACTGCCTGGCCTGAAGAAAGAAACATTTGACCATATGTTCCAGAGGGAGAAGAACCCATCACCATCACTGTAGGAAAGCACGGCAGTCATGGCAGATGGGGCCGGAAGGAAGCTTAGAGCACGCATTTTGAACTGCAAGCAGGAAGCAGAGAGTGAACTGGAAATGTCACGAGGCTTTTAAACTTCAAAAGCCTGCTCCTGGAGACAGGAGCCCTTCGTCAAGGCCCTGCAAACCTACCCAAACAGTGCCTCCAGCTGGGGCCCAAATAGTCAAACATTTAAGACTATGGGGGAGCACCCTCCCTCAAACCACAACATTCTCAGTCTCACACTACCCGCCCAAGAGTCACTGAGGCCTCAGAACGGCCCCACAGTCCTCACTCCAGATTCTGGCACCCTGGGTGGGGTGGGGTGGGGGTGACTCATCCATCCCCATGCAAGGCCTCAGTTCTGTGAGATGCTGTCACTGTCCATCCTTCTAACTTGCTCCGTAGTGTAGACGAGGCTAACCCTGAATTAAAAACCCTCTTGCCCAAGCCCCCTCACTGCTACACTGACACTCAGTTTCATTTTTCCTTTCGGTTCTGTTGAGTTAGGATCTCTCTCTGCTGCCTAAGCTCGCTGAAGATCGGCTATGTGATCAAAGGGAATCCTCCTGCTTTCCTCATGCTGGAATTCATAGGCATGAGCCACCATGCCTAGCTTTTAAAATCTTTCCAAACCAGGCAGTTGGGGGTTGCAGGCCTTTAATCCCAGCACTCCAGAGGCAGTGGTAGGCAGATCTCTGTGAGTTCAAGGCCAGCCTGGTCTACAAAACAAGTTCCAGACAGCCAGGGTTACGCAGAGAAGCCCTGTCTTGAAAAGCAAACTTTTTTTTTTCTAAATAAGTAAATACATAATGACTGGATAAATATTAGACTCAATATGGTTATGAAGGGTGTGATAAGACAAATTTTAAATGTTTGCGTGTGTGCACATATGTTTGTGTGTGTGCGTGCAGGCGTGTGTGTACTTCAGCATTCCTGTGGAGGTCATGGGACAACCTGAAAGTATTAGCCCTGCTCCTCCATATTGTTGAGACAAGTTTGCTCATTGTTAACTCTGTGTATGCCAGGTTATTTGGGCTCTCAAGGGAATGAATTCTCTAGTCTCATTCCCAGTAAGAAAGACCAGTTTGATCCCAGACCTTACATGCCACCATGCCCAGCTTCTGTGTGCTTCTGTGGATCTACACTCAGTTTTTCATGCTTCTAGTTTCACCCACTGAACTAAATGCTCTCAGTCTTTCCTTTCTGCTTTTGATTTTTTTAAAGTTTTAATTTCATGTGTATAGATGTGTATGGGCATCTGGGACCACATGTGTGCCTGGTGCCCACAGGGGCCAGAAAGTGGCATCAGATCCCCTAAAACGGAAGTTATAGGCAGTTTGCGAGGCCCCCTCTGGGTGTAGGGAATCAGCCCCTAACTCTGGAATAGCAGCCGGTGCGCTTATGTCCTGAGCCTTCTTTCTAGCCTCTCATCTTAGTTTTTGAAATAGGGTTTCACACTTGTAGCTCTGGCTGTCCCAGAACTCACTCTGTAGACCAGGCTGGCCTCAAACTCACAGAGATCTGCCTGACTCTGCCTCTGCCTCTCAATTGATGGCTGGGATTAAAGGCTTCCTGGCCTTTTGGTTTTATTTTCAATTATGTGTGTGCATGCGTATGTATC
Source organism: Phodopus roborovskii (assembly GCF_943737965.1). Taxonomy (NCBI): domain Eukaryota; kingdom Metazoa; phylum Chordata; class Mammalia; order Rodentia; family Cricetidae; genus Phodopus; species Phodopus roborovskii. The sequence goes on along the minus strand of NW_026126571.1, from coordinate 9,487,059 downwards.
TACGTATGGGTTTGTTTAGAGCTCAGAGCCGGTCTAAAGGAAAAAGAGGAGTGGGAGGAAGGGAAAGGGAACAGAGAACAGAGGTGGCTGGGAGACGGGTGCGGGTCCTGTCTCCAAACTGGTGAGTCCAGTGTGTTTAGAGGCTTAAGCGAAGGATCCAGAGAGGAGACAAACTGAGGAGCCTGGGGTGGGGTCAGGGTGGGGAGGAAGATGAGGTCAACTTTCACGGGGGCTGGGAGGACACTCCTCTCCCTCCTGGTCCTGAAGGGAAGATTGCCAGTGGAGAAAAGGCGCAGGAAGTTGTGACGGCACGCCATCTTTTCAGAGTCCAAGGCTAGTTCTGCCATTTCAGGGTTCTTTGCCTTCCTTTATTCTTCAAAGAAAAAAACATCTCCTTGGCTACACAGGGTGTTCAAGGCTGGAATATATGAGACCCCATCTCCCTCCCCCCCACACACACATGCGCACGCGCACACACACACACACACACACACACACACACACACACGGCTGAACATAGTGCTACAACTGTAACCCCAGCACCAGGGAAACTGATTTAAGAGAAATCTCACAACTGAAGTGACAACACAAAGACACACACAAATAAATACACACACACACACACACACATACATATGTGCCCACACACAGAAGCACACACATGCAGAAAATAATTTAAATAGAGTGCAATAAAAAAAAAAAACCAGAAAAGGAGAGAAAAATAAACTGTAGGGCTGTGGATGCAGCGCAGACATGCAGACATGCAGCTCTGGCCCAACATGTGGGAGGCGCTGGGTTTAAGTTGGGAAAGGATGGCTCAGCATGCTAACCCTAACCCTGATGACATGCCTGTTTCTGTTTGCTCTCATGAAACACCATGACTGAAAACAACTTGGGAAGGAAAGGGTTTGTTTTTGCTTACAGTTTGACATCACAGTTCATCGCTGAGGGAATCAGGGCAGGAAGTCGGAGACAGGAACTGAACTGAAGCAGAACCATGTAGAAACATGGACTTGCTTTTCCCAACCTTCCCCCCTCCCCCAGCAGGATCTCATTATGTAGCCCTGGCTGTCCTGGAACTCACTGTGTGGACCAGGCTGGCCTCGGACTCTCGGAGACCTGCCTGCAGCTGCCTCCCAAATGCTGGGACATGCATGCATCACCCCCCCCCCAGCACGGGGGAGAGGAGGGGCTTTTTAAAGGACTCATCAGGAAACTGAGGCAAGGAATGGGATGGGGGATGAACTGGTCAGTCCAGCCGGCCCAGCCAGGAGGTGTGCAGCCCCTCAGCATCCTGAGACCCAGAACTCTTCTGACATCTGGCTTCTAGCAAGGACATCCTTGGACCTGCTTCTTCGGGGTGCTTGCCCTACTTGACCAGTTTCTTTCTCCTGTGTTCATCAATTCTTCCTTCAGGACAACCTTCAGAAAGGACAGAGAGCAGAGAGGAAGTCAGGAAATAAGTATCGAACGTCCCTGAACCCGTAGATCAACTCCATCAGAATTTCTGAGGGCGGGGCCCAAGGACCCACAAGCGAAAAGACATCCCCACCTGTAACCTGGCAATGCAATAGATTGAGCAGACTCCCATTAAGCACTCAGGGCCTCTTTCACCATAACCCTTCCCTTCCCCCACTAGGCTGCCCTGTGCGTCTATCCCCTTACCAAGCACAGACTTCCAGTTCAACCTTGCATTCGGCTTTCACAGTGCCCCTTGGCTTCTGATTTGTAAAATGAGTGAACGATGGTGTCCATATCCACACACCAAAATTTTGCTGTCTCATTAAGCTGCTAAATTCTTCATGAAGCTGGTTTCCGGTTTCAACTGAGACTTCAAAACCACAATTTAAAAAAAAAAAAAACAAAACAAAACAAAAACCAACCTTTACCTATCTACATAGAACGATTGATCCTTGGAGGATCCTTTTGTGTGGCTACCCTAAGGAATGTTAGAAAATTAGGTTATGTGAAGACATACGGGTTCGCAACACTAGGTGTGGTGGAGTAATCTCAGTGTTAAGTATAATTTCAGCACCAGATGATAAGTATTTTTGGATCCCTAGTTGTGGGTTTCTCTGCCGATGCAATAAGCCAAATCCAGCCGAATTAATACAACCAGGGTTAATAAACAGAGCGAAGCAATTCCCAGATGCTAGGGCTAGGGTCCTGGCCTTAAATACCCTGTAGGTCCAGTCTTGTGTTTCAGGGGAGGAGCCCTCTTGACCGGGCTTTCTGAGAAGGAGTGGGGTTTGGAATGGGGCAGAGTGAGGCTGAAGCCAGATTCCCAGCTTAACACCCAGCACTTAGGGTGTAAAGATGCTACCGGGGAAGTTTGGATTCCCCTCTTTGTTAATAAGAGAACTTCAAGGCCGGTGAGATGACTCAGTGGGTAAAAGGTGACTGCAGTAAAGCTTGAAGAGCTGGGTTCAACCCCCAGGACTCCCATGTTGGAAGGGGAGAATGAATTCTCAGAAGTTGTTCTCTGTTCTTTCCTTCTACGCTGTGGTGCCCGCCCAGCTCTGTAGCAACTGCACCAGGGTGGGTCTTGGGGGGTGGGAAGGGGCATTGTATCACTAGAGGGACGATTGTCCCCGCCCCTCTTTAGCATGGCTTAAGGTGAATCAGCCTTCCTGAGGCGTGGTCTCCACCAGGTGATTGGCAGGTGTCTTTGTTTATTTGTTTGTTTTGGGGCAGGGTTTCTCTGTGTAGCCCTGGCTGTCCTGGGACTCACTTTACAGACCTGGACACAGGGGTCACCTGTCTCTGCCTCTGAATGCTCTTAGTCACTTTTTATGGTTGTGATAAACACCCTGAGCAAAAACAAGGAAAGGATTTGCTTTATTGTAAAGTCCAACGCTGCGGGAGTCACAGCAGGAGCGGAAGGCCCAAGCAGAGGCCATGCAAGAACGTTGTTTATTGGTTTGTTTCCGACAACTCAGGGCCCCCTACCCAGGAGCGACACCATCCCTTGTTGGCTAGAATCTCCCATATTGATCATCAAACAAGAAAATGCTTTACAGATTTGCCTCTAGGCCACCTGATGGAGGCATTTTCTCAAATGAGATTCCCTCTTCCCGAATGACCCTGGCTGTGTCTCCGTCAGGAAACAAACACCCACAACAATAGGCCCAACTGGATTAAATCTTCTGTTTTGTGTAACTTTCAATGTAATGTTCCTACCCAAAAATAGATTTTTTTTTTTTTTTTATCAGAAAGAAATAGCTTCCTTCCCCTTGTGGAGTTCAACAGACTTCTGATATAGGTTATTGTAACAGAGGCAGGAAGGGGGAGCAAGGTTTGAAGGCTACATAATGAGTTTGAAGCAAGACTTCCATTCATGAAACTCTGCCTCAAGCCAAATCAGCAACCAACTGAAAGGAGAGAGGTCACAGGAAACAGCTGGACAGTGGCATGCACCTGTGATTCCAGCTACCGGGGAAGCTGAAGGCAAACTGATGAACTCAAGCCTTTACTCAGTAGTTGCCTATTCTAAGTGTGGTAGCCAGCAATCATGAAGAAGCTAAGTCGGAGGAAAAGGGTTCCAGAACGAAGCAATGAACACGATAGTAGTGAGTGACTCCATGTTTGTATGTGACCGCACGACAGCACCCAGACAGCACCGTTCAGTCTAAGGACAGGGGACTGAAACTATTGGTCATGAGCCACAAGAATACAGGCTCATTTTAGGAGAAACAGGTATTCCCCATGTGACCAACTAATCTGTAGTCAGACTTTTTTTTGGGGGGGGAGGTTGCCAAGCTCCTGAATAATGACATAGAGACTTTTTATTAATTAGAAGAGCTTGGTCTTAGCTTCGGCTTGTTCCCATCTAGCTCTTAAAACTTAAATTAGCCTGTTTATATTAATCTATGTTCTGTTATGTGGTTCATTACCTCTCCTCAGTACCATGTGTCCAACTTTCTCCTTGTCTGGCTGGTGAATCCCCGCCTCTCAGATTCTTTCCCTGGAAGTCCTGCCTATGCTCTCCTGCCTAGCTATTGACCATTCAGCTCTTTCTTAAACAAATCAGAAGGTGCCTTAGGCAGGCAAGGAAAGACAGAGACACATCTTCACACCACGGTGTGGTCAAATATCCTGCGACACTAATCTCTTTAATTATTCAAGTATTTTTGTTGTTTGTGTAGATCTATGTATCATCTATCTATCACCTATTTGTGTGGAATGTATGATCATGTGTGTGCGTGTTTGTGCATGCATCTGTTACATGCAGATGCCAGAAGAATGGGTCAGATGTTTGCTATCACTCTCCACCTACTCCTTTGAGGCAGGGTCTCTCCCTGAATGCCGGGGTTTGCATTCTTCCAGGTAGGCTGGAAGCCAGCAAGCCTCAGTCTCTGACCCCGTTGAAAGTGGTGTTGCAGATATGCTTGGGATGCCCAGTGTGTTCCGTAGGGGCCTAGATCTGACCTCTGGTCCTCGTGATTGAGGAGCAACTGCTACTAACTTCTTAACCATCTTTCCAGCCCTGTTTGTTGAGGCTAAGACTCCATGTGTATCTTTGACCAGCTTTAGAACTTGCTATACAGACCAAGTTGGCCTCAGTTTTATGGTTTCCCTCTACCTCCCAGATACTGGGATTGTTGCCATAGCTACTCTATGCCTCATGTATTTGTTGAACCAGCTAGCAGTTTCAGATATGAAAAAGATCACAACAGGTGCAAACCCTGTTCTTGAGGAGTCACAGGTTCTGCTTGCTCACTTCCAGCCTGTGATTCTGTATGCTTTGTGTATTGGCCTGACACGGCACTGTGCTTTGAGCCAATAGCCAGAGCCAGACCTCCTGTCCCCACATTAATAACGTTCTGGTTTGGATCATTTACAGCTTGTTTCTTTGGAGACGGACTCCTGGGACACAGGGTAAAAAGCTGGGCTAGCTGCTATGGCCAACAAGACATCCCTTCCTGCCTTCCATAGGGTTCCAGTTAGTGCATGGCCTCCATCACCCCCCCCCCCCTAGGCTTGTACAGCTCCTCCATCATCCCCTAACTCCATTAAGGTGGTATGTTTCCTTTGTTGCTTGAATGTCTCCCCGCCCCAGAAATGGCAGAGAGGATTCTTAGAGCCCTGGTACCTGAGCATCCTCATCACAGAGCTCATGTTGGCAGAAGATGCAGAGGCCAGGGCTGTGTTTTAAAGGAAGAAGGAATAAGCAGAGGAAGGAGATAGATAAACATTGGCTTGGGATTGGCTGAACCAGTAACAAACAATGAGGTCAGCCCTAACTTCTTAGTGTCTCTGGAAAAAGTGCCTGAGGGTCCGGAACAGTATCTTGAAGACCCACTGTAACAATGCCTTGAGGTTTGAGAGCCCAAAGTTTACCTCTGGAGACAGTGGTCTTTAAGCTGAGATTAGATTGCATTTACTGTCTGTGTGTATGGGTGGTACATGCCATGTTATGTGCGTGGAGATCAGAGGACAACTTTCTGACTTTGGTTCTTTCTCTCTATTTCCACCCTGGGTTTTGGAGACTGAACTCAGGTCATCAGACTTGGCGGCAAGTGCCCTTTCCTACGGAGCCATCTCTGGGCCTGAGAAAGGTGGTTTTGTTTGTTTGTTTGTTTTTTAATTCGGTTTGATTTGGTCTGATTTGGATTGCTGCTCGTAGGAGAGGCTTATGGGGTTGTAGAAACTTTTCAACCCTGAGGGGGAAAATGCAATTAGCTGGAGGACCTCTGAAGCCCTGTTTTGGGAAGTAAAGAATCCTGAAGCTAGAATGTTACAAGCTTTTTCGTGGGGATCGCCAGCTCACAAAGAACGACATGCAGATTTATTATCAATTATGAGGCTTGGCCATTAGCTTAGGCTTGTCCCAGTAGCTTGCATAATTTAAATTAATCTGGTTTTATTAATTTATGGTCTGCCATGTGGCTTGGTTACCTCTACTCTGTTAACCTATGTTTGACCTTTTGGGTGTGTTCTTCATATCCCTGCCTTCCTTTTCCCAGTGTTCTCTCTCCCAAGAAATCCTGCCTATTCTCTCCTGCCTAGCTATTGGCCATTCAGCTCTTCATTTGTTTGTTTATTTGTTTTCTTGTTTTGGTTTTTTGAGCCAGGGTTTCTCTGTGTGACAGTCCTGGCGGTCCTGGAACTCGCTCTGTAGACCAGGCTGGCTTCGAACTCACAGAGATCTGCCTGCTTCTGCCTCTGAAGTGCTGGCATTAAAGGTGTGAGCCACCACCTCCCAGCTCAGCTCTTTATTAAACCAATCACAGTGACACATCTTCACACAGTGAAAACAAATATATTCTGCCATACTAGAATTTCAATAGTTTCACAGTAGACCTGACTGTAGCATTGACGATACCTCTCCAAAGACCCAGACAGTGCTGTCTGGATGCCTAAAAGGAGGAAGCAGGATACACACCATGGCTTTATGAGTATGAGAGTTTTGCCTGCATGTATGTATGTGCACCATGTGCATGCCTGATGTCCTTGGAGGTCAGAAGAGGGTGTCAGATCCCCTGGAACTGGAGTCACTGATGGTTGGGAGACACCATGTGGGTGCTGGAAACAGAAACTGGGTCCTGTGCAAGAGCAACAAGTACTCACAGCTGGGTGTGGTGGCGCATACCTTTCATGCCAGCCAAGGCAGAGAGAGACAAGGGATCTCTGAGTTTCAGATCAGCCTGGTCTACATAGAGAGCACTCAGAGATTTGCATGCCAAATGCTGAGCTGCTGAACGATTTGAACCCTTAGTACTGAAATGGAAATACTGGGCAGTCTTTGAGACAGTGGGGAGCCCTTCCCTTGATGAGCTAGGCTTGGGGAGGGACAGGGGGAGAGAAGGCTAGATGGGTCCCTGAAAGTTACAAAGCCACCAAAGTGCCCTGGAACAGTGGATTTGCAGTTCTTGTGTTAAGAACTGGAGGAATGAAATTCATGGGCCACAAAGGATGCGTATGAGAGAGAAACTTATTAACTGCATTACAGACTCACACGTGGGAGTTGAGAAAAGGCAGAGAGCGGGGTGGTCCCAGGGTAGCTCTGAGGATCCCTTCCAGGGGCCTTTCAAAGGACTCAAGGCAGAAACTAGAGTGGAGTTAAAGGGGGTGGGGTGGGGTGGGCCGGTCAGTCCAGTTGGTGCAGCCCTGAGAGGCTCCATCAGTACCAGTCATTTTCCCCCTACAGCCTGGAGGCAGAGGAGGGGCTTTTCCAGGAGATAACAAGAAAAAGAAGCCGAGCTTTCTGCCGGCTCCTGGTGCCTGCCCGGAAAGCCCCCTCTCAGAGCTGCTGCTCTGGGGACCTGCCCTGTCTGACTGGTTTCTAACTCTTGTTCATCAGTACTTTTGTGTGTGATATGAGTAAAATGTTGAAGGGATGGATGGGTGAGTTCCTGGGTGAATGTTCTCAGATCCCAAGTCCTAAGTCCTCCCCATTCCCTCCCTATGCCTCTTCTCCCCAATGCTGGGGATCAAATCCAGGGCACAACCCTTGCTACGCCAGTGTTCGCTGAGCTGCAACCCTGCTCAGTCCCTGCCTCTTGACCGCGTCCAGCAGGAGGTCTTTAACCTGAGCTTGAAACCCAGCTTTGCTGAATACCATCCATAAACACCTCTCCGCCTCAGTTTGCTTATCTGTAAAAGGGAGCCAATACCATTTTACTGCAAGTTTGCTATGAGGACCAAGGAAAAAGTAGATGAAGCGTCCTTTTCATGGTAGCTTTCAGTAAAGAGTAGCTCAGGCCAGCTCGATTCAGGTCATCAGGCTTGGCGGTGAGTCCTTTTACTTGCTGAGCCTTCTGCCTTTTTTTTTTTTTGAAACAGGGACTTTGAACTCCTGGACCCCTGCCTCCCAAGTCCCGGGGTAACAGGCATGAAACATCATGCTCAGCTTGTATGATTCTGGGGATGGGGATGGAGCCTGGGGCTTCATACATGATAGGCAAGCCTCTACCAACTGAGCACCCTCGTATGTTTGGGGGTGGGGAGAGGTTTAGACACTTTCTCTCTGTAGCCCAGGTTGGCCTGTCTTCCAAATGCTGGGGTTGTAGGTGTGCCCTACCATACCATCCCTCAGGTGTAATTTTTAGGATTTAACCTTCTGGCTTCAACCTTCCTCTGTATCGTCCTATGAAGACACAGGGAAGCAGGCTAGCTACATGATGTCTTCCGGGTGATGGTGAATTAAACAGAACACCATGGGACTACTCCAATAGTAAAAACAGTCCTCTCAAACCTGTTGGGGCCAACATGGCTGAAGAGGCATTGGAAAGGAATAGGCTTAGTGTCATTCAAAGAACTACATGAGCAAAGTGAGAGGAACCTGGCAATTTCTTTTTGAAAAAAGATTTACAGTGACGCAAACCCAGCAAGCAAGCGGCCTCATACTGTCTGTGTATACAGGACAATATGGTCTTTGCCTTTTATCCCTAGTGCAAGGGTGAACTCAGCTGTTCCTCTCTGGCTGAAGTGCATCCTCATAGTCTACTCCCAATTGACTAACTTGGAAAGGAGTATAAGGGACATCAAAGGAAGGAGGAAGGATCACATTGCTTTGTGTCCTGTTCTAGACATGCATCGGGCCTTTAAGTAAACACAAGTTTTACAAGGTAGTGTGGTTTCTGGAATATAGGTTTTGTGTGGACTAGCCGCCTTTGACAGCAAACATTGTTTTGTCTTCCTTCCTTCCTTCCTTTCCTTTCCTTCCCCCCTCTCTTTTTCTCCCTCCCTTCCTCCTTCCCTCCCCTTTCCTCCCTCCTTCCTATCCTCCCTCCCTCCCTTCCTCTCCCTCTCTCTCTCTTTTTTCTCTCTCTCATTTTTATTTCTTTTTGTTTTCCCAGACAGGGTTTCTCTATGTAGCTCTGCCTGTCCTGGAACTCACGTTGTAGACCAGGCTGGCCTTGAACTCACAGAGATCCGTCCCCCTGCCTCTGCTTGCTGAGTGCTGGGCACAGAGACGTGCACTAGCACACTCAGCTAACTTTGCTTTTTATCTTACAAGATGACCAGTAGTAACTACCCTTGACTTCATTCTAATGGCAGCTCCACATCCTCAGCCTTGCAAGAGTGCCCCTTCCCATCATGCATCAGGATGTCATACCACATCTGGGAGAGAAAAGGCCATATAAGGACAGAGGAGTGGAGTAAACCCCATCCTGGGAAAGCCCAGCCCATCCCTGAACTTGCCACCTTTCCTCTTATTCATGAATAATACTCCTCCTTACCCCACTTTAAAGCCTGTGGGTGACACACGTGGGAATAGGTCTGTAATTCCAATCCCCAGGAAGCAGACGCTGAGGGATCAGCTCAAGGGTTTCCTCAGGCTGTATTGTGAGTTCGTAGCTAGCCTGGGCTACTTGAGACACTGTCTGGGGTAAGGGTTTGTGGAGGCTTGTGGCGATGTATGAGTTGGAACAGTAGAGGCCAAGGAAAAGCACATTGTAGGGAAGGGCAGGGGCTCAGTTACTGAGCCGGACAGGTGACCATCCAGCTCGGTGGACTGTTGCGGTCCGAGTATTGAACACCGCTAGAATAGGAATATCACCGTAGGGTGTGAGAGCGGGCACATCTCAGACAGAGCAGATTGAGAGTTCTTCCCCATGTGTCACCATCCTTATCTCCACCAGAGAAGGAATTCACAGAGGAGGCAAAGAAAGGCACCTGGCGGAAGTTTATGACAAGAGCCGAATACAGGCTTCTCAAGAGTGGTAGGGTGGCATTTGGGATTGCTTGTTCTTTCGCTCTGTTTTGTTTTAGATGTGTTTGTTTTACTTTAGGTGTGTGAGTGTTTTGCTTGAGTGTGAAGGCCTTGTGCCTTTGGAGTCAGAAGAGGGATCCGATGTCCTGAAACTGGATCCCATATGGTTGTGAGCCACTGTGCCAACAACAGGAACGGAGCTAGGGTCCCCCGAGACAGCAGCAGGCACTCTCAATAGCTGAGCCGCCTTTTCAGCTTTGGATTGCTTGTTTTATGGTTAAGTAGCCAAGAATGATCACTTAGATTCTTGATCCTCCTGCCTCTGCTTCCTGAGTGCTAGAACTACAGGGTGCAGTATCACACTGTTGCTGGAATTTTTGGGATACTTAAGTCTCATTAGTAAAATTAGTAAGAATCGACTCAAATGGACACCTAAGCCCAAGGGCAGGTTGTTTTTTGTTTGTTTTGTTTTGCAAGATAGAGTTTCTTTGTACATCCCTGCTGAATGTTCCAGAACTAGCCCCATAGACCAGGCTGGTCTCGAACTCACATATCCGCCTACTTATGCCTCCAGAGTGCTGGGATTAAGAGGTGTGTGCCACCACCCCTGGGGTCCAAGGGCAGTTTTATTAGGGCTTAAAGGAGAAACCCCAGGGCAGGAAAGCTATGAACTTCGGCTGCCACCTGGAGGGATAGGACGGAGAGGGAAGAACCATCCTGTTGGAGCTGGTAGGGGGAGGGGGCTCAGAGAAAGAGTAAGGAAGCCCAAGAGGGGGACCCCAAGTTAGAGAAGTAAGTTTAGAAGAGAGAGAAAGGAGAAAAGGCTAATTCAGAAAGTGAGCAGACTCGAGGTGTAGCCGCGTTGAATGCTGCATGAAGACGAGGATTCTGGGAAGGAAAGGCACAGCACCTCACTACAAGACTGCTTCTTCTGCCTTCTCTTCAGCATGGCTTACGGTCTCTTAGCCAAGTGATTAACCCGGCCCAACCCGGCCCTGCCAGGTGGCACTAGGAGTTGAACCCAGGTCTTTACGCACGGTAGGCAAATGCTCTACCCACTGAGCTACAATCCTCCATCTCCTGTGTGGTAATTTTGAGACAGATTCTCTATAAATACCTCAGCCTGGGTTCACACTTGTGTCTATCTTCCTGCCTAAGCTACCACAGCTGTGCATTTTTCTTCCTCTCAAGAACTGAGCGCTCAGGAGGCAGAGGCAGGTGGATCTCAGTGAGTTTGAGGTCAGCCCTGTCTACAGACTGAATTCCAGGACAGCCAGGGTTGCACAGAGAAACCCTGTCTCAAAAAACCAAGGGGGGGAAAAACCCTGAAAAAACAAACAAACAAACAAACAACAACCAAAAAACCCCAGCCTATTCTTTTCTTTGCAAAAAGCTTGTGCCTAATTGCCTTATTAGCAGACACTTGCGTTTGCTTGTTGCTGCAGAGGCCGTGGCTGGTAAATCATCAGATAAGGTGAACTTCAGTGAAAGGAGAAGTACTGGGAAGCCTCTGAAGATCAGTTATAACTAGAGTCATCCTGTGAGCTGCTCCTGGCTAGGCGGGGAGATCCTCTGCTGCTGCCTGGGGCCAGTGCAGGAGCATAGCCTGTATCCACACTGAATAGTTCTCCATTAAAAAGCCATAGGAGGACTTACTCTGGAGGCTGGATCTGGAGGCTGGAGAGATGGACCAATGGTTATGAGCATCGCTGCTCTTGCAGAGGACCTGGGTTTGCTTGTCACCACCCACATGTTAGCTCACAGCTGCCTGTAATTGCAGCTCCCAGGGATCCAACACCCTCTTCTGACCTCCAAGGGCTCCTGCACTCATGTGATACGAAGACATATGCTCAGGCTCACACACATACACGTAAATGATAGATAAATATTTTCTAAAGAGAATTCATTCTGGAGACAAATATTAGTGATACCGACTCAAGAAATCGGATTTAAGTTACCTCAAATACCATGTTACAACGGTAATGGTTTCATTCATTGAGACCGAATCTCACATGGCTCTGGCTGGCCTCAGACTCCCTATGTAGCTGAGGATGGCCTTGAACTACTTACTGGTTCTCCTACCTCCACCTTCCTAGTGCCAGAGGCACAGACATGTACCACCATGCTCAGTTTCCATGGTGCTGGGGATGGGACCCAGAGCTTTGTGAGCACAGGGCAAGCACACTACCAACTGAACTGAGCGGCAGCCCAGTTTCCTCAAGCTTTTAGTGTAGCCGAACAAAGAGAGGCAAAAGTCAAGGCACTTTTAATATACATCCGTGGAAATGGCAGCTTATGGCAAAGCTGTGGCACCTCAGAAGCTATCTGATGGTACTCTTAGCCCCTGAGTCGGTAGCCTATTTATTGGTACGTTTCCAAAGATTTCACCAGGCTATAACAAGGATGCTAGGTCCAGAGCCAGAGGTGTGAAAGGGACAATCACAGGGGCTGAGACGCAGTGACTCTGTACCTGCAACATCCCAACTCCCACAGCCACAGTTCTCACGAGCTGCCTTTAATTCTTTAGCACGGGTGAAGCTTTTCCCTGAGACCCTCATTTCACATCTGTAAGCTGCCTTTGGTCTTGGTGGTGGTGTTTGTATTCCTACCTTCCTGGGACAGGGGCATAAAAGCCACGTGTTTTGGTTTCCTTCTATCTGTTATGCCGGGGATCAAACCCAGAGTCTCCTTCGGCACCTGCAAGTGTGCTCACACCGAGCTTCACCAGAGCGGCAAAGCTATGCCGGGAGGCCCATCAGTATTTGAGAGATGTTTCTGCAGGCTTCTCTCCTCTCCTTTCAGACACACTTGCTCTGCCCGGACACCTCTGGCTCTGGCCCTGCCTCTGGCTTCTGCCCAGGTGCTTCAGCCTAACACTGGAAGTGCACTGCTGTTTCACCCCGCATCCCTCCAGCATCCTGCCCTGCAGCTCCTTCCAGCAACAGCCTCAGCCCAGGGCTGATTCCCCACTTCCTGGGCTGCTGTTCTGAATCCTCTGATTTATAACCAGGACCCAGGAGCCAGCTACACAGGGACAGTCAATGTTAGCTCAAAAGCATTGCCTTGTATGCCTTGTTGGAGGAGATGTGTTAAGTGCGGTGGGGGGGTAGGGTAGGAAGGGGACGGAAGTAGGGGTGGGTGGGGGCTTGAGGTTTCAAAAGCCCAGCGAGGCCCCGTGCTTGCTTCCCATGGATTACAATGCAAAGGTCTCAGCCACTTCCCCAGCACCACACCTGTCTGCCCTCTACCATGCTCGCCACCACAAGGGCAATGAAATGAACTAACACTGAAACGGTAAGCCAACCCCCAATTAAAGGCTTTCTTCTGTACTTTGCCTTGTTCACTGTGTCTCCTCACAGCAACAGAACAGCAACCAAGACGCCTAGCATGCACTGGGTTCTGGGTTCAGTCTCTAGCACCATAATAAAATAAAATAGACTACAAGGGGCTGGGGTGTTACCTGGCCTGTGTGAAGTCTGGGTTTGGCCTCTAGCACTGAGAAAGAAGATGCAGCAGGATCAAATAGATGTTTAAGGTCACCCTGGGCTAAGATGAGGTGCAGGCGCGAACTTCCCTGACTGAAACAGTAAACATTGCACTCGTGAACTGAAATTAAAACATCACACTGTGATATATATATATATATATATATATATATATATATATATCTGTCAAAGTGGATCACGCCTTTAATCCCAGCATTCAGGAGGCAGAGGCGGGTGCGTCTCTGAGTTCAAGGCTACAGAGCAAGTTCCAGGGCAGCCAGGGGTACACTGTCTTAAGACAGAGAAACCCTGTCTTAAAAAAACAAAAACAAAAAGCAAGCAAACAAAAAAGTACATATAAAGTATATATATTATTTAACTTATTGGCAAGTAATAACTATATGCAGTTATTAAACATTATATATAACTATATTTCTATATATGTTATACATAATATCATTACATGCAACTGTATATAATGTATAATATCTATGTAGTATATATTATATTACTTATTCACAAGCAATAAAATAACTACATGTAATTATAAATATATAGTTATAAATATATAACTTCTTGTTAAGAATTTAAAGCTTAGATGTAGCACACTGATGATCACATGCCTAGTGTAAGCTAGACTCAGAAACTTTTGTTTCTGAGACAATGTTTCTCTGTATGTAGCCTTGTCTTGGAACTCATTCATTCTATAGACCATGCTGGCCTCCAAGTCACATAGATCCACCTGCCTCTGTCTCTGCTGGGACTAAAGGTGTGAGCCACCACACCTGGCTTTCAAAAACCAAAAAGTGTGTATGTGCATACCTGCCCCCCCTCCCAGTGTGTACCGTGGTGTGTTAGTGTGTGGGGCGCCCTCCCCTATACGAATGCAGAGGCCAGGGAAGGATATTGGTATCTTCTTCTTTCTGTTGACCTTACGTTTGAGATAGTCTCTTGGCGAGCCTGAGTCTCCACCCTGCCTAGATTGGCTAGCCAGTGAGCTCCTTGGGTTTGCGTGGTCACAGGGGATCCAAACCTAGGTCCTCAGGCTTACCAATCAAGCACTTTATTCCCTCAGCTATCTCCCCAGTGCCTGTCCCCCTCAGAAACTGTTTAAGGAGTTAGAAATGTTATCTACCTTGATTTGATCATTGCATACTTTTGTGTGTATTGAATTACCATATTGTATGTAAATTGAAATATTAAACTAGTCACAGTGGTGCACACTGTTAACCCTAACAACACTTGGGAGGCTGAAGCAGGATGACTTCAAGTTCTAGGTGGGCCTGAGTTATCTAAAAAAGGTAGCAACGATAAAAAAGAAATCATTAGCTAAGTATAGTATCATAGTCTGGTCCCCAATAGGGACCATACCCATACTGATTTCCAGGCCTGATGGAACAGGGTCTGGAAGAGCTGGGTTGGGTTTCTACACACAGGGGGAGTGATGAAGACCTCAAGAGGCAGTAGGTAGGGATGCTTTCTCTTCTTTCTTTTAAAAATGTAGTGGGTTTTTAAAAAATGCATGTGTGGCCTTCTGAGTGTGCGCATATATGTGTACTGAGTGTCATATATGTGTACTGTGAACTCTGATCCTTTGCAAGGCACCAACTGCCTTTAACCACTGAGACATCTCTCCAGCCCCCCTCCCCAGCCCCCTTTCCCATCCCCCCTTTATTTTTCTCTAGACAAGGTCTTGTGCATCCCAGGCTGTCTGTGAACCCATTGTGCTATTGTTGACGACCTTGACCTCCCGATCCTCCTGCCTCTATGTCCTAAGTGCTGGGAATACAGGTGTGCACAAGCCAGGTATGTGTGATGCTAGAGACCAAACCCAGGGTTCCTTACATGCTAGACAAGCTCTTTACCAGTGGCACATCCCCAAATCCAAACCACAATGGTAGTACACTTTTCCCACGATGACCAGAGAGTAAATTCTTTCATCAATTGTAGTGAGGTAGTCCTTCTGTAGCACTGACCACGCCCATTGGGGGGTGGAGCGATGGGCGGAGAGGACCTGAGGAAGGAGGTCGGAGGGGGCCAGGAAGGCGCTCTCTCTTGCTGGCGTGACTCGGACAGGAGAGGATCGGGTTGAATTTCCTGGTGTTCATCTGTCTAGGTTGTAAGTTATTTCTCCCTGAATAAACATCTATTCGGCCTATTTGTTTATCCTGATCCTTATTTACCGCAATAGTCG
Source organism: Phodopus roborovskii (assembly GCF_943737965.1). NCBI lineage: Eukaryota > Metazoa > Chordata > Mammalia > Rodentia > Cricetidae > Phodopus > Phodopus roborovskii. Next base: position 9,471,722 of record NW_026126571.1, on the reverse strand, counting down.
TGGGCCAGTCTTGGATTCAATCTCTCAGTTCTGTTGCTGTGCAAACTCAGAGATCAAATGTCCTCATTAGCCTTAACTGTAAACTTTGCACAGCTTGGTGACATTTGAGAGAAACCTCAACTGAGGAGCTGCTTAGATCGGATTGGCTTGTGGGCACATCTGACTAATGATCCATGTAGGAGGGCCCAGCCCACTGCTGTTGGAACCATTCCTTAAGCAGGTGGTTCTGGGCTGTATATGAAGGTTGGCCAAGTAAGAGGCTGACAGAGAGTAAGCCAGCCGATAAACCAGCAAGTGTCATTCCTCTGTGGTTCTAGCCTGGGCTAAGACTGAGACCTTGCTCCCTCAAACCCTTCAAACCAAACCAAACAAAAACAGTAAACTTGAGCCAGGTGGTTGTGGCACATGCCTTTAGTCCCAGCACTTGGGAGGCAGAGGTAGGTGGAGCTCTCTGAGTTTGAGGCCAGCTTGATCTACAAGAGTGAGTGAGTTTCAGGACAGTTTCCAAAGCTACAGAGAAACCCTGTCTCAAAAAACAAAAACAAAACAAACAAACAAAAAACAAACAAACAAAAACTAAAACCAAAAGCAAAACAAAACAAAATAAAAATAAATAAATCAGTCTGTTGTAGTGGCTCACCCCTACAATCCCAGCTCCTGGGATGCAGAAGCAGGAGATTGCTCCAAGTCTGAGGTTAGAATGGGCTACATAGCAAGCTCCAGGCCAGTCAGGGATACAGGGGTACCATGTCTCAAAAGACCTTTTAGAACTCTGGTTTCTGCCAATCAAGACCTGAAACCTATAGCTGATATTTCTGTTTTGCTTCATCACCCACTTAATGTTTCTCGCAATGTGTTTAGAAAATGCCTTGATTTACAACTTTATTTGTTCTGTTCCTTCCTATAAAACCTCTCCCGGCTATTACCACGTTGGAACATGGAATTTGTGGTAGCTTCAATTTGTGTTCCTGGGCCATGATCACTTAGATGTGGCTCCAAAATAAACTGTCTCCTGTCCCCTTTGAGGCGAGAGTCTGCCTGGTACATAAGTTTGTATGCTACTTAAAATTGAATATTTGCCTGATCATAATCAGGGTTGACTCAGTCTGTGACCTGCTGTTGCTCCCAGCTGTAAATGGGTGTTTAGACCGAAAGGTGGGATGCTGGGAAGCCACTGAGCCTTGATTGCAGCTGGAGACAGGGTCTGAGCTGAGAGGGGGCAGAGCAACCAGCTCAGCTACCTCTTGCCAGCCCCGGGACACAGCAGCCTGTGGTCTAGCTGCCTCTTTACTGCCTACATTCTCTTTTGTTGAGGGTCCCTTACAGGCCAGGTCCCCATGGAGGGGGAGGAGTCTCACACCAGTTGTTGCAGAAGGTAGGTCAGCCAGAGAACAGGCAGGAGCCACACCCAGTAGAGGCGAGTCTAAGTGGGCGGGGCCGTGGTGGAATGAGTCACACTGGAGTCACCCCTGAGTGACTCAGAAACAGCAATGGAGTCTACTGCAGGGAGGACAGCAGGACACGGAATTCCAGGCGGACTGAAGGGAGACTCAAGGGTCCGGAGACCGCGAGCGTGATCGCAAACGCTAAGACGTTGAGAAACAAGCGGGAGCCTGTGGAGCAGGGAGGGAGCCGTCAGAGCTGCGCCCGCGGGAGACAGAAGTCAGATCTGAGTTCGGGGAGCTTGCTCTGGTGGGAAGGGCAGGAGGAGAGGTGGGGGCAGCAGTTAAAGACCCTGGGTCCAGGTGAGAAGGAACGATGCCTGAGTGCTGACCACAGTGCATAGGTGCTGCACACCTACCTCAGGCTCCTCGATCGCCTCCCTTGCCTCCTCGTATGGCCCTGAAGGCTTCCCACCCCAACCTGGAACCCAACAAACCGCAGGATGTACCCTGGGATCACGTCATACTGTTGGCCTTTTCTTTTTTTAAAGCCAGGGTCTCACTGTGTAACCATGGCCAGGAACTCCCTATGGAGACCAGGCTGGCCTGGGCCTCACAGGAATTCATTTGCCCGTCTGTCTGTGCCTTCCAAGTGCTGGGCATTAAAGGATGGGCTGCCACTCCCGGCTTAATGGCTTTGTTTTAAAATGTAGGTTTTAGGAATAAAAACCTTCATATTTTCATGGCTAACAACTTGTCAACTGAACTGTCTTCCTTGACCTTCTCCTTTGGTCTTTGACTTTAAAAAATGCTTTGGGGCTGGAGAGATGGCAGTAGCTAAGAGTCCACTCTGCTCTTCCAGAGCATCTGAGCTTGGTTCCCAGAACCCACATCAGGTTGCTTACAACTGCCTGTAACGCCCGCTCAGGAGATCTGACACCTCTGGCCTCAGCGGGCACGGGCACTCATGTGCACACCAGATACATGCACAATAAATTGTTGTTGTTTGTTTGGTATTTGGAAGCAGTTTCTGCTTTGGAATATTTGATTGAACTGTGAAACTCTGAGACTGTGTTAATAAAATTAATTTTGGATCGGGGCAGAGCCATCGACTACTTTACAAGAATTAGTCATAGAGAGGATAGAGGATCCAGGAAGATGGATAGAGAGACTCACAGAGAGGAGTAGGGAGGGAATTAGAGATTTACATGTTTTTGGTTTGGGTCAAGTGGAGAGACTCACTTGCTGGGTCTCTGGCCAAAAATGGAAGGTCTGCTGGTTGCTTCTGATCAAGCAGATTTTCATCCCAACATCTGATTCCCGAGTCTATTGGTAAACGAAACAATAGAGACTTAGCTAAAACCTATGTCTGGTGACCGAGGCCAAGCAGGTGGCTGCCAGGAGGACTAGGCCATGGTCTGAGCCAAAGGGCACAGGCAGTAGTTAAGATATCAGTAGATTAAGGTGAGTCGCTAAACTGACAGGAAAACAACAGGCTTCTCTGTGCAGTCCTGGCTGTCCAGGAACTCACTCTGTAGACTAGACTGACCTTAAACTCACAGAGATCTGCCTGCCTCTGCCTCTGGAGTGCTGGGATTAAAGGCATGTGCCACCACTTCCCAGTTCCTGTGTGTGTGTGTGTGTGTGTGTGTGTGTGTGTGTGTGTTTGGAGACAGAGTTTCTTTGTGTTGCCCTGTCTGTCTTAGAACTTACTCTGTAAACCAGGCTGGCCTCAAACTTGCTATATAGTCTTAAACACTGACCTGAACCTCCAACCCACATTAAACTTCTGATATTCCAGCCTCCTCCTTTAAAATTCTGGGATTATAGGGGGTGTCCAAATGTTTTCATGCTTGGCTTTTAAAATTTAGGAGTGGCCACAACCAATAAAATATCCACTGCCATCCCAGCCCAGTCCCATTCCAAGCTGGTCTGGGAAGTTCCAGGGCCTATGTCTATGAATCTCTGGCTTTATGACTATGATTTGGACTCTGTTTTCTCCAACAAGGCCACATCTCCTAAGCATCCTCAAACAGTCCTATCAAGTGGGGGACCAAACATTCAAAGCCTAAGCATTCATAGCCTAAGACTATGGGGAACATTCTCATTCCAATCACCATAGCTACATAATAAATTCCAGAATAACCTGAGCTAGACAAACATAGAAACTTACTAACTGCATAGCTCAGCTGGCAGAGCAGGTGCCTGGTGTCTCAGTCAATGCTGTATTTCTGTGAAGAGACCGTGACCACGGCAAGGCTTGATAGGGAATGCATCTGCCTGAGGCTGCCTTACAGTTTTACACGTTCATTATGATCGTGATGGCACACAAGCAGACTTGGTGCTGGTGAAGTTCAGAGTTCTGTATCAGGATCTGCAGGCAGCAGGAAGAAGAGAGACACTGGGCCTGGCTAGAGCTTCTGACACCTCCAAAGCCCACCCCCAGTGACACCAGGGACACACTTCCTCCATCTAAGTCACACCTTCTCCAACAAGGCCACACCTCTTAATACTTCTCAAGAAGTGCCACTCACTGGTGATGAAGCATTCAAAAAGAGGAGCCTGGGGGGCCATTTTCATCCAAATTACCACACCTAGGAAGCACAAAGCCCTGGCCTGGGTCCCCAGAGTCACATGTAGCAGGTGTGGTGTTGCAAAATCTCAGACTGGTGTTTGGAAAGCGCCAGATTTCACGGGTCCCTGGGCCTTCCAGACTCCTTTTTGTTACTTATCCTGTAGCTCTGCTTACACACCCAGCAGAAACAGCTTAAGGAGGACAGAGGATGTACGGCTCACAGTTTCAGGGGTTCAGCCAATCATGGCAGGGAAGGACGAGGGGAACACCTAATGTGTTCTAAGTTGCCCTGCGCCCTACATATGCCTGCAGGCCATCGGATCCCATTGCAGATGGTTGTGAGCCATCATGTGGGTGCTGGGAACCGAACTCCTCTGGAAGAGCAGCCAGTGCTCTTGACTGCTGGGCCATCTCTCCAGCCCCCATGTCTTAGATTTAAACCACCCCAAATGCCAAGCACAAAGCCCACCACAGACAGGGTGGGTAGATAGCAAATCATAGTGGTGGGAACTGACAAATGAAACCGGAGGGGTCGGGAGGGGTCGGGAGGGGTCGGGAGGGGTCGGGAGGGGTCGGGAGGGGTTGGGAGGGGAGAGATGTGAGCGGTTGGACCAGAACAGTTGGGCAAGAGCTGAGAGTCAGGAGCTAATGAAAAATGGGCAGTTTGTAGGTGGCATCTAACATGCTCTGGGGTTTCTGGCTTGGGTACAGGAGACATCTGAATTATTTCGACATTATTTATTTATCTTGTGGAGGACAGAGGACACTTGTGGGGGGCTGTCCTCTCCTGCCATGGATTGAACCCAGCACCTTGGGCTTGTTGGCCAGCATCTTTACCTGCAAAATTATCTTGTCCACCCTGAGTTGCTTTTACTTTTATTGATATCCAAGGCTGGCTGGCTTTAAATTTAACTGCGTAGCAGACGTTGATTTTGAACTTCTTATACTCCTATCTTAGCCTTCTGAGTGCAGAGATCGTGGATTTGCTGATACTCGTGACTGTGGGGTTAAATCCCAGGGCTTTGTGCATGCTGGGCAACTGCTCTACCAGTTGAGGTATGCAGCCAGTAAGCCCCTCCCCCCAAAAAAAAACAGGGTTTCTCTGTATATCCCTGCCTACCCTAGGACTCTGTAGACCAGGCTGGCCTGGAACTCACAGACATCCGCCTCCCTCTGCCTCCAGAGTGCTAGGATTAAAGGTGTGCGCCATCACCACCTGACCGGTTTTTGTTTTTGAGACTAGGTCTCACTTGATAGCTCAGGCTAGTCTGGAATTATTATGTAGTGCGGTGATTTGAATGAGAATGTTCCCCATCGTCTTAGGCATTTGAATGCTTGGACCCTACTTGATAGAGCTGTTTGGGGATGCTTAGGAGTGTGGCCTTGTTGGAAGAAGCAAGTCAGTGGAGACATTTCAAGTTTCCTCTCTCTGCCTTGTGCACGTGGTTCGAGATGTGAGCTTTTAGCTTCCTGTTCCTGTCTGTGCCTGCTGCTTACTATGAAGGCTCCCTTTCATGATGGACACTTACTGCTCTGGAACCATGAGCCCACATAAGCCCTTCCTTCTATAACTTGCCTTCCTCATGATGTTTGTTATGACTATGGAAAAGTAAGGAATAGCCAGGAGGTGGTGGCACACACATTTATTCCCAGTGCTCCAGAGACAGAGGCAGGTGCATCTCTGTGAATTCCAGGTCAGTCTTGTCTACAAAGCAAGTTTCAGAGTTGTTACACAGAGAAACCCTGTCTTGAAAAAACAAAGCAAAAGAAACAGAAACAAAACAAAAACAAACAAACAAGAAAAAACAAAAGCAAAATATAAAAATCAAACAAAACCAAAAAAACCCCAAAACCAAAAAAAAAAAAAAAAAAAAAAAAAAAAAAAAAAAAAAAAAAAGAAAAAAAAGAAGAAGTAACTAATTCAGTAACCATGCTGGCTACTTTTATGTCAACTTGACATAAGCTACAGTCATAAGAGGAAGGAGCCGCAATTGAGAAAATGTCTCTATTAAGACCAGGCTGTTGGTAAGCCGGTAGGAATTTTCTTAATTCCACAAGGGGCCCAGCCCATTGTGGGTGAGGTCATCCTTGGGATGGTGGTCCTGGGTTTTAAAAACAGGTTGAGCAAGCTATGAGGAGCAAGCCAGTAAACAGCACCCCTCCAAGAGAATCTGTATCAGCTCCTGCCTCCAGGTTCCTGCCATGTGTGAGTTCCTGCCCTGACTTCCTTCAGTGATGAATTGTGACGTGGAAGTCAGTAAAAGAAAACCTTTCCTCCCCAAGTTGCTTTTGGTCATGGTGTTTCATCACAGCAACAGAAACCCTAGCTAAGGCAGATCTGTACCAGGGTTGTGGTGTACTGTTGTGACAGACCTGGCCATGTTATTTTGGGGGAGGATTGTGGAAGGACTTTGGAATTTTGGCTAGGAAAAAAACATTGAGTGTTGAGTGCTTTCATGATAAGTGTGTTGAGGATGATGCTGCCAATGGAGGTCTGGTTTGTTACACCTCAGAGGGAAGTTCAGACTCTCTCAGGGCCATTTGCTGTTTTGAATTGAAATGCTGTGGTTTGGGTCTGCTGGGACTGAAAAATTAGTCGTGATTAACAAGAGACCATCACCCCTGACGTGAAACCTTCGCTTTGTAGACGCAATAGTTTCTGGTCAGCTGGAGCTCAGAGATTAGCCTTAATTAAAAAGGGACCAGTGTCATTGAGGTGAAATCTGGAAGTGTTTCCCGGGAGTCAGCACACAGAGCTGTGTTCCAGAGGTGGTCTCTGATTCTTGAGTGCTGGGATTAAAGATGTACGCCACTATGCCTAACATAATACATAATTTTCAAACAACAGCAAAAACCAGTCCCCATGAGGTTCCGAGAGTTTGGATCTGGGTGTCTCTGTCTTTCTGAGTCCTGACTCAGCAAGGTGTAACTTTTCCTTTTTTTTTTTTTTTTTTTTCTGTCTTTCTTTCAGATGCTGGTCAGAGCCTAAGCAGAATTTTCTGGTATTTTGGGCCTTTTTACACTTGTTCTAAAGCTCCTCTCGCCCCCTTGTGCAGCTTGTACACCTGTGTCTGACCACCCCCCCTCCACCTCCCCTCCACTCCCCCCCCACCCTGTCTCACTTCCTGTTCTCAGGATTCTTTCCACTTGGCAACAAGTCTCTGCCTGGTCCTTCTGCGGGTAAGTCAAGCCTCAGGGAAGGTCTGTTATCCTCAAGTGCCTGCAGAGTTCCTGGAACCACACTGATGGGGCCAGGACCAAATTTGTTGGCTCCAGAATGGTCCCTGAGCTCAGGGACCTGCAGAAGAGGGATGGCTTCAGGGTGGGGCTGAGAGACAAGTAAGTCATAGGCATTTACTGGAATGTGAGTGGGTGTCTGTATCTTCATCTCTCTGAAATCAGACATTACCAGCATAGTGCCTGGCACATCATGGCCCTCAGGGGAAATACTTCCATGTTACCCGACAGTATGAGCCCCACGGAGCCTTCATGCAGGATTGAGGCAGATAGAAGCTGTGTCCTGGGGGTAAGGTAAACGTGGGCACAAGAAGCTATCAATGCCTCTGGCTAAGTCAAGATGCTGCAAATGCATTCAAAGCACAGATCTGTCTTGTTTTAGATAGTTAATAAGTAATCTTTCTTGGGAAATGCGGGGTAGAAAGTAAAAAGGCAGCATGGTGAGGTTGAATTACTCTAGCCTGAGTTCTCACACAGCAGAACCTAGAGGCCAAGCTGCTTCCTTCTTCCTTTTGTCAAATTCAAACTTTATTTTTTGTTTTGTTTTCGAGATAGGGTTTCTCTGTGTGACAGTCCTGGCTGTCCTGGGACTTGCTTTTAGTTATTAGTAATAGGCTTTCTGCCCCCCCCCCCCCAGTAAGAGGTATCTCTGCCGATGCAGTAAGCCAGATCAAGCTGAATTTAAAAAGTATAACAACAGGTTTATTTGAGCAAAGCAACTCCTGGATGGGCTGGCTCTCCAGCCCCAGTGACTGAGGCTGGAGAAGCTGTGCCCACAAACAAAAACAGGCAGACTTTATAAGTTGTAGGCGAGGTGTGCTGACATGTCTGCTACCAGCTGAGTTTGCGTTCAAGTATGGTCAAAAGCTGAACACTTTGGTGGACTTGAGTGGCTGGCAGCCTCAGGGGAAGAAGCGGAACTGGGCTGTTTGTACCTTTCCTTTGTTTGGAGATGCTCTGAGTGGGTAGGGTTTGGAGAGAGGCAGGAAAGGAGCTTTCCAGATCATGCAGAGGCAAGCTGGAGGTTCCAACCGAACAGTTTGTGTGTGTGTGTGTGTGTGTGTGTGTGTTGGGAATATGTATATATGTGTTGTAGCACGGTAAATAAAAGACACTGGCATTAGGGTTCAAGCCTCAAGCTAAAGATCAGGGAAGCAGAGCAACCATCTACGGGCTCCTCCTCCTACTGCTCAGACCAGAGGGGAGACCCTCAGACTGCTCCCGACTTCACTGCGCCTCAGATTCAGATTCACTCACACTGCTGTGCTCTCCTCCACATGGCTAGAGACTGACTCTTGTAAGACCCTCAGAATGAGGAGTCTCCCAGTTTCAGTGGGTACCCCAAGAACTCAATGTCCAGTCCAGCTGCTGCAAAACGCAAGAGGCTTTAATGAACAGGAAACGTTTGCACAAACGGGCTCCCTCAGAGCACAGGCCAGAGAGAAGCCCCATTCCCCGGGGAACAGGTGTTTTTAAAGGTAAAACTCACAAGCTTAGGGAGGGGTGTGACCCTCTGTCCATTGAGTATGTGACCCTTTGAGGCTGTTAGGGTCAACAGACCTTAGGGCCTCGGGGTGTGCTAATTATTCTTGTCTGGGCAAACCAGAGTTGCAGCTATCTCTTTGTTTCTTAAGGACCCTATTTACCACCTGCTGACTCACGAAAAAGAGGGGCAGTGTGAATTCTTGGTATCCTGCTATCTCAGGGCTGATGGTTAGCAAATTCCGCCCAGCATTCCAATTATTTGGGCTTCATTTCATTTCTTTGCTAGTTTAAATCTTTCACTCTTAGACTGAATGCCTCTACCTTTATATCTTTCAAACCCTGGGATTAAAGGTGTGAGCTCTGATTCACTTCCCAGTAGCCCAAGGTGGACTTGGACTTAGAGATCCATCTGTCTTTCCCCTGAATCCTGGGATTAAAGGTGTGTGCCTGGCTTCTACCGCTATCTAGTGTGGCTACTTTGCTATTTTGATCTCCTGGGCTTTAATAAATCATAAACATATAACACCACAGTATGTGGAGTCCAGAGGTCAACTTTAGGTATGTTCCTCAATCACTTTCCACATTATTATTATTTCCTGTTTTTTCAGACAGGGTTACTCTGTGTGTAGCCCTGGCTGTGCTGGATCTAGCTCTGTAGACCAGGCTGGCCTCACACTCACAGAGATCCACCTGCCTCTGCCTCCTGAGCGCTGGGATTAAAGTCATGTGCCACCACTGCTCCGCATCCACATAATTTTTGAGATAGCTGCTCTCCCTGGATCTAGAACTCACCATTTTGGTTGGACTGGCCAGCCAGTGAGCCTCATAGATGTCCTGCGTCTGCCTCCTCTGGAGCTGAGCTTGCGTGCTGCTACGCCCATGGAAGCCCAACCCTAATTTGTTTTCTCATCTAATATAACTTTTATTTTGAAAAGTATCTTTACTCACCCTACCACCCAACCCAAAATTTTTATTTATTTATTTATTTATTTACTTACTTACTTATTTATTTTTGAGACAGGGTCTTATGCGTATCTCTGCCTGGTCTGGCACTCACTATGTAGACCAGGCTGGCCTCAGACTCTGCCTGCTTCTGTTTCCTGAATGCTGGGGCGAAAGACATGGCACCGAGACAGGTCCTTTACTACAGTGATCTATTTTTACTTGTGCATGTGATTGTTCATCTATGCATGATCTATGTGTGCATATAGGTATTTGTGTGTGTGTGTGTGTGTGTGTGTGTGTGTGTGGAATCAGGAAAGCCACTTCCTCAGAAGGTATCCACATAGTTTTTGACCTTCGCTGGTACCCGGAACTCACTCACTAGCTTAGGCTGGCTAGCGAGGGGTGGCAAGGATGTTCCTGCCTGACTCCCCAGGGTTCCAATTCTAAGCCCCGCCCCCCGCCCCCATTCCCCGGCTTAAGTTCACGGGCTCTGGGGACTGATCTCAGGTCCTCAGGGCTGCTTTCGAGGAAAACATTTTACCTAATGAGCTGCCTGCCAGACCTCTGACCTTGAACTCCTGACCTTCCTGCCTCCATCTCTGGAGTGTTGCTTTTATAGATGCACAGGTGTGCACCACCTCTTCTTAAAAAAAACGTGCTAGCCAGACAAATGGCCGTGAGGAGTTAGGTGGTTTTAACAGCTGGAGGAAGCACCTCTTCCACTAGAACTATGCCCCCTTGTGTAGCCAACTCAGCTACGCAGGAACCCTTGAAAAGCCCTTTTCTAGAACAAGGGTCAGGGTAGCTCCATTTGCAGCTGGGGTGCTACAGGTGGAATGGTGAAATCGGCATAATTATATGCTGGTGAAAATGAAAATGTCATCATTTATTTTCCTCCTAGGGACTACACTTCTCTCATGAAAAGTCCCCCTACCCCCCCCCCCTGCAAAATCAGAAATAAGCCCAAGGCTGAACACAGTGAGGATGGCACCGCCATTCCATGGACATTGTGTAGATGTGGGAACAAGGAGACCCTTGATGGACTAATCTGGAACATCCTCTCGGGCACACTGCTATTCTTACATATTACACTGTAGGAAAAAGGGGAAAGTTCTTTGCATGCCCATACAGTGTAGATATAGAGAACGCAGTAGGTTAGCATGGGGCCCTGGGTTCAATCCCTATCACACTCCCTGGTCCCAAACTCACTGTCTACTCTCTCTAGATGGAGATTACTTGGGGTGTGGGGGAGCTATGTCAGGCTGAAACTAGCTTTCCCTCCCTCCCTCCCTCCCCCTCCCTCCCTCTCCTTTCTTCCTTCATTTCTTTCTTTCTGAGACAGGGTTTCTCTGTGTGGTCCAGGCTGTGTAGACCAGGCTGGCTTTGAACTCACAGAGGTCTGCTTGCCTCTGCCTCCGCAGTGCTGGGATTAGAGGCGTGTGCCACTGCCAGGCACTCTCTCTTTTTAAAAGACAGGCTAGCTTGGAACTTACTATGTAGTGAAGGATGACCCTTGTGTTCCTGACCCTCCTGTTTCTACCTCTGAAGCACTGACGTTACAGGGAGTGACCTGCTTTTTTGGTCTTTGACTTTTAAAATTCAGGAATGATCACCCCCAAGGAAATAACCCCATGCCAAGCTGGTTTAGGGACCCCCTCTGGCCACCAGTGCCCACCCCAGTGAATCCCATGGCTTTCTTCCAGTAGTCTGGTGTCTGTTTCCTTGGTAGGCTTATCTCAGCTTCTGACTGCTGGGCTCACAGGACACACTGGGTGCTGTGTGTGTGTGATGTCCTCTGCTTTGTTGTTGTTATTTTGATTTTTTTTTTTTTTTTGAGAAAGGTGTTGCTTTGCTGCTTTGTAGCCCATGCTGATTCTGCCGCAGCCTATTGAATGCGGAGGTTACAGGTGTTTTACACCATGCCCTGCCTTAGTCAGGCCTTTACCCTTTGCCCAAAGGCTCTCTTGGCATTTGGTTCCTCAATTGACTTGGCATGAATTTACTGTTTTTGACAGCTGCTTACCATAATGTTAGCTTTCATTTCCCAATCACTTCTCCCTACAAAAGAAAAGAGATTTTGAGGTTTCACAACTTGGGTACTTACTCCTGAAAAGGTCCTGGGTCTCAGATGTTCGGGTCACCTGCTTGGACCTAGCAGCTGGTAGCTGTGTAGCTACTCCATCGACTCAGCCAATAATGCTCAACAGATGTAGGTATTTTCTGGCCAAGGATTTGCCTGTCATCAGCATTTCCTGCTTGGGGTGGGGGTGGGGGGTCCCCTTTAAAGCCACAAGTTTAAAACTGAAACCAGGGTCTAACGGCTGGTTGCCACAAAGTCAGAGCTTTACCAACTGAAGGATTCCAGTTCCTTCTAAACCCTGTCCTGGAAAGTTAAAGACCATAGAAGCTCAGAGCCCAGAGTATCAAGATCTGGATTAATTTTGTCTTTATAGAATAATTTTGTCCTCTGCCTCTCTACCTCTTCTAAGCCCTTTTCCTTTTATCATTCACATTTTAAATGTAGCTGAATATTGTACATTCAAAGGCAAAAGGACCTCCAAGGAAGAGAGTCAGAGGCATGGCCCCCTTTTCCTTTGGAAACTTCCAGAGGGGGTGAGAATGTACCTGATTGGTCAGGCAGGTAAGACCAATGGGAACAGCTTTTTGTGGAGTGAACCCTGTGAGAGCTGTGAGTTCCTGGCTTCCATTCACCAGGCAGCTGCCCTCCCCAGCCTGAATTGGTTTTGTTTGTTTCTTTGTGTTTTGTTTTAGGGAGGGGAGAAGATGTACTCTCTCTCTCTCTCTCTCTCTCTCTCTCTCTCTCTCTCTCTCTCTCTCTCTGTGTGTGTGTGTGTGTGTGTGTGTGTGAAACTCTGGGTTTACCTTTTCCTTTTGAGAAACTGTCTTTGTTGTTTTAATTCTGTTGCTATCACCATGTGCCTGAAGCTTACTACGTAGGCAGGGCTGGCTGGTCAGTGAGCCCCGGCTCAGCTGTTCCCTGACTAGGAGACTAGGGGAGTGTGCCACCCTGCCTGGTGCTTGCATGGCTTCTGACCTGAGCTCAGGACCTCACACGTGTGCACCGAGCATTTTCCTGAGCTATGTCCTCAGCCCTGGTGTTTGGTTTTTTGAGACAAGGTCTTGTTGTGCAGCCCAGCTCAGCCTCAACCCCTGTAGTCCTAGTGTCTCAGCTTTCCTGGTGCTGGGGATTCAGGCAGGCACCGCCACACTTGGCTGTGTTTGAGTTTGCTTTTGAAGAGGCAGTATCAGATAGCTCAGGCTAGCTTCCAGTTCATTTGTAGTTAGGGATGATATCCAACTCTTGGTCTTGCCTCTACTTCCTGATTACAATCGTGCTACCGTGCTTGCAAGATACAGGGCTCTCAACTCCAACACCGTGTCTGCCGGCACACTGCCATGCTCTCTGTCATGATGACAATGGACTGAACCGCTGAAGCCTGTAAGCCAGCCCCAAGGAAAGGTTTTCTTTATAAGAGTTGCTGTGGTCATGGTGTCTTTTCACAGCAATAAAACCCCTAACTCAGACAACTGATGTCTAGCCCACATTCTAATGTTCTTCCCCTCTAAAACCTCTTGATACAGGCACCCACAGTTCCAGTCAGACTCAACACCACTGTCTTCCATGTTTCTGCTAGGATGACCTATTAAGCAGCACTTAAAGTGGCCAGCTGCTTTTCTAATCCACAGTCCCAAGGTCCATATCCTTCAAACAAAAGCATGGTCGGGCCCATCACAGCAAAATCCCACTCCTGGTACCAAATTATGACCACTTCCTGTTGGCAGTACGAGATGCGGAACTCTCCAGCACCATGTCTGCCTACATGCTGCCACGTCCCACCAAGATGATAATGAACCTCTGAACTGTGAGTCACCCCAAGTAAATGTTCTCCTTTCTAAGAGTTGCGGTGGTCATGATGTCTCTTCACAGCAACAGAGACCCTAACTTAGGGTCACTCATGCTGGAGCTGAGCCCCTCCTCAGCCCCGCCAATCTTACTGAAATGTAGTAAGTATCCAGACCTAGGATGGGCGTCCGGTGCGCACACCCAGAGGAAGCTCTGCACTTCTCAGGCTGCCGGCAGCCCCCAGTCTGCAGTCTTCAGGCCCTTAGAAGTGCCTCAGGGCAGCTGCATGCTGCTTGACCTTGGATGGTACCAGGAAGCCCTCATCCTTGTGTGGCAGCTCAAAGGCTCTTTGATCAGGAAGATCGGCCCTGGATTTTGATAGCTTCAGCATTTATTTTGTTCACTTTACTATTTAATTAGCATCTCTGCCCTTTAGAACTTCAAAATACACTGTGTCTGTAATGCCAGCACTTGGCAGGGGGGGGACAGGAGCATCAAAGTTCAAAGACAGCCTGGGATCCATGAAGATTTTTTTTTTTTTTTCTCAAAAATCTGAAGAAAAGGGGAGAGAGACCCTGTTTCTCCCTGGGAATCTATAGGCAGTTTATCGCTACTAGAGGACAAGAGGCATTTATTTTTTTTTTCCCAGTGCTGTAGCCCCTAGTAAGATACCCAGTATCAACAACTCCCCATTATGCCTGTAGCCAGCAGCGGCAGGACTCAACCAGGAGCTGCCTGGGGGCTCCAGCTCCCAGGCTGAGACACAGCAACAGCACCCTACCATTCCATGTGGCTCGAAGGGGAAGGAATCAACTAGGAGTGAGTGCAGGATGGCCATATTGGGGGCTGGGGTGTGTGTGTGTGTGTGTGTGTGTGTGTGTGTGTGTGTGTGTGTGTGAGAGAGAGAGAGAGAGAGAGAATGAGTTATGAGCATGGGAGAGAGGTAGATTTGAAGAGCCGAGGGAGCTGAGGAATGGACTGATGCCCTACAGCCACCCAGCGCCAGATGTCTGGCTGCCAAGGGCCACGGCTTGGTCTGTGACTCTGGTGAAGGCAGAGGGGATAGGGCTGTACAGAGTTGGCCCCGACTGGTTGAAGCACTCGGGAGAGAGGGCCCTACACTTCACCTGGGTATCACAGTATAGCTGACCCTGTTCACAGTGGCATGGAAATGGGAGCCCGGATCACTCCCCTCGCATCTGCCATGTGGATGAAAGATGCCCTCCTTCACTCACCCCCTAACACCACAGCAGCTCCTCACCAACCCCTCACCAGCTGCAGCACTCGGGAGAACGGGCCCATACCTGGGCAGCACAGGAGGGTTGGCCCTGTGGGCAGGGGAGCAGATGAGCCACCCCTAAGGGCACAGCTGGTGCCACCTCCCTTGTCTGTGGTGTGGTGGTGGGGTTGGGGGGAAAGGTGGCCTCTCCCCTTGTCCCTACTACCTCCAGCTGGTGAGGGAACTGTGCCTTTGCGGCTATATGGGAAGTGGGCCCTGCATGTCCATGCGCATCGCATCAAGCCGACCCTGTTGACAAGGACACAGCTGTGGCACTCGGGAGAGCAGACCCTGCACCTCTCCTGGGTGACACAGTAGAGCTGGTCCTGAAGGTGTAGGTGTGGGAGACCTAACCCTGAAGATGTGAAAGCAGAACTGGTCCAGCCCCTTGCTCATCAACGCTAGGGGTGAACTAGCCAGGGCCATGCTGGAGAGCTGGTGGTAAAGACTGAAGGCTGTCAGGCTAACCAGCCCTGCACCTACTCAGGCCCACCCCTCTGTGATCTGCGGGAGTAGGGCGGTGGGGGGTGGGGATGGGGTCCGTCCTGTGGACCCGGGGCTGCAGGATCTCCACAACACAGGGCAGCAACAGGATGTCCTGGAAGAGTTCCGGCGAGGGCCCAGCGTCAACGTGTAGCAGAGACCAGGGTCTTTGAACAAGACCAAGGATTCTTTGTGGTGGACACACGCGTGTAATGATGTATGGATAAAGGGGTTTACTGCCCGACTCACTGGGTCACACTGCAGCCTCGCGATGAGGTTTTTCCTTTCTCCTTTTTTTCTCTTAAATTTTATTCTGCCTTATTCTGGGGGGGGGGGGGAAGAGAGGGATGGAATCAGGAGGCATAATGTGAAAGGCACAAAGAATAAATAAAAAGAAAGTTAAGAGAAAAAGATACCCAGGATCCTGTAAACAGCCTCTCCCCCATGCCTCTGTAAGCAACTCTGATAGAACTCATTGGGTCAGATACACATGTATACTGTCTCCCAGCACGCATGCACGCACGCTAATGATGCACAGGTTAAGGTACACGGCCGAGGATAAAATATGGGTTATATATTTTATATACATATATATGTATGACTTCCGGGAAAAGTCACTTACACTAGAAACCGATGACCCGAAAGTTCCTGCTCCAAGGATCCACACCCAGGCTGCTCTCTGTGACCTGACTGGAACCAAGAGAGTGAGCTAGGGTCTGGGGCTCCAGACCAGCCTACCTCGTCAAGTCGGCACCTGTGACCACGCCCAGACAAAGGGGAGTAGCCAGTGGAACAGGTGTGGGCCGGTGGATAGCTCACTTCAGCTGTTATCACCTTCCAGTGAGTTCATGGGGGCTTGGTACCTCTTTATAAACACTGGTATCCTTTATTTCACTTATCCATGCATGGCAATTGAAAGATACATTGTTGGACTACTGATACTATTGTTATTATAACTGGATAATTAGCTGTTCGATCAATTGAGACAGGAAAACGGGCCAGTGAGATGGCTCAGGGTAAAGGCACTTCCTGCCAAGTCTGATGACCTAAGTTTAATCTGCAGGACTCACATGGTAGGAGGAGAATGGACTCCTGCAAGATGGCCTCTGACTTCTACATGTATGGCGACGTGCTCAAGCCACTCGGTCCCATAAGTAAAAACGTGTAAAAATTTTCCAAGAGAGCAGGGTGTTGGAGGCAAACGCCTTTAATCCTAATCCCAGCACTCAGGAGGCAGAGGCAGGCAGGATCTCTGTGAGTTCGAGACCAGCCTGGTCTACAGAGCTAGTTCCAGGACAGGTTCCAAAACAATACAGAGAAACCCTGTCTCAACAAACCCCCCCCCCCAAAAAAAAAGAAAATTCAAAGAGTATGAACATAAAATAGATTTTTTTCCTTCTTGTTTTGTTTTTTGAAACAGTGTCTGTCCGTCTAGTTCCTGCTATCTTGAAACTTGGTGTGTAGACCAGGCTGGCCTTGAATTTGTGGGAACTCCTTCCTCTCTGCCTTTCTAGTGTTGAGATCCCAGGCCGGTGCCACCGTGCTTGGTCTAAAGAACTTGTTTTGGTGTGTCCTTTTGTTGCTGTTTCTGATCTGGTGTGGTCTTTAGGGTTTAGAGCATCCTCTGGATTTTAGTTTTTGCTCACGACCACTGCAAAGCCAGTACGAGATGTCTCCCAGTTATCTGCTGCCACTCCAGAAAGGGCCACCAGATGGTGCACCTTCTTCCTTTCTGAGGTCTGGGCTTTGCCTGATACAGGAGCCAGCACCCGCAGCCTTGGTGGGTTGAGGTCCTTGAAAACTTGCATAAGCGATGTCTCTCCTCAAAACCACCCGGGGTTCTCTGAGCATTCCCAGGCAGAATGGGATCCCAGCCGGAGGGAGGTGACCATAGCTTGAAATGGGGCCCCGCAGTGATGATGAAAGTGAGATGGCACAGCGGCCCTTCCGTTCCGCGTTTCGAGGCCAGGTCCCCTTTGACCCGGAGCCTGGCACCTGAAGTTGTACAGTGATACTGATGGAGGGGCCACGCCCACACATTACTGAAGGGGCCCCCTTATGCCCATCTCTTCTTGCCCCACACACCTCATGCCTGGCAACTGTGTTGAGCCTTTCTGTGTCCTTTGTCCTGGGTGTCTGCCCTTTGAGCAGCAGGGACTACTTCTTTCCTTCCTCTCTTCAATTCAGATCTATTTCCCTATAAGCTATAGGGACCTCTGGGCCAGGTCCATTCAAGGCCACCCTACTGTTTAATTCTAAGCCATACATACCATTTGTTTTGAAGTCTGAGAGAAAGCTAACCCTTGGGAGATTGTAAATGCTGCCATCAAGGCATACAGTGCCAAATGAGACTTGTGTCCCTGGGACGCCATTTTCTGGGACTATCTCCTTGGCCAGCTGCCAGACAGCGGTTTTCTCTCCTTGGGGTGTGTGGTTGTGGTGGTTTGAAGGTAACTGACCCCCATAATCTCATAGGGAGCGGCACGATTAGGAGGTGTGGTCGTGTTGGAGGAAGTGTGTCCCTGTAGAGGTAGGGTTTGAGGTCTCATATATGTCCAAACTGCCTGGTTCTCAGTCCACTTCCTATTGCCTTCTGATCAAGGTGTAGCCAGTACCTTGTTTGCTTTCTACCATGTTCCTTACATGGTGACAATGGACGGAACCTCTGAACTGTAGGTGGCCACCTCAATTAAATGTTTTCCTTTATAAGAGTTGCCATGGTATTGGTGTCTTTTCACAACACTAGAGTCCCTAAGACAGAAGGTGGTGCCGGGAGTGGGTAATTGCTATGATTGGCCTGACCATGCTTTTGTTTGGAGGAATTTGGACTTTGGTACTTTGAGTTAGGAAAGCCCTGGAATGTGTTTAGCCCTGCCATACCAGTAGGAACATGGAGGGCAGTGGTGTTGAGAACGATTTGATGAACTGTGGGGGTCTTGCTCAAGAGGTTTCAGAGAAGAGTATTAGTATGTGGCTTAGAGATCATTCTTATGATATTTTGGTGAAGTACGTGGCTGCTTTATTTGCCCTTGTCTGGAAAGTCTGCCTGAGACTAAACTGATGAGTTTTGGATTAATTCCCTTGGCAGAGGAAGTCTCAAAACAGCATAGTATACACTCTGTGGTGTGGTGATTAGTGTTCACTCTGATGAAGATTTATAACGAAAAGGAGCGAACTGAACAGGGTAAATTATAAAATGTAAAGCTTGAAGAGAAAAGGGGCACCAGGAAATGGAATGGAGATAAATTCTGTGCTCAAGGAGATAAATGGATTAAGAAATGGAATAAGGGGAGTGTTGACCTCAGGGCAAGACCCCACCCAGCTAAGTTTCCAACTTGTGGAAAGGAATCAAGCTTAGGCAGTGAAGGACTGAAAGCTGGTGATGTAACTGAGCGAGGGGGTCGTGTTCCAGCCCCGGGAAGCAGCAGAACCTGGCAGCTTTGCTGGCTTTAGAGTTAAGGACAGGAAAAATGAGTTGTAGAATATGCCTACACACCTAAGGAAAGTCACTGATGTCAGGCCGTGTCAGGGGTGTCCCTGAATGGAGAGGCCATTGTGTGAAGCTGTGAAGGTGAAGCCTGGATTGCCTCAGAGATGTTAGCAATGCCAGAGTCATGGGGCACCTGCCGAGGAGAGCCGCTAACTGGGAGTGGAATCAGCCCAAGGGAAAGATGTGTGCTGCAGTCAACAAAGTTGAGAGGAGTTGGCGATCTGGAGAGAGTTTTGACATCAGACACGCAGATGGAGAGCTTGGAGTTTGCCCAGCTGGTGTTTGGTCTTGCTTTGGTCCAGTATTCCCTCACTATATTCCCTTCTCTGTATTTTGGAATTGTAATGTATAGCCTGTGCCATTTTTTGTTGGAGGTATGTGATCTGCTTTTGGATTCTGATTTTTACAGGTGATTACAGTGAAGAGGTTGAATGAATCGCAGAAGAGACTTTGAACTTTGGACTTTCGGATAGGTTTGAGACTGTGGTAGACTTTGGGGACTTTTGAAGTTGGACTAAATGCATTTTGCATTGTGATGTTGTTATGAGTGGAGTGGAATGAGGTAGTCTGAATACAATTGGCCCCCATAGTTTCATGAGGGGTGGCACTATTAGGCGGTGTGGCTTTGCTGGAGTGGGTGTGGCCTTGTTGGAGGAAGCGCGTCACTGTGGGGGCGGGCTTAGAGGTTTCCTATGCTCAGGACACTGCCCAGTGAGTCAGTGGCTTCCTGTTGTCTCTCCGCTACCTCTCCAGTGTCATGTCTGTCTGCTGCCACCATGCTCCCCACCCATGATGACAACGGACTGAACCCCTGAAACTGTAAGCCACTGCCTCAATTGAATTTTGTTTTGTTTGCTTTTGTTTTGAGTTGCTATGGTTATGGTGTGTCTTCACAGCAATACAAATCCTAAAACAAGGTGCTTGGATGGAATTACAATCTAATAAACAGGAGCCACTATAGTTGCACAAATAGGATATGTCCTAAACTATAGATGGGGATTCTGGCGGGAATCCTAGGAGGTTTCAGGCTTTTGGCAGGGAAGGGACAAAGTCAGCAACTGTTCATTGCACAGGGGCCTCAGCCGGTAAGAGGTTTCAAGCAGACGCCAGGGTAAGGAGCCCCTTCCTCTGCCCCGTGTTCCCATAATCTGCCATGTACTCCTCTCTTGCCTCAGATTGACCTCAAGGGAGGGAGTGAGCACTAGTCACAGGGCAAAGGCAAAGTTTACACAGACTACAAGTGGGAAGGCCTGAAACCCGAAGTTTCCTCAAGCTGCCGAGACCCACAGCCTTGCCTTGCTGTGTCCACGGACATGTCCTTCCTTAGAGAGACACAGATGCGGCAGGCATACCCAATAATCGTCATGCTGGGCACATCCTAAGAAATGCCACAGTAAGCTGTTTCGTCAGACATCATTAGATGCACTTACAGAATCCCGGGGGTTCTAAGTCAAGCATCCATGTTGTGTCCTGATATGGCTGAGTGGTGACAGTGTATCACTTCTTCTTTTTCCTATGATAAAACACCTGAGAAGCAGCAAGCCAGCGCAGTGGTAAAGACACTCGCTGTCAAGTCTGGTGAACGTGAGTTTGATTCCTGGGTCCAATGTGGTAGAAGCAGGGATGACCTCTACCTCTACGGGCTGTCCTCTGAATCCACATACATGCATAGCATGGCGTGCCCATGCACAACAGACCTCACGTGGGTCCCAGGGACAAAGTCCAGTCATCAAGCTTGCCAGCAAGCACCCCCCCCCCAAGCCATCCCACAGGCTTCTGGTGTCTCGAGTAGATACAGCAGCCAGCTAACGGCTGAAGGCCCAGATGGAACCCAAAGCAGAAAAAGTTCACTCGCGTGTGCGTGTGTGTGTGTGTGTGTGTGTGCGCGTGTGCATGCGTGTGCGTGTGTGTGCGCGTGCGTGTGCGTGTGTGTGTGCGTGCGTGTGTGTGTGCTCCCTCCTGCAGCTGGGATATTCTTCTCTAGATTCTTAACCTTTTGACTCGGGGCTTACATCAGAAGCAAACCCCTGCATTTTCACAGGGGTTTTGGCCATAGACTTAGAATTATACTTGGCTTTCCTGCTTTCAAAGGCCTTCAGAATTGAGCTGAGCCATGCTTCTGGCATTTCTGGCATTCCAAGGTCTGCAGCCTGTAAAGGACATATGACAGGACTTCCTTTTACATGCATATGTGTGTGTCTGTGTGCCTGAGTATACATGGTGCACATACATACGATACAATCTAGGGATTTTTTTAATTTAATTTTTTTAAAAATTAAAAACAAAGTCTTATGATGTGCATTGGCATTTTGCCTGCACATGTCTATGTGAGAATGTTGCATACACTGAAACTGGAGTTGGAGGGTATGGTGAGCTGCCCTGTGGTTGCTGGGAATTGAACCCAGGTCCTCTGGAAGAACAGCCAATGCTCTTAACCACTGAGCCATCCCTAGGGACCTTGAGCAGGCACTTTTCTCCGCCAGTTAAAGAATGAAAAGGCAGGAAAAATCTCAAGCACAAGTAGCCGTGGGGAAATAGAGAGGGCAGCAGCAGACAGGCTACAGTTGAAGGAAAGTGTGTTTTGGGGTGAGGAAAGGCAGGCACACGGCAAACAACAAACACTCAGAGAAAAAGCCGCGCAGGGAAGTGGCAGCCGTGGCCGCTGCATGATGGGTGGGTGGGGGAGACCAGAAAACTCTAGCCTTTTCTCAAGGGTTGGCCTTTTCTCTAAGTCTTGGAAGAATATTTCTCCTCTAATTTAGGGTTGGTCAGTTTGAAGAAAGGTAGGATTGGCCCACAACGGTTGTATAACAAAAAACAGGCCCTGATCCAGCTCAGACTTGTTGAGGAAGTCTATCAGCACGGGCCCACAGGCAGGGGACAAAACCCTAAGGCCTGTGCTTACAGTGTCAGCTGTTGCCTAAAGTCAGAAAGACGAGGAAGAAACCAGCCATCTTGGAAGCTAGACACCCTTACTATCTAGCCATGGCCCCTCTCCCTACCAGAAGCCCGTCTCACTCCTAGTCTCTCACATGCATGCCTACATGCATATGTGCATACATGTGTTTACTCATACACATAAAATTAAAATAGAGGAATCTCTGAAAAAGGGAGAAAGAAGATTAACATCAAGTTGCCACTTGAATTTTCCAGAGAAATAGAAGCAATAGTGTCTCTGTCGATGCAGGTGCCTGAAGGTAGGTTTTGTGGGGGTGGTTGGCTAATGTGGGTACAAGACATCCCATCACAAGCTATCTGCAGGTTGGAGGCCCAGCTCAGGCCCAGGCCAAAAGCTTCAGAACTAAGGAAGTGATGTCATAATTTTTCAGTCTGAAGTATGAGCCAAGTCCCTGAAGGCCAGAGAAGGAGGAAGAGTGTCCCAGCTCTAAGAAAGGGTGTGTGTGTGTGTGTGTGTGTGTGTGTGTGTGTGTGTGTGGATGGATCCATGGTTTTTGTTTTGTTTTTGTTTTTCTCTTTTGCTCTGTCTGCGCTCACAGCTGGTTGGATGCTGCCCACCTCCATAGAGAGCCAATCTTCCCGGCTCAGCCCCCTAACGTGCGCCCATGTCCTCTGGAAGCACACTTAAGGGCATACCCAGAACTAATGCTTTGAGATTCCAGTCAGGCTGACACCCAAGATTAGTCATCATGGAAGACATATGTCCTTTTCTAGCTACTGAAACAAATCTTGAGGTATTGGAGTTATTGTTTTCTTGCAGCTTTGAAAGAAGTCATCTGTGGAACCATCTGGGCCTGGCTCTCTCCTATGAACTCACAGTGTGTGCACCGCCCGCTCCTGTGTAGGTGGTGGGGATTCTGTGCAGAAAGAAAAGGATTTATGGGTTCTCCTCCTCCTCCTCTTTCTTCTCCTTCCTCCTTCTCCTCATCCTCATCCTCCTCAGACACGCTAGGCAGGCACTCTACAAACTGAGCGACATTCCAGCTAGTGACCCTCAACCCCCAAGTTTTCTTTAGTTTTATTTCTGTCTTCATGAACTGTGTTCTTTACAAATGTCCCCAGGGCTGTGAAGATGGCTCAGCAGTGAGAGGTGTTATCCCATGACAAGCCTGATGGCTGAGTTGGATCCCCTGGAACTACTTAAGAAGAGAACCAGCTGCACAAAGTTCTGGTCTGAGCTCCACATACATGTACACTGTCATACACATACACACACACACAACAACACACAGAAAAAGATAAGGGCTGCTAGGATGACTCAGCAAAGTACAGGCACTTCCTGTTAAGACTGAGGGCCTAAGTTTGATCCCCAACTACCACATTGTGGAATGGTGGAGGGATAACGACTCCTGAAAACATGTACACCCCCCCAACACACACACACACACACACACACACACACACACGCACGCACGCACACACACCCCAGACACCCCCAAACACACACACACCCAAACACCCCAAACACCCCCAAACACACACAACCCAACACACACACCCCAACACACACACAAACACCCCCCAGACACCCCCAAACACACACACCCCAACACCCCAAACACCCCCAAACACACACACACACACACACACAAACACCCCAGACACCCCCCAAACACACACACAAACACCCCCAGACACCCCCAAACACACACATACACACACACCAGACACCCCCAAACACACACACACCCAAACACCCCAAACACCCCCAAACACACACACCCCAACACCCCCCAACACACACACACCCAGACACCCCCAAACACACACACTCCAACACACACACACACAAACACACACAAACACCCCAGACACCCCCCAAACACACACACACACACACACACCCTCCCATCCCCACACCTCTCCTATCCCCACCCCCAAACCTCACCTCTCCTATCCCCCACCCACCCCTCCTAACCCTAAACCCCACCTACACACGATGAGTAAATTTATAAATAGTTGTTAAAAAGTTTAGAATATTTCTAGTTTGCTCCTTTGTCTAACAGCTTTCCTTAAACAAACTTTGTTTCTTTGATTTTTATACTGCATAGAATGGGGCTGAGCTCCATATGTTGGAAAACACAAGGAGTGAACTTGTGAAAGCTTATTTCTGCCCTGCAGGAGGGAGCCTGGGAGCAGCACCCAAGGTCTGGTGAGTGGCTCTGAGGGTCCTTTCTGCCTTCAGGCTCCACCCGCACCCCACCCGCAGCATTTGGTTTCTGCCCTCAGGGTCAGACATTTCCTGGCCACAGTTCCGTAGGAGCTGGTCTCTGCATCCCTGTCTGTGCTCTCCCAGCAGGCCAGGCCAGCAGCAGGCAAACCTAGAGTCTGCAAGGAGACAAAAGGAACTGCCCCTCCATCACTGTGGTGGGTAGAGGGTGGGGCCCAGGTATTTCGTCCCCCACAGGCTAGGAGCTGCTGCAGAGGTGTTTTGGTGATGTGAGTCACAAGGAGATTAGCTTGTGGGAAGATAGCATCCTGTCAGTTGAAGGCCTTAAGACCAAAAGTAATTTCTCTGAGAAGGAGTCCTATGTGAAGACTATAATAAGGGGCTGAGTGTTTGGCTCAGCTGTTAGGGCTTGCCTAGCGTGCACAGTCCTCTGGGATCGGTACTGATCACTATATAAACTTGGTATAGGGGTGCACATCTGTCATCCCAGAACTTGTGGAGGTAGGAGGATGAGTAGCAGGTTTGAGGACAGCCTGGGTTTCCTCTACACGCATGCACGCACACACACACACACACTCACACACGCACGCACACACACACACTCACACAGTGCACTCATGGCTACAATATAAAGCAGAGAGTAGTGTGGAGGCTCATGTCTGACACCTCAGAACTTAGGAGACTAAGGCAAAAGAGTTATTGTGAGTTTGAGGTTACCTGGGTTACATAGTAAGCTCTAGGCCAGTTGATGCTATAACATGAAACCTTGTTTCAAGAGATAAACAAGGGCCCAGAGAAGAGTCTCAGTAGTTTAGGGCATGTGCTGCTTGCTCTCGCAGAGGACCCAGACTCAATCCCCAGCATCCACACCCTAGTTCACGCCAGTTGAAGGGGATCTGAAGCCCTCTTCTATCTCCTCTTCTATCTCTATGGGCACCAGGCTCGTGCACGGTACACATATGTACATGCAGGCAAAACATTCATACATAGAAAATAAAACAATAAATCTATTAAAGATAAGTACCAAGATTATAACATGTAAAAGCTGGTACTGGAGCTTTCCAATATGCAGATTTCAGACTTTCCAGGTCCCATACCTGTGCCAGACAATTTCTTAAAATGTGTCCTCTACAGTGTGTGTGTGTGTGTGTGTGTGTGTGCTAGAAGAGGGCATTGGGTCCCTTGGACTTGCAGTTACAGGTAGGGATGAGCCACCCAATGTGAGTGGTAGAAACTGAACTTGGGTCCTCTGGATGGGCAGTAAGCACTTTTAACTGCCAATCTAGCTCTCTAGTCCCTAATTATTTTTAAAATCACATTTATTCATGTGAGTATGTGGACACACTGCGGGCAGGTGCAGAGTCCAGAAGACTCTAGCTGCCAGGCATCAAGCTTGGTTGGCCATGCCTTTACCTGCTGGACCATCTTGCTGATTGCTAGACACTTCCAGACAGTCACCATCTGCTGGTCTTCCTCTCATTTAAGTCTGCGTTGCTTCTGATGTGAGACATCCCTTATGCCTGACGGCAGGCAGTAGAGTTTTTTTTTTGACTATAACAGAAAAGCCAACTACAGAGTTTGCAAATATGAGAAAATTGATTTATTTTCCTCATGTGGGTATACGTGTTTTTGTTTGTGTGCATGTGCACATGTGTGTGTGTGTGTGTGTGTGTGTGTGTGTGTGTGTGTGTGTGCGCGCGTGCCTGCGGAGCTCTGAGGTTGAATCTGGAGTCTTTATTCATCACTCTTTAACTTGGTCATTGTGGAAAGCTGTCAAGCTTTATTTCGGCTGACAACTGGAGCTCACTGCCCATAAGGCTAGTCTGGCTGACCAGACATGGATTCTGTCTCACCTTCTGGGCATTGGAACTGCAGCACTGGAACTCTGTTTCAAGCTTTCACGGCAGGAGCATTACCTGCCGAGTCTTCTCACTAGACACGGAAATTTATCCACACACGAAATTCCCTTTTAGGAAACTCTGTGACTCCGGCTCAGCCAGCACTTACTCCCTTTCCTTGTTTTAATGTTACCTCCTTGTTCAGCTCAGTTTCCTTTAATGGTTTCAAGGTGACTGTCTTCGTTCAAACGTCACATCCTTCAATAGTGGCATTTGTATGTTTTCATTATGCACAGTTTCTTCAAGCAGATTTCCTCCTGTGGCTTCTGTGTTAGAATCACAGTGAACACTTACTCCTGAATCAGCCACCAGCAAAGTGACAGCCATCATCAACCCTCAGCCACCAGCAGCAAAATGACAGCCATCATCAACCCTCAGCCACCAGCAAAGTGACAGCCATCATCAACCCTCAGGGACCTAACATCTTAATCGGTCAAATATTTGACGATACTTCTCTTTTTGAAATAAAAATTAAGGATAAATTTACAGTGTTATACTGTAAAAACACAATGTGATTCCCATTGGGATGTAAAGGTGAAATAGAGAAAGATTGTCTTTTTCTTTTTTTCTTTCTTTTTTTTTTTTTTTTGAGGACAGGATTTCTCTGTGTATCCCTGGCTGTCCTGGAACTCACTTTATAGACCAGATTGGCCTTGAACTCACAGAGATCCACCTGTCTCTGTCTCCTGGGTGCCATCATGCCCGGCTAAAAAAGATAATCTTTAAAAGACACTTTTTTTTTTTTTGAGACAGAGTCTCATTTATCCTGGATGGGTCTAACTCCCAATGTAGCCATGGGTGGCCTTAAACTCCTAATCCTCCTGCCTCCACCTCTGCACTGTTGGGATTGCAGGTATGAGTCAAAGTGTCTGATTTAAGAAAGATACTCTCTAAAAATTTCTATGTATATGCATTGTGGTGCGCAGAATAAACTGTATTATACCTCTGTGTTAGTTATCCTTCCGTTGCTATGATAGAATACCCTGACACAGGACGTTAGGGAAGGAAGGGTTTATTTTGGTTTGTATTCCCAGGGGATAGAGTTCATCACGGTGGGGTAGGCACAGTAGGAGAAGCCTGAAGCTGGCCTGGCAGTCGGGAAGCTGAGAGAACAGGAAATTGACATACTTCCTCCATCAAGTCTCCACTCCTAAAGGCTCCACAACCTTCCCAAACAGAGCCACCAGCTGGGGATCAAGTGGGTGTATCTCACTTCAAACCACCCCAGGGTACCAATGATTTCTTGTTCTCCGCCGTAGGACGGAATTAGACATCACAGCCTGATGGCTGACGACTGACAGTGCCTTGCTTCTTGATTTGCTTTGCTGGGTGGGACTGGATGGAAGTTGAGTCTGAGAAGAGGGAAACACCATTGAGTGACTGTGCAACCTTCTCCATCGGCCATGGCAACGCTGTGCCCCACATGAAACCTGATTGCCCAGCCTGCCTCGCTGGCTGAATGAAAAAGGAGTGCAGACGAGAAACTGATAGTAATTATGATTATAATGTGTTGTAAGTCGGTGAGATTTTGGGTGCTATCTTTGGTTTCTATTGCTGTGGTGAAATACCGTAACCAAAGGCAAGGTGGCTTTCTTCCAGCGTACAGCTCTCAGTTCACACTCTGTCACTGAGGGAAGTTGGGGCAGGAACTCCAGGCAAGAACACGGAGGCAAGAACGAAGAGTGCACGGACCATGAAGAGTGCTGCTAATTGATTTGCTCCTCCTGCTTGCTCAGCCTGCTTTCTTGTATAACTCAGGGTCACCCACACTGGTCCAGAATGGCACCACCCATCTGTAAGTCCAGTTTCAGGGGATGATCTGATACCCTCTTTCTGCCTCCAAGGACGGCAGGCATACACGAGGCATATATACATATATGCAGGCAAAACACACATAGGTAAATACATACATCATTTTTAAAAAGGGCTAGAGAGATGGATCATGGGTAAAGTGCTTGCTACACAAGCGTGGACACTTGAGTTAGCAACCTCGTAAAAAGCTGTGTGTGGCAGCATGCGTTTGTAACTCCAGTGCTTGTGGACAGGCAGATCCCATGAGCCAGACAAAACAGTGAGTTCCAGGGTTAGTAAGAGATCCCGCTTCAAAAAATAAGTCAGAGATGGGCTGGGGAGATGGATCAGTGGCTAAAAAGCTTTCTTCACAACCCTGATGACTTGAGTTAGGGTCTCTAGAACCCATGCAAACAGGCTGGTTACAATAGTACAAGCATCTGTAGTTCTTGTGTGTCCCTACAAAGAGACAGGAGGCAGAGATGGGAGATGCTCTAGAAGCTGGGCCAGTGATCCAGGCTTACACTGCAACAAAGAGAGACTGTGTCAGACAAGGTGAAAAGCTGAGGACTTGAAGGTTGTCCTCTGACTTTCAGACAGATGCTGTGTGTGCGCACCTGCACACACACACACACACACACACACACACACACACACACTTACACAGCACACACAGAAACACATAAACACATGCAAACAACAAAAATAAAATAAGGCAGACAACATGCAGTAGACGAAGATGCACCCCGTGTTGACCTTTGGTCTCTACATGTGCAAGTATGGGCACATGTGTCCACACACTCATATCACACATGCTCATGCACACACAAAAAGAAATTAAAAACAAATGAAGACCTGTTGAGATGGCTTGGTGGTTAAGAGCACTGGAAGTTCTTCCAGGAGACTGGTTTGACTCCCAGCACCCACATAGTGGCTTACAATTATCTATAACTCTAGTTCCAGGGGATTCAATACCTTTTTCTGGCTGTAGGCATCAGGCATGACGGTACTGGTGTGATGATGGTGATTGTTGTAATTTAAGAAAAGCATCGTGCAAGAGAAAGATGCCATGACAGAGGATTCAAGCAGAGGGTTTTTTTTTTTTTTTTTTTAAAAGTAGGGAAAGGGATCATATAAAGGGGAAAGGGGAGGGGAGAGACTGGCCTTGGGAAACAGGAGCAGCAGGAGAGGAGAAAGGAAGGGGAAGGAGAGGAGGGGTAGGAGGGAGAGAAAGAGAGAGAGGATGGGAGGTGGGCAGGCCCTTTTAAAAGGGAACACAGTGAATGTGCACAGGTGTTGCTCTTAGTGGCTGAAGCTAAGGGTGTATCCTGTCAGAGCCCAAAGACAGGCCAGTACAGATGCCCGAATACTGACAGTGATTGTGGTAGCGAGGGTGGGGTAGTAAGGTGATCGTGGTGGGAGGGGGTAAGGGTGATTGTGAAGGCAACGGTAATAACGGTGACGGCAGAATAGATGCTGTGGATAGTGTGGCTGTGGTGAGTCCGGGTTGATCATGGTAGCAGCAGTGTCCTAGTGAAGATGGGGTTGGTTTGGTGGAGGTGGCTGTGGCGGGCTAGGCGCTGCTGTTGGTGATGCTATTTGTGTCTCCCCACGCTCTCACATAACCTCTCGGGTCACTTTATTTTGACCCCCAAAGCGGTAGCGGCCTCGACAGGGTACAGCACACCCACCTTCCTTCCTGGGTTCGTTTTGAGGTTACTTCTGTTTTCATTCAGTGATTGCTCTTTCAGTTCACTGAGCACGCTCTGGGGTCAAGCAGACCTCACCCTAGTCTCACTTCCTGTCTTCATTCAAACGCTTCCTCTTTCCCCAAGGCCGCCGCTCGCTCTCACAGTCTGAGTAAGTTTCCCAGAATCCTTAAGTTCTATTCTTTCAGACAGGGTCTCAAGTAGCCCATGCAGATCTTCAGTTCTCGGGGTTAGCTGAGGATGGCCTTGAACTCCAGATCCTCCTAGCCCCACCTCCCAAGTGCTGCACCACTATACCTAGCTCCAAAAAAAAAAAAAAAAAAAAAAAAAAAAAATCTAACCTGAACATACGTGGTTCTTCCTATAATTGGGATCTTGAAATGGTTGCAAGGTGCCACATGTTGGAGACCTTATCCTTAGGGCGGCACTGTTGAGAGGTGGCAGAACCTTTCAAGAGCTGGGGCCAAGTGGAAGGTGTACTGCACCCGCCCCCCTTTGCTTCCTGGCCATGTCTTCCGGTGCTTTTTGCTTTTCTCTGACAAAGCAGGGTCAATCAGCAGAATACAGACTGGAACTTCTAAGACAAAAGAAATCTTTTCTATTTCCCTTACAGGTGTTTCTTCTAGTGACAAGCCGACTAATGTAGCTGGCCTCTTAGGGAATAGGCAGCCTTCTGTCATTAGCCACAATTGGAAATTAACAGTACTTCCTTCCTACCCTGGATTGGGCCCCCGGGAGGGAAATGAGTATGGTTTGGCTTCCATAAAGCATAGTGATTATCTCAGGTTCATCATGCTCGGGACCTGCCAATCAAGGAACGGGAGCCAACAAACCAGAGCAGGGGAAAAGAATCATGGTAGCTGCTTGGCTTTAGCATGGCCAAGATGGAGCAGGTGAGGCGAGTTATGATCCAGAATGTTCTCTTTCTCTCTTTTCTTTCTTCTGAACTAATGAGGTTAGGTCCACTTAGGAGAGCACCAACTAGAGATTTCTTACTCAAGTTTGGGACTGTTCATCCATCAGCCCCATCTTGTCCTGGGTCACTGCAAAAGCTGCATCTGGGGGAAATCACTAATTCCAGTGAAAAGGAATTCTTCCCCATTCAAAGATGATTTAGGCCTCCAGGAACCAGCGGCAGGAATTGACAATGTGTAGGTCTGTTGTGTATCTCCTTTATATAAAATAGGCAGGGCCTCCCCAACCTGTTTGCCTCTGATCTACTCTGACTGCCTGTCTACTAGATTTTAAATTTCTCATTTGGCGGGGGTGGAGGCGGGGTAAACGTGTGGGGCAAACCCTGTCAATTGTCTCCCTCGCTTCCCTCCTCCCGGAAAAGGCTACCCCTGAAATGTAAGCCCGGTTCATGCCCAGTAGTCCTGGGCTCCTCCTCCTCCACTAGGCCCCTCGTGGGCTGGTCCCACGCCTTCCCCGGGGTCGTGATAGGGTGTGACCTCCTTCAGTTCTGCCACAGGCAGCCACATTCCCTCACTTCCACTCCTTCTGCAGATCGCAGACAACACTGGCCCTCTAATGGCCAACGCATTTGCAGAAGGCCCAGAGATAAAAACCAAAAACCTCCTGAAGAAAAAACCCTCCCCACACCTGGGGCCGTTGCGCGTGGTGTAGTTCTGATGTCCCTTCTGCAAGTTCTGATAAATCACCTTGTTTCACTAGATCCGGCCTTTGTTTTTTATTTCATCTCATCCTGTAACATCCAGGGGAGAAACCTTGTATAAGGGACCGACCCCACCTCGCCCAATTCCAACATTCCAGATTGACTCTTTGCCCCCTTTCCTCTCAGACTTTAAATCACTGCTTCTGGTATGCGTGAGAGGCGACAGGGCAGCATTTGAAGAGCGAATCAGAAGTCCATCTTAATCTTTTGGGCAGCATGTTTCAAAATGGAGTTAAATTTTACGAGGGTTGCATTGAGAGCTCGAGCGGCCGAGAACCCAGAAAACCTTGGGGCAAAGTATGTAAAAACCAAAATAAAAGTGATGTCCCCTCCCCCGCGCCCGGCTCTGCGACACAACTCACTCCCAGTGCGCTCTGCCCACACGTACTCAACTAAAAGATTCAGACCACGCCAGCCATGCCACGAGGTGTGTTTTATTTTCATCAATCATACAAATAATTTTCTATAATATCCCAGGGCAAACCGGTGAAATTTGGCAGTCCGATTAGTGGGGGGAGGGTCCCCCTTAAGAGACCCGCGGGCCGGTGGCATCAGCGCGGAATGCCCGGGTTCACAGTGCAGCTTGTGGCTCGCGTCCATCTTGCAGGTGGCTCTTCCTCCACATCACGAAGGGGGTCTCGGAGATGGCGGGGTGGGGTGGGGTGGAGAAATCCTCCAGTCTAGGCTTTTAGGAAATTTCACTCCTCTTTTCCTGTTCAATGGCTGCGAAGGGCGGGTTGTGGGTACTGGAGGATGGAGCCAGCCACCTTGCGGCCCCCCACCCCCACAAACCCGGTGTGGGTGAGGCACCCACGAGGCCTGGGGACAAGGAGGGGATTTGGAAAGGACAGAGTGCTTTGTGTAACTGGAAGGGTGGCTGGGGTGGAGGGCAGTGGCCGGGATGGGGGTGCGGGGTGGGGGGTGCCGGGCTGGCTCAGCAGGGAAGGGCGGAGTGCTGGGGTGGGGACCCGGAGGCGGGGGCACACTCACTCTCTTTGGTCGGCAGGGTGTTCTTTTCCTGCGTCTCGGTTTTCTTCAGCTTGGCCTTATCGAAGCTGGCGATTTCCCCCATGTCCGGCTTGTCTGCCATTTTCTTACAACCCTGATGGGCGAACCAAGGCGATAGAGAGTGGGTGGCCTGAGGCTCGGGGGTGACCAGCGATCCCGGGATCCTGCGCCCTCCGCGGACACATCTCGACGTGGCATTCCCGGCCCGGGGCGTTCCCGTAGCGGGGAGGCCGAGGATCCGGGGCTCGTCCACCACACCCTCCCTCCGAAGTCCCAGGGCGTGGCCTGCCAGCCTCGGAATGTTCCAAACCGCCGAGCCGCCTGTTGCAACCCAGAGGGTACGCGACCGCCAGCCGCAAGCTGCCCCGACCCCACCCAGGGTAGGCCCTAAGCCCAGCGATGTGCCTCACCGTGGAGTCTCGTTCCGAGCTCGCGCTCCAGGTGCTCCCACTCGCCTCGCTGCAGCAAGAGACAAAAGAGCGGCGCCCGCCCCTCGCCTTATATACACCGCGCCCCGCCCCGCCCCTCGCCCGCCGCATCGGGGGGCGTGGCCAGCGCGCGGGGGCGTGGCCAGCGCGCGCGTGGGGGGGTGGGTGGGGGCCCAGCATCTCCAGGCAGTCAGGGCTCCGCCCTTCTCGGCCCGCGCCCTTTGCCCGTTGCGGTCCCGCGTGGCGGGTGGCAGACGCCGGCTCCCCGCGGGCTCCCTCCCTGCTGCATCTCCTTCTCCCAGCACCCAGGAGTCCGCGGCTCGCCTCGTGGGGAGGGCGTGGGGGGCAGCGGGGCAGGACTTGAGGTTTTGTTGCGTGCATGTGTAGTGTGGGGTTGTGGGTGTGCGGGCGAGCACGCGCGCTCTGCTGCAGCCCTGCTCGCGGGAGACACCCAACCCGCCTCGCCCTAAGTCACTGGTGTTTGCCTCTCTAGAGTCTCTTTCTCTCCTTTCTTGTGGCCGGTGCTTCTTAAAACACACACACTGTTTCGGGCATTGTCTAAGGGTGGAGGTGGGAGCTAGGAGTCCTGGGGGGGGGGGCGGCTCCGCTCGCTCGCTGTTCCCTCTCTCAGTGAGTGGCCTCTTAGGAACACAGTATCAGAGGGTGTGGTTTACCTCCTTCAGTTAACCTTCAATGTGATTTTAAAAAGAAAAAGAAAAAAAAAAAAAAAAAAAAAAAAGCCAGTGTGCCTTCAAATCTTGCTTTACTTATTAACTCATTTCGGGAGTGGAATAATGTATTCCTAGAAAAAGTTACCTCTTCAGCTTGTGCGACCCCATTAGATAATAAGTTTTATTATATTCAGCTAGGGGTGAAACTTATCCACCCCCCACTGACAAGAGAGGAACAGGAGAACCACTTCTGAATGACGGTCCAGATAGACAACCGCCAAAACATCTTTGCTAGGGCGCTTGAGGGAATAAAAGTTTATTTGGAGGCCTGGAGAGGTGGCTCACCCCCATGGTGGCTCACAGACTTCCGTAGCTCCAGTTTTAGGAGATCCTACATCCTCTGCCGGTCTCCTTGGGCACCAGGTATGCATGTGGTACACAGACATGTTACAAGTCAGGCAAACAGTCTTGTACGTGAAATAAAAAATAAATATTTTAAAGAAAATTCTTTTTTTTTTTTTTTTTTTTTTTAAAAAACTGATGCAACAAGATCTGTGCTAACTTCTTTTGTTATGACAGGGCTTCACTTTGTAGCCCTGGCTGACCTGCAACTTACTGTGTAGACCAGGCTAGCTTTGAACTCACAGAGATTAGCCTGGATCTTGGGGCTAAAAGCCCATGCTACCATGCCTGGCTTTGTGCTCTCCACCAGCCACATAGTGACTCAGGCCTCCTCTCTCCTGTTAATGTGGAGCCTCTCTATCCCTCCCTCCAGACAGTGGACCAGGAAAGAGGACCACACTAGGTTTTTATGGGCCAGGATTTCTTTACTTCTGTCTTCATTTCCTTGGTCAGACTTAGTCACATGGTCCATTAGTCAAACTGGTCTCTGGAGAGAGCAAAAGCTGACCTGGGTGGATTGAAACAGTCTCTGCTTGCTGAAGGGTCTGCTAAACTTGAGCACGAAACTATCCAGACATCCAGAGATACAGTCTCCCTGGAGGGTTTCACTGGCACCCGATTCCTTGTTGGATGCAAACTAAGTAGGTTTGATCGTCATGAGCTTCACCTTGACATGAGTGAATACATGTTCAGTTGTACAAGTTTGGGCCCAAGGTGAACTCCAGTCCCAACTTCTCTTTATTTAGGAAAGGAATTTGACTTTTCTAGGCAGAGGCACAGAGAGAGGATGCAGATGGGGGCGGGGGAGTAAGCTTGCTGGATCCCCAAACAAAAGATCATTAAGTCCACTCGCAGACATTCCCTGTTCTTGCTAAGTTCAGCTCAGTGACTCCTCTGCAGAAATAAAACACCCTCTTCAGCATTTGCGCTTAACAATATGGTCAGGCTGGGGATGTAACTGAGTTGATAGAGTGCTTGCCTAACATACTTGAGACCCTGGGCTTCATCCCCAATGTCACATAAACAATCTTAGTTCCTGGGAGGTAGAGGGAGAAGCGTCAGGAGTTAAAGGCCAGCCTTAGCTACAGAGTGAGTTGGAGGCAAGTGTGGGCTACCTGAGACCCTGTCTCAAAAACAGACCAAAAATAAATGAACAAAAGTAATGATCGAATCTAGCGGCCTCATTCAATCTCATAGACTTAAAAATCCTCGCAGGTAACCCAACCATTCTCTCACCGTTTCTCACCTCCAGGTTGCCTTACCGACTTTCTTCTAGTAAATGTGGCAGAAATGAGCCTTTATGACTTAAGAGGCCAGGCCATAAAGGACCACAGGGCTTTGAGCCACTGTCTGCAAGGGTGTTGCCTCCAGGCTCTGAGGGAATCCAGCATCTGGGAGGAAGGGCTGCATGTCTGCATTCCAGAGTGGAGTGGAGACAAGCTGTCCCTGGCCAAACCCAACTCAGGAGCAGGGCAGACATCACAGCTGCTTGATGGTATTAAGTTTCTGGATGTCTTGTTACAGAGCAACAAGCAACTGGGAAAACCACAAGGCACAAGAAAGTCAGAACCTGGGAGTGTCAGGTCCCCAGGTCCCGCTTGGAGACCTTTTCCTGTGTGTCTTTCATGGCACACACACACACACACACACACACACACACAGAGTCAGTGTTCGCTGAGTGTATGTGGAGTAGGTGGCAGGATTCTGAGTGTGGAGGGTGATGGCAAGACACACTCAGAGTAGAGGAATGACTCGATCGATAGGGCTCCGGCTTTGTGTTCACTTACCACTGGGGCTGTCATTATCAGTGATGATGTTTCTGTCTGCTGCTTGGAGCAGACTGGACACTGCTCACAGATGGCTTGGAGTAAGCCGATGGCCAGCGGGGGAGGGGGCGGAGAGGTGGGAGGAGCCTTTCTTTCCTCTCTTGTCCAGCCTGGCATTGTGTTGTTGGTTTCTTTTTTGTTTGTTTTATTTTGTTATTTAACTTTTATTTGTTTTGAAACAGGCTCTTCACAGTCTCAGGCTGGCCTGGAACTTGCTATGTAGCTGGCCTTCTTGCTTTCAACTTGGGATTATGGCATGAGACACTAGACCTCTTTGTTTGGTATTGGGTTTGAACCCAGGGCTTTGTGTAGGGTAGATCAGTACTCTATCAGCCGAGCTACAGCTCAAATCTGAAGTATGACATTTTTATCAGACTAGAATGAAGATGTGGACAGAATGGTAATTTTATAAAAGCTGCTGAGGTGAGGGACAGCTGTGGAGCCTTCCGGCCTAATCACCAATCCCACCAAGACAAGGGTTCATGATGGATGTGGTGTCTATGATCCATGGCTTCGTGGATAGAGTCCAGATTGCCTTATTTTTGGGAGGGGGGGCTGGCTCTCATGTAGCCCAGGTCGATATCAAATTTGCTGTGTAGCTAAGAAAAACTTCGATTTTTCTGTTCCTTTTGCCTCTACCTCCAAGTACTGGGTTGCAGGTGCATGGCAGCGTGCCTGGCTTATGTGGTGCTAGTTGAACCCAGGGCCTTCTTCATGCTAGGCAAGAACTCAACCAATTGATTGGATCCTCAGCTCCTAGATTATGTTTGGCTGCAAGGACTTTTGACTTTGTTCTGTCTTAGTTTAGGAGACCGTTCACATGTCCTTCTCCTCGGGGAATCTCGGGTACCCTTATATCGTAACAATACCCTTGCCTTTTATTGTGTATTGATTGTATTTATACCCAATACCCTTTATTGTATTGTGTTTCATTTTGTCTTCGTAGACTCTGCCTCTAGCCACAGCATAACCAGACATGCTATATTTTCGTTTTTCTTCCACATCCCACGACAGGAAATGAGAGACCTTAGCTCTGTTCTCTGCTGCCATTTCCCCAGTGCCGAGTGCATTGTCTGACATGGTCACTGCTCAGTCTGCATTCCTTTGAACAAATGCTCAAGTGTCCCAGCCAGGAGAGTGAGTTATTGCTGGAGCGGTGATGAGCACTCTGACGAGGCATTCAGTGCACAGTGGGCAGCTGTTTGGGCTGTTATAGGAGTGGCTTATGCTTCTGTATAGCGTGCTCACATACTATGCAGTGTGCGAAAGGATGCTCACAAGGAGACAAAAACGCCACCTCCCTGCTCCTTCTATAGCTGGGGTTACATTTGTGAAAGTCTCCTTTGTGGGATTGGTCTTGCCATCTGGTGACATTAGACAGAAGAAACATGGGAAGCGAATCGGGATGGAGCCTGTGTCTCATGGTTAGTGCTGTCAATTTGACAGAACTTAGACTCACTCAGAGTTGGGCTTTTGGGCATGCTTATGGAGAATTGTCCTGATCACATTAGTTAAGGGGTGAAGCTCCTTAACTATTGCGTATTGCTGGTCCCTGACGGGGATTCTGGTCTGCAGAAGGGTGCAGGGCTGAACAGCAGCACACCTTCCTGCCCTCAGCTGCTTCTAAAGAGTTATTAATGTGTCCCTGCGTGAGCTTATGTGTGCCACATTCATGCGGGTACCCCCAGAAATTGGAAGAGAGCATAGGATCTCCCGAGGCTAGAGTTGCAAGTGTTTGTAAAGCTGCTTGATGTGGGTGCTGGGAGCCAAACTTAGACCTCTGTGAGTGCAGTACATGTAACCGCTGAGCTGTCTCTGCAGCCCCTTGACATGCTTTGTTTTTAACTATTGTGTGTGTGTGTGTGTGTGTGTGTGTGTGTGTGTGCGCGCGCGCGCTTCAGCACGTGTGTGCAGGCATGTGGAGGTCATGGAAGATATTCACAGAGGATAACTGAGAACCAGGATAACTGAGAACCAGTGGGGGTAGGTTCTGTCTTTTTCCTGTGTGGGCCTCTGAAACTGGTCTCGGGCTTGGTGCCTGGTATCTTTATGTATGAAGTCATCTCCCTGGCCAAATATGAATGTATGTTTTATGTGTTTTAGTTTTTGAAGCAGGGTCTTGCTATATAGCCCAGGCTGGCTTTGAACTGTCCACGTGGTTCAGGCAGGCATGCACTGCCTCTGCTTACCCAGTGCTGGGTTTTCAAGTGACTTTGCCATCGTTACAATCTGGTGCCCATGCAGATTGGGTGTATATACAAATAACCCAGGTATATTCTGAGAAGGGACACACACAGTTGAAAAATGGTTATATGACGTAATCCATCAATCAGAACAAAGAATCCTTCTCACTATGCCTAGTAGGAATCACGTTTCTCCTTCTCTTGGATCCTTGCAGGCGAGCCCTAAGTGACACTTGGGCCCCCAAGCACTTTGCTCATTAAGGCCATTGCCCTTCTGAAGTGTGTTCTGGCTGCACTGTAGCTTTGCTTTCAATAAAGTTTCCTTGACGGCTACTTTGCAGTCAATGTGGGCTTTTGTTTCAATTCTTTGAGTTAGGGGACAGGAACCGGTAAGTCCCTGACCCTGACCCAGACCCTGAGCACCTGCACTATCGGCATTGTGAGGAGCGAGCTGCCTTTAAAATATATGTATGTATGTATGCATGTATGTATGTATGCATGTATGTATGCATGTATGTAATTTCTTTATAGAATCTCAGGGAATTTCACATTTTGCACCCCAGTTCTGCTCACCTTCCAGTCCTTCCGTCCCCTCCCCTTCCCCATGAAGCAGCCTCCCAAATGAAAAATTAAAAAAAAAAATTAAACCAAACCAAATCAAGCAGGCAATCATCCACCTTTCCAGCCTCTCCAACACTTCGTCACTGGTTCTGATGGCATTGGGAGTGTCATATAGCACACCCTTTTGTCCAATCAGCTTTACCGGCGAGCAGCTTTATTGCAATGAGGCACTGGCTCAAGGCCTCTGGTTTCTGATACATCATTATCACTGGATCCTTACTCTCGGGGCCACCCCGAGTCATGAAGATCCTCTGGGTATCCTTCCGTATGACCAGTCACTTCACAAGCTCCAGCAGGTTCTAGATGTGGCAGATGCTAGGGTGGGCTAACCCAAGGCTTGGCTGTGTGCCTGGGTTATAGTTGAGTTGGTCAGTCCAGGCCACTGAGGTGGCCCTGCTCAGCCAGGTCACCTATACTCATGCCATCAGGACAGGAGAGCTGTCATTCTCTACATGAGGTCATATATTTCCATATGGGTATCTGATGTATGTCATCCTCCCATTATAAAGACAGGTAATTGGCGTGATGTGAGCAGCCCTTTAGAGAGGTCTGTGTGACAAAGAGTGGAGGTATGTGTCCAGCGGGTGAGGAGCTGAGGCTTGCTGACATAGACTGGGAAATGTGGCTTCTGACCCCAGGTGAGTCCTCAGACGATTGAAAACTATGGCGAATCACAGGCAGCTTCAGGAGTCCAGCCAGGACCATCTCTGGCTAAACTGCTGAGCTGCCCTCCAGCCCCAAGAACATGATTGTCAATGGGCAGAAGGATACTATATACTTGCCATAGTATTAGCTTTGGCCAAGGTGAGTGACAACACTTTTATGAGCCAGGCCACAGGTCCTCACAAGTCTCCAGCCCCTAGAGCCTTGGAGCCAGCCAGACTTGCTGTAAGATAATAATTTCCAAGCTTTTTTGTTTTTTAAAATCTTATCCAAAGAAGGACATTAAGGACATTTCCCAGGGTGATACCATGTTCACATGAACACAAAATGAAATGAAGTTGCCACCAGAAAGACACTTGCCCTTGCTGAGAGCCAGACTCTGGCCTCTGCCTTACTCCCTTTTTTCAGTTTAGAGTCATTTGTTTTGATATAGTTACAGACATGGGAAATTTCAGAAAGAAAAACCTACCAAGGTCCCTTCTACCGTTCTCCAGTACAAAACTACACGGCAGTATCAAAAGCCACTGGTTCAATCTGTGACTGGCGCTTCCCAGCTCCCACCAGGGCTGCGCGCGGTCACTTACGTCTGTGTGCGCAGTTCTCTGCAGCTTCATCTCAGGTGCAGCCGCCACCGAAGACTTGACTGACCACCACGGTGCAGACACAGACCCATCCCATCATCTCCCGGGGTTTCACGCCATCACCCCAGCGGCCATGAAGTTGTCCTCCACCTCTTGGAATACTGTCGTTTCAGAGCTATTACACACAAGCACCAGAGTATGGATTCCTTTGAGACTGGCTCTATTGTGCCCATAGGGTCTGTTTCTTGTCCTGTCACTGGATAAAATACTCTGACCAAAGCAAACTCAGGGAGAATGGATTTATTTCAGCTCATAGTTCAGGGACACAATCTGTCCTGGCAGAGAAGTTAAGGCTGAAGGGCCTTGAAGCAGCTGGCTACATCACACAGGAAGCAGAGGGTGATGGATGCTGGTGCTCAGTGGTGTGCAGTCTAAGATCCAGGAAATGGCCACACCCACAGTGAAGGTGTATCTTCATCAATTAACCTACTCAAAAAACTCCCTTTCAGGCAGGCCACAGGTGCTCCTGGAGGCTTGTCTCTTGGATGGTTCATGTTTTAAAAAGTTTTTAAAAGACTCCCTTTATTGTTTTTAATTATGTATATGTATATATCTGTGTGTGGGCATATGTACGCGAGTATATGTTGATGCCTGAGGATGCCAGAGGTGTTGACTCCTCCGGAGCTGGCATTATGGGTAGTTGTGAAACTGCCTTGTACAGGTGCTTGGACTCAAACCCCCAGCCCTTTGCTCGAGCAGTGTGTACTCTTAACTGTGGAGCGTTCTCCAGTCCCTCCTAGGCAATTCTTGTCCCATCAAGTTGACAACTAACCCTGACCATCACAAAGGCCTGCCACATGGTTGATTACATCATACATTCATGTCCATTTGCTTTTTGAGATGGGGTCTTGTGTAGTCCAGGCTAGCTGCCATTTGAGCTCCTCCTGCCTCAGTTTCCTGTAGGCCGGCATTATAGATGTGAGTTGAACCACCATACCCAGCGTTTCGATTCATTCATTTTCAACCCTGAGTAGTATTCCTGTTCCTTGGAATAAACATACCATCTCCTCAACGGCATTTTGGCAATTTCCAGTTTGGCCTTCTAAACTAGAGCTGGGATGAACCTCTACATAATTGATGCATATGTATGTGTTTTCATTTCTTGGGATGAATGCTAGGTCATATGGTAAGTATTTTTACTTTTATAAGAGACTGCCAAACAATTTTGCAGAGTAGCTGTGCTATTTTGCATTTGCTGGCAGTGTTTAAGAACTCCATTCTCGTTTACATATTGTCTCACTTTTGGTTTTAGTTGTTCTAAACCATCTAAATATTTTAGTTGTTGTCAGAGATGTAGCACCACCACTTCACTTTCCATTATTATTATTATTATTTTTTTTGGTGGATGATGGTGTTGAATGATTTTTCTCCATTGTAGTTTTTCTTTAAAAATGCCCTTTGTGACCTGGGCAGTTGATTTTATTACCCAGGAGTTGGTTGGGACCAGGGGTTCAAACTCAGCTGTAGTAAACCCATCATTTCTAACAACGGCTTTGTGTCGGCCCTCAGCGCCACGCCTTTAGAGCTAGTTGAGGTGGTGCATGCCTGTAATGCTGGAATTGTGAGGAGGAAGCAGAAGACCACCATACATTTGAGGCTGGCCTGGGTAAGGTAGAGAGTTCCACGTAGTAAGCTGTTCACTTTGTCCACACCTGTGGCACTGACCATGTCCATTGGGGTTAGGGACAGGGGTGGATGTTACCTGGGGGCCCCAGAGCTCTCTGGCTTGCAGCATGGGGACAAGAGAGCATCCGGAGGCATCCTTGGGACCAGGAACCTGCTGGTGTTCATCTGTCTATATTGTAAGTTATTTCTTCCTGAATAAACATCTGTTCGGCTTATTTGTTTCTCCTGATCCTTATTAAACCTCAATAGTTTCAGGCTAACCAGGGTTGTATATGGAGACCTTGTCTCAACAAACAGGCAAGTGGTGCAGACCTGTAGTTCTGGCTCTTGTGGGACAGAGACAAGAGACAGACAGGAATTCAAGGTCAGCCTGTCTTCTCTCCTGTGTGCACATCTGGTTGTTAACTTCTGCATCTGTTGGCTTCTGCCTGTCTCCATGTGTGTGAGAAGTCTGTTCCTGCCCAGCCCTGACCAAGGACAATTCCCTCCTCTATTTTCTGCTCCAGACGCTCAGCTGATACAGTTCTCTGCAGTCAGTATGATACAAGATGTGTCCACTTGCAAACAGAGGGGACTTTGTTCTGGGTGTGACCTTCAGGCTCTGTGCCCTGGCGCTGGGGAGAAAAAGAAGGTTGGGCAGTGGCGTTTCTTCACCTTCCTAGTGCTGAGACCCTTTCATACAGGTCCTCACGGTGACCCCAACCATAAAATGATTTCACGGCTACTTCACAACTATAACTCTGCTACTGTTTTCTGATGGTCTTAGGCAATTCCTGTGAAAGGGTCTCTCAACCACTGGATGGTCGAGGCCCATGGGTGAGAACCACTGATGTAGAGGGCCAGGGACTGATGGGTAAAGGGGCCGTAGAGAAAATGGGGCATGTTATTCTCTTCATTTATTCCACCAAGATCCTTCTGAGTGCATAGGCTTGTGGGTAATACAGCGTGAACACACACACACACACACACACACACACACACACATACACACACGCGCGCACACACACGCACACACTTGTGCATTCATCTTGTCTTATTTTACTCATTTTTGGTCACAAAACACAACAAGCCATAGGAGCGCAGACATCACAGAGCAGAGATAAGCTATCTCTGGCAGGCTCCGTCTGGTCTCCTGAGCCCCCAAAGCCGTGAGATACCATACAGACTGTGGTTGTTTTTGGTTGTGTGTATATGTGTGTGTGTGCATATGTAAGTATGCAAGATCAGAGTAGGATGCAAGCTGGACAACTGCCTCTTGCTCGCTGTCTTGTTCTGAGGCATGCTGAGCCAGAAGTCTGCCCTTTTGGCTGGGCTGCCCAGTGAGCTCTGCAGGGTCTCTAGTCTCTTATGCAGTGAGCCTTGTCTGGAGAGCTTAAGCCCCTGGGTCTGGGGAGCATGTGACTTGTTACAGAGCCAGGCACTGGAACCCTCAGTGGGTAGTCTTTTGTCCACCACGAGCCCCAGTTCTATTTCCCTCCCTAGAAGCTGGCACTGTAAATGATTTCTTGGGAATATTTTCAGAGAGAGCTGTATGTATATATGCCAGTGTGACACAGCATGCATGTATGCATATGCATTTTCTTTACTTTTGATTAAAAGATTCAGTTAAAAAAAATCATCCTGCTGGGTGTGGCGGTGCATGCCCTTACTCCTAGCACAGAGGAGACAGGGAAGTTCTGGGCCAGCCTGGTCTACACGGTGAACTGCAGCTCTGCCGCGTGTGCAAGCTTGACTGCCATGGGACATATGTAGCCGTCAGGGGGGTTCCCGGGATAAACTTTGGTCACGACACCTTTGCCGGCCCCGTCATCGCCTTGCCAGCTCTGTTTTATTTTATTTTTTACCATCCCCCCACTTGTGGAGGGAGGCTCTGACCTCACACTTGTGGTCCCCCGCCTTAGCCCCCTGAGTGCTGGGATCCCATGTGTGTGCCCTGCCTGCCTCTTCCACAAACGACAATGTGTTATTCTCTGCACACTCCCTTTCCGCCTTCATCCTTTTTGGCTGACATTATTTTCCTGTAAATAACTCATGCACCGATGCCGACAGCTCTGTGTACACGCTATGAGACCCTCACTGTTTTGATCACTTACAGGGACTGGCTTGCTTATTTGCTTTTGATACAGGGTCTGTCTATGTAATCTTGGCTGTCCTTGAACAGGGAATCCTCCCAGCCCAGCCTCCTGAGTGCTAAGATCACAGTGCATACCTTTACTTACTTTTATTTCTAATGCTTAATTTGTAACATAAGATTTACTTATAGATACATAACTTAAGTATCGTTAGTAAATTTTATGGAGTTGTGCAATCATTGCCATCAAAGTCTTATTTTAGATTTTGTTTTTCTTAACCCAACTCCCAAATCCCTTTGTCTCACATTTAGTCATCATCTTCGGTGCCCATCCTCAGACACATGACTGGCTTTTTAACGGTGTAAGTGTGTGGGCAGCTGGAGCCCGTTCTTTCCTTCTGAGCTCTTTACCTATTCGCCAGAAATGTACAAAAATATACAATTTTGAATCTCTGGGAAACAAACTGGGAATCACACATTTTCTCATTTATTTCTTTTTGTTCTGTTGAGCCTAGGTCAAGATATTGATTTTTTTTCTGGTTTATTTTTGCCTTTTAATTTTGACTTTCTTTTTTTAGGACAGTGGCCCCAGACTCACAATGTAGCTGAAATGGGTCTGTCACTTCTGACTCCCCTGCCTATTTTTTGTTTTCTGAAAATAAGATCTTTCTCTGTAGCCCAGGCTGGCTTTGAACT
This sequence comes from Phodopus roborovskii, assembly GCF_943737965.1. Taxonomy (NCBI): domain Eukaryota; kingdom Metazoa; phylum Chordata; class Mammalia; order Rodentia; family Cricetidae; genus Phodopus; species Phodopus roborovskii. The sequence goes on along the minus strand of NW_026126571.1, from coordinate 9,427,944 downwards.
AAAAATTTTTCCTGCCTTACCTTTCAGGGTGCTGTACTGTAGTACTGTGCTCACCTGTATTTTCTTATTTATTTATTTATGTATGTATTTATTTTTTAAAATTACCCTTATTGCCAGGTTGTGGTGACACACACCTTTAATTCCTGCATGTGGGAGGCAGAGGTAGGCGGATCACTGTGAACTGGAATTGAGCTTGGTCTACAGAGTGAGTTCCAGGATAGCCAAAGTTACACAGAGAAATCCTGTCTCAAAAAACCCCAAACAAACAAACAAACAACCCCCTAAAACAAACCAAAACAAAAAACAAGCCCCCCAAAACCCCCAAACCCAAAATAAACAAACAAAATTGTATGTGTGTGTGCATGTGTGTTTGAGAAAGTGCCACAGTACTCGATACAGTACTTGTAAGGAGGTCTCAGGACAACTTGTGGGAATTGGTTTTCTCCTGCCGTGTGGGCTTCACCCTGGAGATTAAATTTAGCTTGCCAGGTTTGGCAACAAATTCTTCTTTGGCTGCTGGGGGTGCACACGTGTAATCCTGGCACTCTGGAAGGCAGGCAGGATGATAAGGAATTCCAAGCCAGCCTTGACTACATTAGCAAGTTCTAGGCCATTCTAGGCTATGTGAGACCGCGTGTCAAATCAACAAATAGACTAATCAACAGAATCCTATTATTTCCCTCTTTTCAGATGCAGAAATGGAGGCAAAAAGAGCTCAAATAACTAAGGCTTCATTCATACCTACTGAGCCAAACTTGATCCCTAATGGTTTTGCTCCAAGCCCTGTTTTACATGTCTTATTGAAATTTCCATCCAATTCTATTATTTAGATGTTCCGTGCATTATTGAATCGATATTATATTTCTTTAGCATTTTTCTCAGCAGTTTGCTACCTTTAATATTTCCAGGGCCCAGGGCAAGAATAATAAAGGAAGGCTCATAAACCACAGGAGTGAATGTTTAGAGTATAAGGCAAGCGAATGAATGTTAAATAAAAAGTATTGAGACAGGGTTTCACTATGTAGCCCTGCCTGGCCTGGAACTTTCTGTCTAAATCAGACTGGCCTCAAACTCAGAGACATCTGCCTGCCTGTACTTCTCCAGTATTAAAGATGTGTGCCATCACATTTGTCCTACCAACAGTTTTGGTTGTTATATGAGTTAACTTTTTTTTTTTGTTTTTAAATGCGTAAAAGTGAGCCAACCACCACAGATGACTGCATTTAATAACACATGATGTATCTGTATGTTTCACTGTGGATGTTTTGAAGGGCTAGAAATGAAAACATACATGGTTCATAAATTGTCATTGTTTGACATTTTATTAGCATAAGTATTTATATGTTAAGTATGGCATTATTATACACAGTATAATACAATATATAATAGATATGCACATATACATAAGCATTTACCCCATTATTTACCCCATTACCCTGTCTGACCCCTCCCATTCCTGATGACTCTCTTTCCTCTCCTAACTCAGCCCTTTCTACTCTCAAGTCTTCCTTTTGGTAAACCTAATGAGTTTCATTAAGGTTGCTTATCGGAGCATGGCTGAGACAATATTTACAGGAGCATGGGTTCACCACTGAAGGAAATCTCTCTTCCTTTGTTAGCAGCCACTAACTGCCCATGGCACTGCATGCAGGGCCGGGGCCTCATATGTTCATTCTCCTTCCGTGATAAGATGCTATCAGCCTCATCTTTCACAGCTCTTGCGCAGGTAATCACAGCTTTTGTGATTCCGAGAGTGCTGGGACCGTGCTGTGCCCTGATGCCAGTGTTTCCCAACAGTCCACAGCATCCTGGGGTCTGGCATTCCTTGTGGCCTGTCTTCTGTGATGTTCCCTAAGCCTTGGGGAAATGATGTAGATGTCCCCACTTAGAGCTGTTCTGAGCACACAGCCAGTCACAAGCCAGTGGTGTCTTGGATGAGAATGGCTTCTCATAGGTACATGTTTGGATACTTGCTTCCTAGTCGGTGGGGCTGCTTGGGAAGGATTAGGAGGCGTAGCCTTGTTGGAGGAGGTGTGTCACCGTGTGCAGGCTCGGATGTTTCAGAGACTCCCCGGCATTTTGAGTTAGCTTTCGTTTTCCTGCTTGCCACTGAGGATGTGAGCTCTCAGCTGCTGCTTTAGCTGCCTGCTGCCGCCCATAGTGGACTCTAAGCCTCTGAGACCACAAACCCTTTCTTCTCTGTGTGTTGCCTTGGTGCTGACATCTCTTCACAGCAATAGGAAAGTAACTAGTTTAGAGTCCCCACAACCCACTGCAAGTGGGAGCTGCAGAGGGCAGTGGCACTGTCCCCCGGGCGCGAGCACAGTTATTTAGAAGACAATTTGACAGGCATACCATGTCCATTTAGTGAAGCATTGGCAGCAGTTGCCTTAACCAGTGTCTTGCTCATTTTTCTATTGCTGTGAAGAGGCAACTCTTTTTATTTTCCCCTGGTATTTCTGAGACAGGGTTTCTTTGTTTGACAATCTTGGCTGGCCTAGAACTCACTTTATCGACCGGCTGGCCTAGAACTCACAGAGATCCACCTGCCTTTGTCTGCAAGTGTAACTCTTATAAAAGAAAGCATTTGATTGGGGGCTTGCTTACACTTTCAGGTTAGTCCATTCTCATCGTGTGGGGGAGCGCGGTGGCCTGCTGGTGGGCGTGGTGCTGGTAGCACCCTGATCTTCGGGTAGCGGCAGGGAGTAACACCGGACCTGGTATCGGCCCATTCCCAGTGACACGACTTCTCCTTTTTAAACAAGGTTCCATCCCCTTAGATAATAATGATCTAGAGATTAAAACTATAATATATTCAAAGTGTTCAAAATCTTGTGACGTGTACTCATTTTCTGTAAACTTGCAGTAAATATCAAATTGGTGAAGATTGAGCCACTTTTGCATAGAGGAAATACAGAGCGAGTTTCCTATGAGCCTGTGGCCACAATTTCAATATATAATCCTGCTTGATATTTTTTTCTGTTGACCGCACCCTATTTTAAAATGAACTGTTAGCCAGACAGGGTAGCATACGTATGTAATCCCAGCACTAGGAGGATGGAGGCCGGAGGCTCCCGAACGGATTTGGCTACATAGCAAACTCAAGGTCAGCCTGTTATGGAGACTCTGTTCCCCCCCCAAATAAAACAGCACAAAAGACCGAAGGGGGGGTGTTGGGTTATTAGACTGAATTCCTCTGCATTGGGCCTGGTGGTGCAATCTTGTAATCTCAGCCACACTTGAGGCTGAGGCAGGAGGATTACAATTACAAGGCAGGACTGGGTTCACAATGAGTTCAAGACCAGCCTGGTCAACTTAGTGAAAACCTGGGGACACAGCAGGAGGGACACTTGCCAATCCTGTGTGATGCTTTGGGTTCAGTCCCCAGAACTGCCAACAACCAACGAATGAAGCTTAATACACAATGTTTCCCCTGCAGTGTGTCTGATTCTTGTGCCTGTTAGGGATGCTCGACAGTGCTTTCAGTAGTACACAGAGCCCTGTCCGTTTGCCCTGGGCACCACACAAACTATTTTTTCATATACGCTAGAATTATATTCTTCTGTGATATTACCACTCATTGTCTAGTGTTCTAAAACCAAGTGCACATAATTATTAGTGCAGAGATGTCAATCACAATTACTCAAAAGTGAAATATTTACTATAACTTTTGTAGGAATTGATATGGTTAATAATTTTAGTCTATTAATTAAACTTTTTTTTTTTGAGACAGGATCTCACATAGAAGTCATGGATTGACCTAGAACTCACTATGTAACACAAGGTGCGTTGAACTTAAGGTGATCCTCCTGCCTCAAGCGCCTGAGCTTCAACAAGTCTATCAAAGGAAACTCATGTTGCGATCTTAGCATTCCATCTTGTAGCCAATGTGAGGAGTCTGTCTCCTTTTCTGTGTGTTATGTCCAGGTCACCATGAGCACATATTTGATGGGATATGAGCCATGTATTACAGCAAAATATGTCTCAGCTGTCCTCTACAACTGTTGGAAGACTGCTCATTCCTGATGGCTGAGTCATTGCTGCCACCTTGGGAATTTCTGGGCTAATTTCTGGAACCATGGAGCAGAGGACAAGAAAACGTGAGGAGGGAAACAGACCTAGGGCAGCTGGGGAGCCTTAAGAGAGGAAGGGCTGGAGTGGGTAAATGCTTGCATCGCTCCAACTGGGGCTGTGCTAGCTTTCGCGTTTGGGTGTACCCACCCCTACACAGTTCGGTGAGTCTGAGGTGCAGTTCTTTGTTTCCAGGACACAGAGCGGGGAAGCCTTGTTTTAGAGCTCCTGTAAGGGGAGGCGCCTCCTCCACACCGCTGGCCCCTCCTGCCCTGGTTGAAGTGAGCTTATTTATCCCTTTGAACAGTGCTGCAAGGCATCGAGCCAAGACCCTGTAACTGTGTCTTTAGATGTGATTTTCACCCACCCTCGTCTGACTTCCGTTTAGTTTGGATAACTGAGCTGATATGGCCCCAGTCTGCATCCCATGTTTTTCCCTGTCTTTGATGAAAATGCAGAATACCTATTTTCTGTAGAGTTCCTTTATCCCTTTTGGAATTTGTGTTCTTTTTCTGACCCCTTGGGACAACATGCTTGCTGTCTTTTTGGCTCGGAGCATTGCTCCTTCAACCCCGCTTACTTTTCTTGTGTCTATGACAAAAATGTCTGATGAAAGCCCTCAAAGGAAGGGCGAGTTTATTTGGGTTCCCAGTTGGGGTGCAGCCAAGCACGGCCATCAAGGCAGGGCAGCAGGATTGTAAGGCAGCTGGTCACAGTGTTGGGAAGCAGAGAGCTATGAATGCTGGCGCTCGGCTCGCTCTCTCCCTTTCTCTCCGTTCAGGAAGGAGGCCATGGGATGATGCCACCCATATCCAGGCTGGGGCTTCCTCTTCAGCTAAGCCTTTCTGGAAGATTCCACACGGTGTCGCGGTAACAGTGGAGATTTGCGTTCACATCATATTCCCTCCCCTTCGATGAAATCTCACATAGAGACAATGTGTAGTTCACTGAATAAGAGGTATGAATTTATAACAGACAAGGAGGATCGAAGTTTCAGTCATTACTGTACTCCCAGGAAAGAATGGGGGGGATGCATGCTTTAGGTACCACCCCCCCTTTGCCTTAGACCATTCACGCTCCCCCCCCCATCTACTTCTTGCCCAGGACCTTAGAGACTGTCCCCAGGGCCAGGTGAGGGCCTGGTGTCTTTTAGGTGACCTTGTTGGGACAGTTCACCAGAGCACTAAGGAAGTCTTTGGCACAGGTGCTCTGGGCATTGATGATGACCAGGTAATGTGGCCAGACCAGGCTGTCAGGCTACATAGCCGCTGGCTTGACGGGTGTGGGTACCTGTGTTGGACAGTACTTGGCGGAATGTTTTTGTGAAAAGTATTTGTGGGCCAGGTGCGAGCAGAGCTCCAACTGGTCCCAGATTGTAGAACTCCCCCAGGCCCTTGTCCCAGTGCTGTGTGGGGGTATCTTTGTTCCTTTGTCCCTGGTCAGCGCTAGCGTTTGGAATCAGGGTCTGGGCAGCAGCCTCTGCTGTGGGTTGTAGACTCCTTCGGCTGCGGGATGCGTTAGCCTGCTTCTCTGTACAACTCAGGACCACACTGCCCACAGTGAACTGGGCCCCCATATCAATCATTAACCCTACAGATTACCTACAGGCCAATTTGTTTGGGGACATTTTTTTCAATTTTAGTTCCCTCTTTCTAAACAACTCTAGCTTGTGTGAAGTTGGCAAAGGCAGCCAGGCAAGCTTGAGGACTTGAGTTCAGATCGCTAGAGTCCACAGAAAAAAGTTAGGTCTGGTACAAGTAACTTTGATGGAGGGGAGGAGATGGATGGATCCTGGGAGCTCACTGACCAGCAGTCTAGCTAAATTGTCAGGCTTTGGATTCAAAGAGAGACCTTGTCTTAAAAAAAAAAAAAAAAAAAAAAAAAAGGGTGTGAGCCAGATGGCTGTGTAGGCAAAGGCACTAGCTCCAATTCTAATGTCCCACGTTTGTCTTTGGGACTCATATGGTGGGAGGGCAGAACTGGTCCCTAAAAGTTCCCTTCTGACATCCACAAGCTTACACACACAGAGAGAGAGACAGAGACAGAGACACCTACAGACACACACACACACACACAGAGAGAGAGAGAGAGAGAGAGAGAGAGAGAGAGAGAGAGAGAGTTTTCTTCCGCAGAACAGGTCTGACTGTCAAGTGTGATTATCCCCGCCCAGACACATGCAATTTACGAGCCTTTTTCAGTTGTCAAGGGTCTCTATCCTGGGCCATTTCCTATAGAGGAGATTTCGGGGAGCATTGCTGTCTTAACTTGCGGGCTCTCCAGATTTGGTCTGGTGACTTGGGCTTCCTGAAATCAGGGGCTATGGCACACTGCCTTTCCCAGACAGGGTTAAAGTCGGCGTGTTTATTCAGGACTTCCCTCGCCTCCTGAAAGAGAGGAAGGAAGCAGAGTAGAGCAGAAAGAAGTCCAAGTGTGATGTCAACTCCTGCTTGATGACAATTTCTGTTCCTCTGACACCCCACGGGACCACTGGCACTGCAGTCCTTTCTGGAAGAGCTGCAATGGCTCTGGGGCGGGGCAGGTGCTCTCTGTTGGTCAGTCCTCTGGGCAGCTGGGACAGGTCCTGTCTGGATTGAGAATCTGCCCAGTGCTGAGCAGGGTCCACTCCAGGGGACTCTGGAGACTGACTGATGGACTCGGCTCCTTCCAGATCCTTCTCCAGCCTCTACTACCTCTCTGGCCCATCTGCCCTGCCTCTTTTCTCTTTGGCTCGTGTGTACACGCATCTTTGTGCATGTGTGGGTGTTTGTGACAGGCATGCGTTTGTATGCGCTGTGTGCTCCTCTGTTAGACGACAATGCCGCGTGTTCTTCCTCGGGAGCCACCCACCTCCTTGGAGACACTGATTTCACTGGCCTGCAGCTCACTGAATCGGCTAGACTGGCTAGCAAGGGAGCCCGGGGCCTCTGTCTCTTCCTTCCCAGTGTTGGAATTACAATGTCCCACCATGCCAGCTTTTTATGTGGGTTCTGGAGATAAACTGTGGTCATAGAACTGCCTGGCAAGAACTTAACCAACCGAGCTATCTCTCTAGACTCCTGATAGAAAATATGAAGTAGAACATTTCATGGACTTCTGTCTTATTTGTTTGTTTATCTATTTATTAGTTTTTTTGAGACACAATTTTCTCTGTGCAGCTCTGGCTGTCCCGGAATTCACTCTGTAGACCAGGCTGAACTCAAACTCAGAGATCTGTCTGTCTCTGCCTCCCCGGTGCTGGGATCAAAGGTGTGCGCTACTGCCACCCAGCTGGACTACTTTCTTTTAAAGATGTGACCAGGGTTGTGGACAAGTTGGTAGAGTGCTTGCCTAGAGTTCAGGAATATCTGGGTTTGACTCCTGGCCCTGCATAAATGGGATGCATTGGTACATTCCTGTAATCCTAGCACTTGGGAGTTGTAAGCAGCAAAGCCACCCTCAGATACACACAGCTAGGCTAGCCTGGGATACATGAGCCTTGCAGAAGAGGGGTCAGAAAAAGACAAACGTAGTGAGTACTACCTAGCCAGGGCTACATAGGACACCTTTATTAAAAACAGCAAGCAAGCAGCTGGGCATGGTGTCACACTCCTTCAATCCCAGCACTCAGGAGGCCAGCCTGGTCTACAAAGTGAGTTCTAGGACAGCCAGGGCTATTTAGAGAGACCCTGCTTCAAAAGCAAACAAACAAACAAGCAACTGAATAAAGCGTGTCATGAAATAAGCCTTGTTTGTGTGTGAGCATCCATCCCTTCTCTGTGTGTGAGTGAGCATCCATCCCTCTCTATTTGTGAGTGAGCATCCATCCCTCTCTATTTGTGAGTGAGCATCCATCCCTCTCTATTTGTGAGTGAGCATCCATCCTTCTCTATTTGAGAGTGAGCATTCATCCCTTCTCTATTTGTGAGTGAGCATCCATCCCTCTCTATTTGTGAGTGAGCATCCATCCCTTCTCTATGGTCAACCAGAAAGAGCAGAGTGGCTATGTTGTCATTTGGGCAGTGCAGTTTTCTTTGCAGAGACAGTGCTTTTCTTGGATCACGCTTGGAGAGAAGCCTCCTCTGGGCCTGGAATTACAGGACACAAGATCTCACACAGGCCATAGCAAGAAGGAAAGCATATCTCTGGCCCTCCGTGGCCAGAGAAGTTTTTGACTTACAGCCTGAAGTCAAGCTTCTGGGCCGAGTCACCCTCTGCTAAGGCTATCTGCAGGTCCATGGGCAGGCCCCATGGAGAGCACTATTCATAGAACAGACAGAAGGGACCTGCTACCCGAGACACCAGACAAGGAAGAGGGAGATGAGGATTGAGGTGAGGTCTCCTCTTCCTCACTGGCCCGGGCATGACTACATCAGCTGCAAGATGTCAGGGCAGGGTTCGGAAGGCTGGTGGGATCTCAGGGGCAGGCGGTGGTGACAGGCAGCCAGGGCTGGGGAGACGGGCAGGGAAGGAGATCAGAGCACGGCATACGCACAGAATTCCAGCCTGGCAAGCAGCTGCAGCACTGACCAACAGGCAATGAATAGAGTGATGATCCTCAGGCCTTTTGCCGAGCCTGGACACCTGGCTTCCTCATTCCCTGCAGTATTCTTTAGGATGCTGCACAGTGCTGGACCCCTCTGCCGCTTCCCACTGCAGCAGAAGGCAGCTATGCAGTGCCGTTTCCAAATTCTCCCTCCCCCTCCTTTCCCTTCCCTTCTCTATCCTTCCCCTCACCTCTCTTTCTTCTCTCTTTTCTTTCCCATCCCTTCTCCCCAACCCTCCCCACCCCCTCACCTACATCTGCATACAGGAGTCAGTATTTCCTTAGGGCAGATTCTTATTATGATATTTTGAGGCCAAAAGGCACGCACGTTTTAAACGGCGCCAAGTGCCTTACAAAAGACTTTGATATTCTTACTGGACGTTGACAAGGTTTTATTTTCGGCAGTTTGAGAATTGGAATTGAGAATTGAGCATTGGTGGAAATGCACGCAGTGGTTTTTAATTTGCTTTTAAGTTATCATAGTTGGGCATGGAGGTAGTGATGACGATCCTAGCTCTCTGGAGTCTGAGGGAGGATCATGAGTATGAGGCCAGACTGGGCTACACAGTGAGTTCTAAGTCAGCAAGGGCTACAGGGTCAAATCCTGCATGACAATATTATTTATACACACACACACACACACACACACACACACACACACACACACACACACACACACAGAGAGAGAGGACAAAATCACATGTAGTCTAGTCCAGGCTCTCCTCAAACCGGCCATGTAGCTGAAAGTGAGTTCTGATCCTCTGGCCTCTGCCTCCCAAGTGTCTGGCTTTTTCTTTTTCTTTTCTTTTCTTTCTTTTTTCTTTTCTTTTTTTTTGTTTGTTTTTGAGCCTTGTAGCCTATGTAGCCTTGGTTGCCCTGGAACTCACTATGTAGAACAGACTGACCTTGAACTCACAGGGATTGGCCTGACTCTTCCTCCCTAATGTTGGGATTAATGGTGTGTGCTTTAGTGTTGGCTTTTATTTTATTTTACTTTTCAGACAGGTCTTATATAGTCCTGGCTAACTTTTATTAACTTATCATTCCTATTTGAATATTTATTTATGCTGTGTGTGTGTGTGGTGTGTATGTGCATGTGCACAGCATTGTGTGTGTGTGTGAGAGAGAAACAAAAAGAGAGAGAGAGAGAGAGAGAGAGAGAGAGAGAGAGAGAGAGAGGGCTTCAGGGATCAAACTCCCGTTATCATCTTTGGTAGCATCAGCCTTTACCAACTGAGCCATCTCACCAGCCCTGGCTTTTATCTTTCATTTGTGTAAATATCTATAATATAAACTGGAACATTTTGACCACTAGTGCACTGTCCAATTAGGGCACAGTAAGTACATTTACATTTTGGGGAGGGCATCATCGTCACTCTCCAGAATTTATTTGCATATATATATTTATTTATATGTACATATATATAAATTTCTGAGATGGTTTCTTTGTGTAGCCCTGCCTGTCCTGGAGCTCACTCTGGAGACCAGGCTGATCTTGAACTCGCAAAAATCTACCTGCCTCTGCCAGGCATATTTTTCTTTGTTTTCTATTTTTTGTTTGAGTCAGTGTCACTTTCGCAGCCAAGGCTGGCCTGTAACTTGCCACCCTCCTCACTCAGCCTCCTGAGGGCTGTGAGTGCAGGTGAGCTCTGGCCACTCTCTGTTATCTCTTTATCTCTGACCTTTAGGACAACCCCCCCCCCCACATCCCCCAGCGCTGGGGGCAAATGCCCTGCTACTCATTTTGCAGATGACCAAGGCAAAGTTCAGAGAATTACGTGGCTTGCCTGAGGCTGCAGGGCTTAAGCAACAAGAGGAGACCAGTTCTGACCCTTGCTAGCCTAGAGTTCTTCTTTTTATGGTGCTCAGGCCAGGCCAGAGCGGGAAATGCCTGAGATGGGACACTGCAGAGGGTAAGCAGGTCTGGAAAAGCCTAAAGGTGATCATAGTTTTAGAAGGCAGGGGGAAACTTTGCAGGGAGGAGATCTGGAAGTTAGTGCTTTTCTTTATTTTGTTTTGAATTAATTATTTGATTAATTTTTGAGACAGGACCAGAAGGGCCTTGAACTCACAGAGATCTGCCTTCTTCTGCCTACCAAGTGCTGGAATTAAAAGTGTTCACCATCACACTCCACCTATTTTGCTTTTACATTATTATTTTATTCTATTGACACTTTCACACATGGTAACCATACTGTGATATATCCCCATATCCTGTTTTCCTGCTCCCACTTTTGAGTTTCTTCCCCCAGCCACTGCCCCCTCCTATTCCCTGTGATTACCACGGGCACGCTGTTTCTAGAAGAACCCTTCAATTCTTATGGTCTTTCCACCTCATCTTCCTCCACGCTCCCTGGGTGTGGGAGGGGCGATGAGATGCTCTGTTAGGGGCTGAGCACTCCAGGTCATTTATTCTCAACACTTTGACAGAAGTGAGTCTCTGCATTGAGAGTCGCCCTCTGCAAAACGCTCCCACCCAGGCTGAGAGCGGCGCTAACCTATGCCATCAGCATACATGCTTGTGGGGGGCGTAGTCCGTGCTGGGGGCATTGGAACTAAGGACCTTCCAGATGCTTATGCAATGCAGACAGAGTACCTTTTCACACCCTTATATCACTGTGGTTGTGGTGTGGAGATCAGAGGGAGGGATCTGTAGATCTTCCTAGGTTCTAATTCCAGGAAGTTTCTACTTCTTTCTCTCTCCTGACGTTCAGTCAACCATGGAGTAAGGTAGCTGTGACCAATTCCAGTCCTTTCCATCCTGCAGCCTAGTGAGCTAAGCAAAGCTGTATCTGCTTGTGCAAACCTATGCTGGGCTCTTCAGGGCCTTCGGCTCCTTACCCGGAAGCTTCTGGAACCTCTCCTCTGGCCGCATTGCTGCTCTCTCGCCCGTATGACCTTGAGTCAATCCTGTGACCACACCTCTCTCCTTCCCTGATGCGCTTTCCTCTTCCTGAAATGCTGCTGTTCAGTAAATTCTTCTCAAGTTCTGGCTTTTGTCCGGACAACATTCCAATGGAAAACTCTGGAAGGACAAACAGCACACTCACCACGCTATTTGTCTGTTTGCTTCTGGATCCTAGTTGCCTGGCTGAGCTCTAAAATTACCAGGAAAGGTTTAATTTAGCTCACTATTTATTGTTATCGTTTACTATTGTTATTGGTGTGTGTCCTAGTGTTGGAGTAAAGGCATGCACATACCATAGTGCATGTGTGGGGGCTGGGGGACAACCTTACGTCCATCTTTATCTTCTATATTGTTTGACTAGGGTCTTGTGTTTACTGCTGTGTACACAAGGCTAGCTGATCCAAGAGCTTCCTGGCCTTCTTCTGTTTGTACTTCTCATTTTCTGTATCCAGCTTTATGTGGGTTCTGGGGGCTCGAACTCAGATCCCCACCCTTGTGCAGCAAGCACTTTTACCAATATTGCCAACCCCTCAGCCCTAGTGTGGCTTTTAAATTATTAGGGTTCCTGTTACATTTTCCCAAAAGTTCTGAGTGTATAACCAGGGACAGGGCTGAGCTCTGTTAGTTTTGAGGGCTCCCAAGTTATGTTCAGAAATGGTGAGATGGATAGGAAGTTCCCTAGTGCCAAGAGTCACTCATAGCTGTCACCATCATCAATATCAACATCAGTGTCACTTGATACCAAGGCACTCAGGTATTTAGTAAGGGCACTGAATAAATGAATGAAGAAGCTTCTAGAAGGGATACAGAGGGACAAAAACCAGTGTGTACCAACCAGACATGTGATACTAAGCGTTCTTAAAGGGGCCATAGATCAGTCACCAATTTCTAGTAAAAACTAGAAAAACTCATCCATTGAGTGCTGAAGAGATGACTCAGTGGTTAAGGGTGTGTACATCTATTCCAGAGGACCCGAGTTCGGCTCCCACCTTGGGCAGCTCCAGAAGAATCGCTCACTTCTGCACTCACACGCCCCCCTAATTAAAATAAAATACTAGAGAAACCTCATCTATTATGTCATGTGTGATGCCTCGCTCCTGTCTTTTTATTTTCCAGAATTTTAATTTGTAAATAATTATTCTTCTCTCACTTATTGCTTCCCGACCACAGCTTTCCCTCCCCCAACACATCCCCTGTCCTGCAGATCCAATCCTGCTCCTTTTAAACCTTCAGAAAAGGACAAGTCTCCCGGGGATGTCAACCAAACATGACATGCCACGTTATAATAAAACTATGCACACCCCCTCATATTAAGGTTGGACGAGCCCACCCAGTAATAGGAGAAGGGTCCCCAAAGCAGCACCTACGCCCACTGTTAGGAGTCCCACACAGCCACATAGGACATGGGTCAGACCCATAGAGGCTCTGTGATTATTGCTCGAGTCCCTGTGGGCCCCTCTGAGCCCTGGTTGGTTGATTCTGTGGGCCATGTTCTTGGGGTGCCATGCTCCCCCTGGCTCCTACAGTCCTTCCTCCACCCCTCAGGGTTCCCTGAGCCCTGCCTAAGGTCTGGCTGTGGTCTCTGCATCTGCTCCCATCAGTTGCTGAGGGAAGCCTCTCTGATGACAGCTACGGCTCAGCTCTGGTCTGAGTGTAGCAGAGTATCATTAGGAATCATTTCATTGCCCCCCCCCATCATGTTAGGTCCTCTCCTTGGTCTCTGGGCTCCAGACTCTGGATACTGCCCTCCAGGCAGTATGAGGCGTGGGCTCCCTCTCCTGGCGTGAGCCTCCAGTTCATTAGTTGCCTGTAGTTCTTTGTCTGGGGAGTTGGACCCTGAGAAAATTTCTCCCTTTCCATGCTAACATGTCGGTTGGTACTGCCCTCATTGTGGTCCTGCATTTGTAGGCAACAGGAGAGTCTGTTGCGCAGCAGATTCCCTGCTGTGGGGTCATACAACTTCCCCTTCTCCTGAGATGTTCCCCACAGGTACAGGGGCGGTGGTGCAGACCCACGTGGTCTGTTTATCTCTGTGTTGTGTTTTTCCTGCACCGTCTCTATTTGCTGTTAAAAAGGCTTCTTTGATGGGGTGGGCTGGGGATGATAGCTTACATTTACCAAGAGAGTGTGTGTGTGTAACTTGTGTGAATGTGTGTGAGTGTGTATGTGTGTGTATGTGAGTGTGTGTGTGTGAATGTGTGTGAGTGTGTGTGTATATATGTGTGAGAGTGTGTATGAATGTGTATGTGTGTGTGAGTGTGTGTATGAATGTGTGTGAGTGTGTGAATGGGTGTATGAATGTATGTGTGAGTGTGTGAGTGTGTGTATGAATATGAGTGTGAGTGTGTGTGTATGAATGTGTATATATGAATGTGTGTGTGTGTATGAATGTGTGTGAGTGTGAGTGTGTATGAATGTGTGTGTGTGTGAATGTGTGTGAGTGTGTGTGTATGAATGTGTGTGTGTATATATGTGTGAGAGTGTGTATGAATGTGTATGTGTGTGTGAGTGTGTGTATGAATGTGTGTGAGTGTGTGAATGGGTGTATGAATGTATGTGTGAGTGTGTGAGTGTGTGTATGAATATGAGTGTGAGTGTGTGTGTATGAATGTGTATATATGAATGTGTGTGTGTGTATGAATGTGTGTGAGTGTGAGTGTGTATGAATGTGTGTGTGTATGAATGTGTGTGTGAGTGTGTGTGTGTATGAATATGAGTGTGAGTGTGTATGTATGAATGTATATATATGAATGTGTGTGTGAGTGTGTGTATGAATGTGTGTGAGTGTGTGAATGGGTGTATGAATGTGTGTGTGAGTGTGTGAGTGTGTGTATGAATATGAGTGTGTGTGTGTGTATGAATGTGTATATATGAATGTGTGTGTGAGTGTGTGTGTATGAATGTGTGTGAGTGTGTGAGTGTGAGTGTGTATGAATGTGTGTGTGTATGAATGTGTGTGTGTGAGTGTGTGTGTATGAATGTGTGTATGTGTATGAATGTGTATAAATATGTGTGAGTGTGTGTGTATGAATGTGTGTTGTAAGGAGTAGGATTTTTCCACCTGCCGCCGGTCCTGTCCTGCCGCTGCGCCAGCCCCAATTAACACACAGAGACTCTGTATTTGACATAATGTTGTTGGCCAGTTACTAGTTTCTTATTGGCTAGCTCTGTCTTAAATATTAACCCATTTCTATGTATTTCCACATGGTCTTACCAGGGAGAGGCGGCTGGCGGTTCTGCCTTCTCCATACTCTCCATCTTGACCCCCTTACTCCTTCCTCTTTCCTCCTAGTCTCCTAGTCCCTCCTATCTTGCTTTCCTATTGGCCAACAGTGCTTTATTCATTAACCAGTATGAGAAATGTATACAGAATGACATCTCCCATCAGTGTGTGTGTGTGTTTCTGGGGGAGCTGGCTCTTTCCTCCGGCATCACTTTGAGGCAGATCCTCCTGACTGCCATTGCACCACAGCGTTCTGGGACTCCAGATGCACACTGCTGCATCCAGCTGTTCTTACGTGGGCTCCGGGGCCGAGCTCAGGTCATCAGCTTGTGTGCCAAGTGCTTCTACCTGGGGACGCCGACTGGCCTGCCCCAATTTTATTTTATTTTGTCAAAGTTTGTGCTGTTATATATTTTACCTTGATCCTGTCTTCTTTGCTTGCCTCTCCCCCACTCCCATTTGCTCCTTCTGTTCCCTTAGATAATTTCATTCTTACTTTGATTTTGTATATCCCCCCCATTAATATAAAATCTAGGACTCATAAGTGAGAGAACGTAGATCTTTGTCTTTCTGAGACTGTCCCCTAACCCAGCCAAGTGTCCGTTGTATTCTCAGTGTTTGGCAGTAATCGGTGCTCAATAAATACGGCTGCGGGAGAGTCGTTTGGAAAAGCACAGGTGCCGCAGATCCCAGGGTTAGGATGGGGGTGGGGAGCCGAGGGGCTACAGGTACCCGTGAACCTTGTTTGGCTTCGTAGCGTGCACTGCACAGGTGCCTTACAAACCTAAGGCTGGAGGGTGCCGGCTCTGTCTCAGGCGGCCACAGGCAGGGTCTTCCTCCTTTGAAGACCCTTGCAATGAGGTTTGGGCTGGTTATGTTTTCAGTTTTCTTTTAAATCATAACACCGGCACGCACAGCTTTTGCTCCTAGCGTGTGGGGGCTGTAGTTATGCTGACGTGGGGTGGTGGTTGTTTCTGTGCAGACAGACTGCTCTGCTCCTGAGGATCTGGGTCTGAGGGCAGCAGAGGCAGACATACCTGCTCTGTCAGTGCTCTGGGCTGGGGCTGGGGCGCAGAGGCAAGACCTGCAGGTAGAGCCCTAGAGGCTCTTCCTGAGTGTGTGGCTGAGCCTGTGCCTGGTAGAGCCGCATCCTAGGCCCTCAGGGGTGGCTGCTGGTGTTCAGAGCGTGAAGCAGCTGCTTTGCTTGTCAGAAGAGAGCTGTATGTCTTGAGGGGGCCTGGAAGATAAGGCTTCTTTTTTCTCTACCCCCAGCCCCCCAATCTCATGGATCAGAAGTTGGCTTCAAACTCGCGATCAAAGGCTGGCTGAGAACTTTTGATCTGGTCTCAGCCTCCCCAGCACGGGCTCACAGCTGTGAGCCACCCCCAGGGCTTTGGGGACACCAGGCTAGCATACTACCAGCTGAGCTACACACACCTCTTTTTGAGACAATGTCTCGTGTCGCCTAGGCTGGCCTCAAACTTGCTAGTAGTGGAGGCTGGCCAGTCTTGAGATTATCACTATGTTTTATACCCATGGCAACTTTTTTTTTTCATATGACTACAGAGGTGAATAAGATACAACTTTAGGGGGCAGGGAGAGATGGAGGCACAGGCCCAGAGGATCTGATACCCTCTTCTGGCCTCTGTGGGTACCAGAATCCACTCACTCACACGCACATTAAAATAAATAAATAAATAAGATGCAGTCTAGGCACAAACAAGCAGAAAAGCGTGTGAACTGTGTAAATGTAAAGGGGAGTCACTCGGGGAAAGATGGCACCCAAGGGTTCATTGACCTTAGTGTGGCATTTCCCGGGCAGATCTCCTGCAGTCAGGAAGGGGTGCCAAGTAGAGCCTTGGTAGATTCAGCCTCAGCCAGTGCTCTTGAATGACCATGCGTCGAAGAAGTGGTTCTGTTTAATCGATTAATGAATTTTCTTTTGAGTTGGGAGCCTTGCTCTGTTGCAGGCCCTGGGCTTTAGTGATTCCCTTCCCTCTGCTTCCTGAGGAGCTGGAAGGACAGATGTCTGTCACTTGTCTTGAAAAGACAGGACAACGGACTTCAAGCACACTCTACGGCATGGAAAGTTTCATGGCATGCTGGTTAAAAACTAGGAGCCCGTGAGACAGATGGCTCAGTGGGTAGAGGTGCTGGGTGCCAAGCCTGACAACCTGGGCTCTGTCTCTGGGACCCATGTGGGATGAGAGACCTGACTTTGGAAAGTTGTCCCCTGAACTCCACATGTGCACCCTGACACATGTGACGTTCCCCACACACCATATACAATAAACACGTAATACATACATGAGTAGATGTATTGAGAACTTGGGGCTTGGGTCATGGTCGACACTATGAGACTTTTGAGGAAAAGTCCGTGACTCTGAAGGCCTCAGTTTCTCTGCCTGCAAAGAGCCGTTGCTACCGACATGCGTGCCCCTCAGCCTGTCCCCCTGCTGTCCTTTGAGCGGGGACAGAACAGCTCCTGCTCCCTGGACTGGGTCCCCTGTGACTGCCCTGTGTCTCCATGCACGGCCAGCTCTCTCTCAGGCCCTCACTGCTCTGTCCCTGCTGTCACCTCAAACCACTTGTTTGCCTCGCAAGGCCCTTTCTTCAGCTGGCTTTACTCTTCAGATTTCCCAACAATCGCCTGCCGCCAGATCTCACGCCCTTGTCTGGCCACCCTTCTGTCCGCTGACGTCTCCGTGACAGACGGCCCTGGACCAAGACCCCTCCCTCCCACTGGCATTCAGTCCCTTGGACAGTTCAGTCTTACGGCTTTACATGGCATCTAAATAATAGTTGTTTTTATCTCTGGCCCTGAGCTCTCCCAAACACTATACTTTTTTAGAGATTTATTTTTATTAGTTCTCATCCTCTCTTTCCTTCTCTGTGTGTGTGTATAGGTGTGATTGTGTGTGTGTGTCTATGTAGGTGTGTATAGGTGTGTGTGTATAGGTGTGTGTGTATGCGTGTGTATGTGTAGGTGTGTGTGTGTATGCGTGTGTATGTGTAGGTATGTGTGTGTATGCGTGTGTATGTGTATGTGTGTGTGTATGTGTGTGTATGTGAATGTGTGTGTGTCTAGAGTTGTGTGTGTGTAGGTGTGTGTGTAGTTGTGTGTGTAGTTGTGTGTGTGTAGAGTTGTGTGTGTAGGTGTGTGTGTAGGTGTGTATAGGTGTGTGTAGGTGTGTATGTAGGTGTGTGTGTATAGGTGTGTGTGTATAGGTGTGTGTAGGTGTGTATGTAGGTGTGTGGTGTGTAGGTGTGTGTAGGTGTGTAGGTGTGTGTAGGTGTGTGTAGGTGTGTATGTAGGTGTGTATAGGTGTGTGTAGAGTTGTGTGTGTAGGTGTGTATAGGTGTGTGTAGGTGTGTATGTAGGTGTAGGTGTGTGTAGGTGTGTGTAGGTGTGTGTAGGTGTGTGTGTGTAGGTGTGTGTGTGGTGTGTGTGTGTTCTGTCACTCAGATTACCCTGGCGCTGTCCTAACCGGCCTGCTTGTGCGGCCCCTCGTTCTTCAGGCAGAGTTCTCCACAGCTGCCAGAGGGACCTTTTTATGCACCTTTTTGTTTTATTATTTATTTAGTGCTGTTGGGGAGGTCAGAGGATCACTGTGGGAGCTGGTTCTGCAGAGAGAACTTGGATCACTAATCTGGACAGCAGGCTGCTTTACCTTTCGACCCTTTAACCCAGTTCCTCATGCTGTGGGGACCCCAACCGTAAGATTATTTTTGATGCTACTTCATAACTGTCATTTGCTACAGTTATGAATTGTAAGGTAAATATTTTTGGAGATACAGGTTTGTATCACTCCTCACCAGTCTAGCTCTGGCTGTGCCCCCAGCCACTCACCATCTTCAGAACCCTTCTGCACCCTCTGTCTTGTAAGGCCACCCCCCCACTTGAACTTTGCCTCCTGATTTCCTCTCAGCTGGCTCTCTGACAAGCTGGCCTCCTTGCTGTCCAGCCAACGCATCAGGGGCCATCCTGCCTCAGGGACTTTGCACTGCTATCCCTGCCTTCCCCCAGGATGAAGGGATGCTCTTCTCTGGGGACACCCGCTTGTCCACCTGGCCCCTCACCTGCTTCACAGGAGTTCCAGACACGGGTTGTTTTTCCTGGGCCTCCTTTACAATCCAAGCTTCTGGTGTCCACTCAGGTGGCTCACAACTCCAAGGAATCCAGTTCCATCTCAGGCTTCTTCAGACACACACACACACACACACACACACACACACACACACACACACAACTTTCCCAAACAAAGGCTGTGTTCAGTTTGTTCAGGACAGTAGTCTAGAGCAGGACTGGTTATCTGACTTACAGGCGGGGATGCAGAGACATGCAGATGAAATGCTTGAAGAGGGAGGCTGAGCCGGAGGCAGAGTGTGGACTCCTTGCCTGGAGAGCTGGCTGTGTGGGCAGAACTGTAGCTTAAATGATTTAGAACAACAAGCTTGTAGGCTGAAGCCTGGTGGGATGGGTTTCCTCCGGAATTCCTGCAGCTTGAGAAACTGAGGCCATGAACAAATGGGGAGGTTTCCTGTGAGACCAGATGTCAGAGAGATGCTTGTTCTCGGGCCCCAGGTCTCTGTTCCCTCGTGTCTGACCAGCGCTCAGGCTTGTTTGCCACCCAGTGTCCCTCAGTTTGCTCTGCTCTGCTGTGAGCGTGTGGCCTGGTCACATGCTGCTTCAGCGGGAGGCAGTGCGGTGAGGGGCAGCTTCAGCCAGCTGGACTCTTGCCTGTCGCGTGTTGGGAGATTCAGTTTTTCAGTGTATTACGTGAGCTGGAGCTCACTAATTTGGCCACACTGGAGTCCCAGGGACCCTCCGGTCACTTCCCCCCAGCACCGGCCTTACTCTATGTGCTCCTCACCTGGTGTTACAACACATGCTCTGAGGCTCTGAACTCAGGTCTTTATGTTTGTATAGCAAACACTTTATTGATGGAGCCCTCCCCCATCTCGTGCAAAATGGAAGGTTTTGGATTGGCGATGTGTGCATTCCCCTCTGAGAGTTAGCATGTTCTGGCTCCGCCTTGTCTGTACACGTCTGTCCTTCCTGGGGTGTGTTTATTGTGCTGTGGCTTTTATTTATTTTTAATTTTTAATCAGCTTGATGCAAGTTAGGGTCTTCTGGGGAGAGGGGACCTCAATTGAGAAAATGCCTCCATCCCATTAGCTTATAGGTAAGTCTGTATGGCACTTTCTTGATTAATAATGCAGGTGGGAGGGCCCAGCCCACTGTGGATGATGCCATCACTGGACAGTGTCCTGGATTATATAAAAAGATGGAGTTGAGCAAGCCATGGGGGAGCGATCTCTTAAGCATCACTCCTCTGTGATGTCTGCTTCAGCCCCTGCCTCCAAGTTCCTGCCTTGAGCTCCCGTCCTGATTTCTACTTCACAATGGACTTTAAGCTGTATGCTGAAACAAACCCTTTCCTCCTCCTCAGTTTGGATGATGTTTTATCACAGCAACAGGAAAAGTACCTGGGACTCTTTATTTATTTGGTGGAGTCTCCTGTAGCCTAGGCTTATCTCAAACTTGCTGTGCTGCCAAGGATGACCTTGAACTCCCAACCCACCTGCCTTCACTCCGCCAATGCTGGGATTACAGGTGTGCTCCACTAAGCCTGGAGATCAAAGCCAGGGACTCACGTGTGCCAGGCAAGCGCTCCACCAGCTGAGCAGAGTCCCCAGCCTCCAGTGGCCTGCTAACACACCGCATGCCTTTTTTTGGGTGGGTGATTTTACTTTGGAGAATGGCTCCAAGTGTGGCCCAGGAAAGCTGGCTGTGTTCTGAGCAGAAGGGTGCCAGGCACCTAGACAGAAAGCACCAGCATTGAGCTTTGGTGTACATTCTGAACAGAGAGCCTCCCAGCAGAAACATTAAGATTGGGCTTTGACTACTGATGCAGAATGGCAAGACCAGAGACTGACGGGAAGCCAACCCTCTACCTTCCCCGGAGAGCAGTGACTCAGATTTACTAATTCCATGTTTGCGCCAACTTTATGCAACATGCCCTAAATAATGAGAACAGATTGTATGCACACATGCGCACACGTGCGCGCACACACACACACACACACACATCCAGGCAATCATCTTACAGAAAAGGCTCCAGAAGTCAACGCCTTTTGAAAAGGGCATGAGCTCCTGTTCTTTCCTTTATTTTTCCATCTCTGAATTGTGGGATGCACAGTTCATTCTGTTGTATGAAGTCTGAGAGCAGTCCTGGGTACGTCTTTAGATAGCACCTGTTTACAAATGGACACTTAATGTCCTCTGAGAGATGCTCCAAGGTAAAGAGCAAGTCCGGGCCTTACATGGCATACACACTGTTCAGCCTGTGAGGCTGCTGGGGGAATCTGGTTTGTTGCTGTTGAACCAGGAGGCTTTGTGTAAGAGAAATACAGCAGACAGTCAGTGTCCTACAGGGACAGGAGCAAGCTTGAGGTCAGGCTTACTATACCATGGTAACTAAAGTACATTGTGAATGTAGAGGTACACTAGAAGCTTTAACATGCTAGTTAAATAAATGACTTCCTACGTCCAGATATCCTGATTGGTCTCCAGGGCTTTGCAAGTGACTCCAACACAGACACAGCGAGAGCCTCTGCTTTTGGGAGTTCAGGACACGGGCCATCCAGTCTGCCTGGAACCTAGTTTTACAGCTGAGTCTCGGCTGGTACCCTGTGCAGCTTTGGCATTTTCCAGACTCCTCTTCCTGGGCAGCTCATCCACTGGGCAGGTGTGGGACAAGCTCAGAGACGCTGATTGCTGCTGCTGTGTTTTTCTTTCTGAGTTGACATTTGATTGGAAAAGGACGTTGAAATGGGACTGGAAAGCAGAATTCTGCTTTGAACCTAGGTCCTCTATAATAGCAGCGAGTGCTTTTGACCAGCAAGCCCAGCCCCAAATTTCAGTTTCAGATGCATAAAAGCTGGCAGCCTGGAGATAGCCAGGTGAAAGGGCTAGCAACTGTCTGTGTCCCATGGTGCCTCTTTACCCTCCCTTCACCGATGGGATATCACGTTCCCCTGTATGGTATTTTCAACTTCCGTTCAAGCCGTGGGTGAGCTGAAAGGACCAGGTGAGCCTGAGGTCATCGGCCCATCACCTTGTCTTGCCTTGGCTTGGCATGCCTGCATAGTGTTCACACAGGCCCAGGCTAGGGTATGTGAGAGGGCTGGAGACCCAGGGAGGAACCCTCCCCGCCTGGCTATGCTCAGAGAGCCAGAGCTGTGCCTGAGATGACAGAGGCTGCGGATGGGACCACTGGATTGGGCTTCCCTCTATCAAGGCTCTCAGCGCTCACTAACTCGGGACGGCTGTCCGAGTGTTCTGTCATTTGGCTTCTGGTGGGAATGACCCAAAACACCAAGGTAGTGTATTAACACGCATTTCCATCGTCGAAGAAGGGAGATAAAAAGTCACCATGTGGACCTGGGGTGGGGGAAACTGCTGTGGCTCCCACTGTGCAATGAGTCTTTGTCTTTGCCTCTTAAAGTCTACAGCTCCAGACCCCTGTCATGGACAGGCCCGTTCCTCTGACCCAGCTGCAGCTTCCCTGCTGTGGAAATTCTCAGGAAACCTCAGAGTGGTTGTCCAGTATTGGAAAGGAGTAAGTATCACTATTGTTTATTCGTCATTTGGCTTAGGGTAGCTTGATTGCCTGGATTTTAAGCTCTGGCTTCCCCTCCTTTCCTGGTGTGTGTGCGTGCGTGTGTGTATTTGTGTGTGTGTGTGAGTGCGTGTATGTATGTGTGTGTGAGTGTGTGTATTTGTGTGCGTGCGTGTGCATGCGTGCGTGTATGTGTGTGTATGTGTGTGTATATGTGTATGTGAGTGTGGTGTGTGTGTGTGCATGTGTGTGTATGTGTTTGAGTGTGTATATGTTGTGTATGTGTGCGTGCGTTTGTGTGTGTGTATGTGTGTGTACGTGTGTGCACGTGTGTTTTGTATGTGCTTGTTTATATGTGTGTGTGCAGTGCATGTGGTTGGCCCCGGGTTTCCTCTGCACTCTTTACTTCCTGAGACAGGGCCTCTCAGTGCCCCTCTGCCTCATCCATCTGACGAGGCTGGCTGTCCAATGAACAAGAGGGACCCTGCTGTCTGTCTCTGTTCCCTCGCTCTTAGCGTTGTGGTTGTGGATTCTGCAAGCACAGCTTTTACGTGGATGGTAGAGAGCCAAACTCAAGTCCTTATGTTCGCACAGTGAGCCATCTTCTTAGTCCTTCTGGAGACTTTTGTGGGCTCCTTCCCAGTCATTTCCCAGGCTCAGATGCCCCCAATTGGGTTGTGGACAATTTTGACACTGGTTCATCCTTGAGTGGAAGGTTTAGAGTGACGGACATGGCTCAATGGGTAGACAGCCTGAGCCACAACCCAGATGAAAATCAGACACAGAAGCATGTCTGAAACCCAGCCCATTCTCTCCAGAACATGGGAGGCAGAGGCAGGGGAACTGCCAGAAGTCCATGGGCCAGCTCTGCAGGTATGCCATGGGCTAGCTATGCAGGTATGCCATGGGCCAGCTATGCTGGTATATGCAGCAGTGAATGGGAGAGACCCTGCCTCAGAGTGGACAGTGAGGATTGCCCTCTGATCTTCACATGTGCTCTGTGATGGCATGATGTGCCTACATTCACACACTCATACATGCACACACACACACACACTTATGAGACAGATTTCCCCCCCACCTTTTTTTGCACAAATAATTCAATCCAGTTGCACAGTTCTTAAAGTGAACTTTGTGGGTGACAATGTCAGTGTCAAAAGGTTGGACACACCTGATGGCCGTTGCTGTTGTTGGACCAGCCTTCTACATGTTGTGCTTTTGATAACCTCAACTAGGTCTAGAAACAGAAGTATCTGGGTCCATGTGGCTGGCAGGGACCGTGGGCCTCTCATACAAGTGCGACGAGGAAGAGAGCTTGTAGAAACTTTCCAGGGCTCTGCGCAAGACACTAAAGGGAAGCAGCCTGGCTTTCACGCGGAGTTGGGGAGAGAGTTTAACAGCGGCCGTGTGAACTTGTAACCTCCATGTCACGGCTGGGGTTGCCAACAGAAACAACTAGAAACTTCTTTATTTTAGGTCATGGGAGAGACAACAGCTGCAACAGGTACACTCAGGCCACGTTGAAGTCGCTTTCTCCCCGTCAGGGAGGGCCTCTGGGTCAGCATGGTCCGCCTTCACTCGCTCAGCTGGCAGAGCAGCGCGGATCCCTTGGCAATCCAGTAATCACTGGGCCGCTTGGAGGGTAAGAGGACAGTCACCACGAAGTTGGTTGAATGACCTAAGAAAAGGTACAGGGCGGGGTTGGTGGGGTAAGGGCAGGGGTGGGGTGGGAGAGAAGAGCTGTCATTTAAAGTGCAACCTCTGGATTCACAGAGATAAGATACCGAGGGTCAGGAGACTCTAGTTCCAGACCTGACCGACCCAGCTTCATGCTACACAGACCGAGACTTTAAAAACAGCGCTTTAGGGCCCTTCGGCCTTAGACCTTGTAACTTGACGAGCATGTTTCAGGTTCTCTGTAGTCTGAATGTAGGTGCGTTAGGCTGGGATTAAGGCCTGACGTTCCAGTGGGGTTTAGGGGTATCTATCTATGGTAGATAGGTCTGGGAGGGTCTAGGGACCCTGAAATGAATCAGCATAGTGCCAGGCATTCCGACGTCAGTGTCCAGACACTCCATAGAAAAAGTCACTCTTCTACCTCACTACAATACTCTCCATTATGTGGCTGCCTCGGGGGTATGGAGAAGGCGCTACTGTGCTCGTTTTTGGCACTACTTTGCCAGGCGCCGTCTGTGGACAGGACATCAGGGAACTGCTGTACCCAGCAGAGGGTGCCCTACCTTCTGCTTGCTTTTGTGTCCCATTGAATATCGGGTCTTCCAGTGCGACAGCCACGTTCAGTGGCAGCCAATCTAGACAGTATTCCAATGTATTTGCTGGTTTTATGCAGTTCAGAAACCTGTCCATGGCCCTAAGCACCGCACTGTCAGCTCACGCTCCCCCCCCCCCGCGTTCTTCAGTGCCCGGGACTAATAACTTTCTTAGTGCATTACAGCTAGCATTTATTTTTCCCTTTCACTTCTGGGCATTGAATCTAGTACTTTCCATGCCAGGGAAGTATTCTATAACCAAGTTTCATTCCCAGTCCAGCAGTGTGTGTGTGTGTGTGTGAGAGAGAGAGAGAGAGAGAGACAGAGACAGAGACAGAGACAGAGACAGAGACAGACAGAGAGTCTCATAGATCAGGCTAGCCACACAAAGTTGCTAAATAGTTGAAGATGATCTCCACCTTCTGATCTTCTTGCCTTGGCCTAGGGTGCTGGGATTGTGGGCACATGCCACCATGTCCTGTTTTCCACAGCGCTGAAACTTTACACGGGACTTTGTGCATGCTGGGCAAGCATTGCACCGAGTGACCAACATTTGCTGTTGTTTTTGGTCTTTTCTTTTCTTTTCGAGACAGCATCTTACTCTGTACCTGTGGCTAGTCTGGAACTCACTGTGTAGACCATGATGACCTTGAACTCACAGGCTCCCTGCTCATGCTGGGATTAAAGGTACGTGCCACCCTGCCCAGAAGTGTTTGGGTTTTGGCTGAGGTTTTTATCTAGTTATTACCTTTATAATTAAAACATATTTATTTATTTTTATGTACATGGGTGTTGCTTGCTTGCTTGTGTGTGCAGCTCATGTGCTACAGTGCTCCCCCCATTCTCCCCCCCCCCAGGGGGCAGGGGCAGCTAGAAGAGGTCACTGCACCCTCTGGAACTGGAATTACAGATGGCTGTCAGCTGCCTGGTGGGCACTGAGAAGGAAGCCTGGGTTCTTAACTGCCATTCACTGCTGAGCCATCTCTCAGCCCTACGTACAAATCTTAAGGACGCGCTCACCTGTGGTGGAAAGTGTTCCTGCTCGGGCTCCTGTTTTGTAGAGCGGGGAGTGGTAGAGTGTTCGGATTGGCTCATAGTTTTGCTGTGGCTCAAAATGAACTACCGGCAGCATGGGGTTCATCTGTCCTGGCAACGCGTCTTCTATGACCATCTCATTGTCGTCCCACCGGGAGGCATCCATGAACATCCCATGAACAAGAACGCCGTCTTCAGGGGAGGGCAACTGAAAGACACTCGGAAGTTTAGGGGTGAGCGGAGGGGAAGGGGTTAACAGTTTGGGTCACTGCCTGTGTCCCACCTCTTCAATAAGTACCCCTAAAAACAGTGGGTTCTATTACTGCCCTTTAGAAAGGGACACTCTAATCTGAGGGTAGACCCTCCATTTGGTACTGAATTTGGTGCTGCCCACACCCTACTAGGATGCAGGATTGGGGGGGGGGATGCTCCTGGGAAACCCAATTATGTCGACTTTAGACTGTCTGACCTTATGAGTAATGACTTTACTTTCCCTCTTGAGAAGCAGAGGGAGGTAAGGGCTGGGATTACCGTGTATTCTCTTCAGGGCTCCCGGAGGATCTGGGTGCCCTTCCAGAAGACAGGTTATATATTGGCAATACTATTCGAAGAGTGCAAAACCCACTACGACTGCTCCCTAGCACACCGCAGTTGTTTCCTGTGGTTGTAGTTAGAAGGGGCATGGAGACAGCACGCCAGTTCTGCCAGGAGGGGGCCGCGTGGCTGCTCTAGACACACTTCGTCTATACTATTACCGTGGATTATTGCCAGAGAGCTTTGTGTTGGCTATGTGACATGGGACACTTCACTCTTTGAGTCCTGTCGCCAGCCCCATTTTATAGATGGGAACACCAAAGCTCAGGCGCGCGAGCAATTGTTTCCGCACGCGTGGCTGGTGAAGGGTAGAACCAGGGTTCAAACTCAAGTTTGTTTCGTCCTGAAATCTGTTCTTAATGTCCTATCACACTGCCTCTGTGACCATTGCCGTCTCCATCTAAACAATGTAGATCTACACAGAAAAGCATTTATGTTGCACTGCGTTGGGGAAGTTCCCGTGCAGTTGCTGCTGAGGACTGGCCTTAGGGTGTGAGCTCCGCCCTGCGCCCCACCCCTGAGGAGCGGGGTAGGGCAGGGGAGGCTGACAGTGAGAGGGAGGCTTCGCCATGTGGCCAGGTGGGCGGTACCTCCAGGTCCATGGGAAGTTCTTCTCCAAAATGAATGTCCTTGGCAGCTTCTATGACCGCCGCTTGGTCTCGGTAGACTGGGATCACGTTATACTTGAAACTCAGCTCATCTATAGGCAAATTATATTTCCGAGCATGGTTCTGAAGAGTTCCTGAAAACAGAAAGGGGGGGGGTCCTTTAAAGCACGTTCCTGCTCCACACATACTCCTCACATTCACCCAGGCCGTGCTAGCATCAGGGACATTCATTTCCACACAAACCCTTATCCGGCCCGGTGGATGACTCGGCAGGTGAAGGCACTTGCTGCCCAGCCTGATGACCTGAGTTTGATCCCCAGAACCTACTCCGTGGAAGGAGAGAGCCAACTCCAGCAAGTTGTCCCCTGACCTCCACATCTGCCTTGTGGTATGCATGTCTTTTCTCCAAACAAACAAATGTAAGGAAAAATAAAAAGAAACTCAAGCCATTAACACTCTACATGGGATTAGTTCACAGAGCATAGAAGGCTGGATCATGCTGGGGGGTGAGGTGACTAAGGACCATGATGAAGACCAGAGGAGGGTGCTGGAGGGATGGCTCCGTGGTTAAGGGCAGTTGTTACTCTTGCAGAGACCAGAGTTCAGTGTTCAGTTCCCAGTGTCCACATCAGGCAGCTCACAACCACCTATACAACTTCAGAGCTAGGGGGATTCAACAGCCTCTCCCGGCCTCCACAGGCATTTGTATACACACACACACACACACACACACACACACACACACACACACACACTATAGAACAAACAAACCAGGTATAGTGGCAAACACTTTTAAATCTAGCAGTTGGGAGGCAGAGGCAGGCAGATTTCTGTAAATTCAAGGCTAGTCTAGGCTACATAGTGAGTTCTAACATAGTTAGGGCTACATAATGAGACTGTCTCAAAACAAAACAAAACAAAAAAACAAAAACCAAAACCAACTAAACAACAACAACCAAAAAAAAAAAAAAAACCCCAACCAACCAAACAAGCAAACAAAAAACAAAAACCCAACCCCTCAAAAAGAACAAAAACCAAGAAAACAAAAACAAAAACAAAAAAACACCAAACTAAAACCAAACAATCCA